>NC_136781.1:22679675-22832458 GCF_947034865.1 Barbatula barbatula | reverse complement strand
ACCCTAACCCTAACCCTAACCCTAACCCTAACCCTAACCCTAACCCTAACCCTAACCCTAACCCTAACCCTAACCCTAACCCTAACCCTAACCCTAACCCTAACCCTAACCCTAACCCTAACCCTAACCCTAACCCTAACCCTAACCCTAACCCTAACCCTAACCCTAACCCTAACCCTAACCCTAACCCTAACCCTAACCCTAACCCTAACCCTAACCCTAACCCTAACCCTAACCCTAACCCTAACCCTAACCCTAACCCTAACCCTAACCCTAACCCTAACCCTAACCCTAACCCTAACCCTAACCCTAACCCTAACCCTAACCCTAACCCTAACCCTAACCCTAACCCTAACCCTAACCCTAACCCTAACCCTAACCCTAACCCTAACCCTAACCCTAACCCTAACCCTAACCCTAACCCTAACCCTAACCCTAACCCTAACCCTAACCCTAACCCTAACCCTAACCCTAACCCTAACCCTAACCCTAACCCTAACCCTAACCCTAACCCTAACCCTAACCCTAACCCTAACCCTAACCCTAACCCTAACCCTAACCCTAACCCTAACCCTAACCCTAACCCTAACCCTAACCCTAACCCTAACCCTAACCCTAACCCTAACCCTAACCCTAACCCTAACCCTAACCCTAACCCTAACCCTAACCCTAACCCTAACCTAACCCTAACCCTAACCCTAACCCTAACCCTAACCCTAACCCTAACCCTAACCCTAACCCTAACCCTAACCCTAACCCTAACCCTAACCCTAACCCTAACCCTAACCCTAACCCTAACCCTAACCCTAACCCTAACCCTAACCCTAACCCTAACCCTAACCCTAACCCTAACCCTAACCCTAACCCTAACCCTAACCCTAACCCTAACCCTAACCTAACCTAACCCTAACCCTAACCCTAACCTAACCCTAACCCTAACCCTAACCCTAACCCTAACCCTAACCCTAACCCTAACCCTAACCCTAACCCTAACCCTAACCCTAACCCTAACCCTAACCCTAACCCTAACCCTAACCCTAACCCTAACCCTAACCCTAACCCTAACCCTAACCCTAACCCTAACCCTAACCCTAACCCTAACCCTAACCCTAACCCTAACCCTAACCCTAACCCTAACCCTAACCCTAACCCTAACCCTAACCCTAACCCTAACCCTAACCCTAACCCTAACCTAACCCTAACCCTAACCCTAACCCTAACCCTAACCCTAACCCTAACCCTAACCCTAACCCTAACCCTAACCCTAACCCTAACCCTAACCCTAACCCTAACCTAACCCTAACCCTAACCTAACCCTAACCCTAACCCCTAACCCTAACCCTAACCCTAACCTAACCTAACCCTAACCCTAACCTAACCCTAACCCTAACCCTAACCCTAACCCTAACCCTAACCCTAACCCTAACCCTAACCCTAACCCTAACCCTAACCCTAACCCTAACCCTAACCCTAACCCCTAACCCTAACCCTAACCCTAACCCTAACCCTAACCCTAACCTAACCCTAACCCTAACCCTAACCCTAACCCTAACCCTAACCCTAACCCTAACCCTAACCCTAACCCTAACCCTAACCCTAACCCTAACCCTAACCCTAACCCTAACCCTAACCCTACCCTAACCCTAACCCTAACCCTAACCCTAACCCTAACCCTAACCCTAACCCTAACCCTAACCCTAACCCTAACCCTAACCCTAACCCTAACCCTAACCCTAACCCTAACCCTAACCCTAACCCTAACCCTAACCCTAACCCTAACCCCTAACCCTAACCCTAACCCTAACCTAACCCTAACCCTAACCCTAACCCTAACCCTAACCCTAACCCTAACCCTAACCCTAACCCTAACCTAACCCTAACCCTAACCCTAACCTAACCCTAACCCTAACCCTAACCCTAACCCTAACCCTAACCTAACCCTAACCTAACCCTAACCCTAACCCTAACCCTAACCCTAACCCTAACCCTAACCCTAACCTAACCTAACCCCTAACCCTAACCCTAACCCTAACCCTAACCCTAACCCTAACCCTAACCCTAACCCTAACCCTAACCCTAACCCTAACCCTAACCTAACCCTAACCCTAACCCTAACCCTAACCCTAACCCTAACCCTAACCTAACCCTAACCCTAACCCTAACCCTAACCCTAACCCTAACCTAACCCTAACCCTAACCCTAACCTAACCCTAACCCTAACCCTAACCCTAACCCTAACCCTAACCCTAACCCTAACCCTAACCTAACCCTAACCTAACCCTAACCCTAACCCTAACCCTAACCCTAACCCTAACCCTAACCCTAACCCTAACCCTTAACCCTAACCCTAACCTAACCCTAACCCTAACCCTAACCCTAACCTAACCCTAACCTAACCTAACCCTAACCTAACCCTAACCTAACCCTAACCCTAACCCTAACCCTAACCCTAACCTAACCCTAACCCTAACCTAACCTAACCCTAACCCTAACCCTAACCCTAACCCTAACCCTACCCTAACACCCTAACCCTAACCCTAACCCTAACCTAACCCTAACCCTAACCTAACCCTAACCCTAACCCTAACCCTAACCCTAACCCCTAACCCACCCTAACCCTAACCCTAACCCTAACCCTAACCCTAACCTAACCCTAACCCTAACCCTAACCCTAACCCTAACCCTAACCCTAACCCTAACCCTAACCCTAACCCTAACCCTAACCCTAACCCTAACCCTAACCTAACACCTAATATCAGGACCCCCCTGTGTATTACGCCTAAGACCTCACCACAACCCCACTCCTCACACCTAACATTAGTAACCCTGGGCATCTCAAACCTAAAACAAAATAACAAGGAGCCTACTTACCTTTCAAACACTTACCTCACCTCCTGGAATCCAATCCTGGTCAACACGCCATTTAAAAGACCAAGTTTTGGCCGGTCGCTGATGCATAAAGGTTGTTGGTTTGCCTCTATATACACACACACACACACATTTATGGAATATAACATAACACAACACAATTTGGTCAGCATTTACATACACAAATAAAATATTACAGGAATTGTGGGGACACTCGTGTGCGGCATCGTTTTCTCCTCTTGGCCTCGGGTGACCTTGGGTGGTCAGTAGAGGGTGGGCCAGTGCACAGCCATTTCTGGGGCCTCAGGGCCCTAGATCTTGGATTTTTTGCCCCTAACCCTAACACCCTAACCCTAACCCTAACCCTAACCCTAACCCTAACCCTAACCCTAACCCTAACCCTAACCCTAACCCTAACCCTAACCCTAACCCTAACCCTAACCCTACTCTGTCTAGGCCGCCCTCGTAGCAAATTGGCTTGCATGTCACAATGACCTACTCTCCCTCTTCTCTCACACCTAGAGCCAGGACCCTCAGTCTAAATAGATATTAAAATACCCACATTGTATTATTACTCATTATATTAGTATTATTATTATTATTATATGAATATCCACTCCACTGCTGGTGCGCCCTCTCTCTCTTGTGTGTGACCTATGGAGGTTCACTCAGAACAAACCCCATTCTTTGAGGATATTTGCTATTACCGATGTGTTCTGATTTTCTTCTAACAGCCCTTTGTGGAATGTTTGTTTTGATTTTTTATTTATAATTCTTTTTGACTGTGTGACAACAAGACCCGGTGGGGCCTTTTATGGTAATATAATAAACATATGGATACTAAGGTCCACAATAAGAGACATTTCTCCATTTTCCTTATTAATAGAATGGAACATGGTATATAGATAGGGTTGGGATTACTTATATCTACTTATATACAAACCACTTCTGTCTCAGTTAATCATCGGTTTTATTTAACCAGGACCATTCCGCCGTTTGTCCACCAGAGGGAGACTGTTACACACGATAGATGAGGGAAGGGAGACACAGGGATTTGCTCCAATGAGTTTATTGGATCGAATAAATCCATTTAGGAAGACATCCATGCCACATTGTCGAAATGAGATTGATTGATTATTCTGCTATTAGAAAAGTTTATTATACTTCATATCTATATTAATATTAACAATTTGGATATTATACTCATTGAACTTGCGGCAGTGGGTTTTCCTTTTTAGGAAAAAAAATCTCTCTGGGGACACATGTGTGTGTATATATATATATATATATATATATATGTGTATGTGTGTATATGTATATATATATATATGTACTTAGATATATATAGATGAATACAGGTGGGAGGGTGGGTGGATGGGGGTATGGCCTTCTTAATGTACAGGTGAGTATGTGTATAGGGCATATATTAATGGAGGTAGGAGAATATATTTGAATAATTGGGGATTGATAGGCTAATATATACGGGGCATTAGGGAGATGACGACTATTATTAATATTATTATTAGTACTATATATATAAAAATATATTATAGTTACCGTGAGTGTTTACTTCCAGTGACCAAATCCTGTTCAACCTGTGCTCGTGGGATTTTCGGTAAAGGTAATGGTTCTAAATGATGGGGTTTCTGAGGTTGTGATGTGGTGCATACATTTTGACGGCCATGGGGACGCTTTTAGATTAATTCCCCTATGGGATGATGGCTCGGACTGTCTCTGGGATCGGGCCGGAGGCGTGTGGGGTGGTCAGCTGGTTTGTGGCCAGTGCACACCGAGCTTTGTCTTTGACATTTGGCTTTGGCTCTCACAAATTCCTAACCCTACCCTACCATTTACGCACGGCACGGGCTGGACACCGTCGTTATCCAGTCTCCCCCAAAAAATCACAGACGTCCTTAAATCAGACTGGAAAGCATACAAGAACCTTAATTGGGTAAACACACCGAAAAAACAACCTGTCAGAAGGTGAAAAACAGGCCCTCACGGAACTCAGACGAAACCAAAAAATCATTATTAAACCGGCCGATAAAGGCAATGCAGTAGTGTTAATGGACAGAGAACAGTACGTGGCTGAGGGACAGAGACAACTGGCGGTGTCACATCATTATCGCTCTCTAGAGGAACCCATATACCCCCACACCCAGGTAGAAGTAAAAAACATATTAGATGAAATGGCAGAAAAGGGGCTGCGGAAAGAGAGACAAGTTGAATACCTATTGGGGTCTGGCACCCCACGGCCCAGGAGATTTTATCTCCTGCCGAAAATCCACAAGGATCCAAAAGACTGGAGTATCCCTTTTGTAGTTCCCCCTGGTAGACCCATTGTGTCGGACTGTGAAAGTGAAACTTATTATACTGCGGAATTCATTGAACATTATTTAAACCCCATCTCGATAAGACACCCGAGTTACCTGAGAGATACCAGTGATTTCATTGAAAAAGTACGTAAAATACACATCCCCATGGGCGCATTTCTGTTTACCATTGATATTGACAGCTTATACACAAATATTGACACACAAACGGGGTTGGCAGCCGTAAGGAAATGCATGAATAAATTCCCAGATTCCACCAGGCCCGATGATTATATTCTGAAGCTCTTGGAAATTAATCTGACAAAAAATGATTTTGAATTCGATTCTAAATTCTATCTACAGATTAAGGGCACGGCGATGGGAAAGAAATTTGCACCGTCCTACGCAAACATTTTCATGGCCGAATGGGAAGAGTCCGCCCTGGCCACAGCACATTTGAAACCATGCACATACTTTCGATTCTTGGATGACATCTGGGGCGTGTGGACCTATTCTGAGGAAGAATTCATGTCATTTGTCAAACACTTAAACACACACCAGGAATCTATTACCGTAAAACACACACTGGACATCTCCGAGGTTAACTTTTTGGACGTAATCACATATAAAGGGGAGAAATTCCCCACCACACACAACCTCGATTTCAGAGTCTACTTTAAAGAAACGGACACGCACTGTTTACTCCATAAGGATAGCATTCATCCGAAGCACACATTCAGAGGGATTATCAAATCGCAGTTACTCAGATTCCATCGAATTTGCTCAGAAAAAGTTCACTTTGAAGCGGCCACAAACACACTTTTCAAATCACTAAAACAGAGGAATTATTCCAGATCCTTCCTTAGGAATATAAGAAAAACCTTTCTGCAGCCGAAAATACCGCCGGTCCTGAACATGCCAGTCAGAGACAAAATTTTACCCTTCGTGACAAAATTCTCCCCGCAGGGTCTTACATTAAACAAACTGGTCAAGCAAAACTTCTATAAGATCCTAAACGAAACGACAATACTCGAAAGACATAGACCTATAGCAGCATTTAGGAGAAACAAAAACCTCTCAGACTCATTGGTTAACAGCAAGCTTCCACCACCCCCCAGGAAGGGAAATAGTGGTAAAAGCAAATATTATGTCCAGCACAAATGGGTTACGAACGGGAGCTCACGACAGATTTTCCAAATCAAACAGTCTCTGTCCCTCAGATCATCCAACTGTGTAAACCTTATCTACTGTGCTAAGTGTGGCAAGCAATATGTGGGCCAGACTAAAAATCAACTTCGAATCAGACTATACCAACATACCCACAACATCATAAATAACATTAAAACACGACGATATCTCGTACAACATTTTCTGATACATGATCTCCAGTCCCTTAGAATCACATGCCTGCAGTCAAACATGCTCTGGTCGTTAAAAGACAGACTTAAGACGGAGGGTGCCTGGATTAAAAGACTTCACACACAGTACCCAGCAGGCCTCAACGAGATGTAGATCATTGGTTACACAGGTTATAGGCGTACCGTGACACCCCCTTGTTCACGCTTGCATAACACTGTCACTGTCTAATAACCTGATCTGTGTTTGCCTCCCCTGTGCCTAGTTCCCATTAGCAAGGACCGGGGTGACACGGACGATGACAGCCCTGATGGCCGTCCATTGGAAATGCCTGCACTGGAGCCGTTACTCCCACGAGCACAGTCCTTTATGTTTCTTTAAACACACAGCTCTGTTTACAGGGGACCATGGGATATCGCACACATGAGGGGGGCGTACAGTGGTATGAGAAACGATGCCCACTCTTAAATTTACCCTAACCCTAAGGTCAAGCACCCCTGTGCAATAACAACCCCAATAACAGCCACCCAGGAATATGTGGGGTCTCATGCTGCCACACTCTACCATGCCCCCCAAAATCGATCCTTACACCTAAGGCCAGGACCCCTAGTCTAAAAGACCACTCTGTTTGTGCCACCCCCGTGGAAATTTATATGCATGACGCTAGGACCTAACCTCCATCTATCCTTACACCTAAGGCCAGGACCCCTAGTTTAAAAGACCACTCTGTTTGGGCCACCCCCGTAGGAAATTTATATGCATGCCACTAGGACCTAACCTCCATCTATCCTTACACCTAAGGCCAGGACCCCTAGTCTAGAAGACCACTCTGTTTGGGCCACCCCCGTGGGAAATTCATATGCATACCACCATGACCTAACCCCCATCTGCACCTAAACCTAAAGCCAGGACCCCCAATCTAAAGATTACTCTGTCTAGGCCGCCCTCGTAGCAAATTGGCTTGCATGTCACAATGACCTACTCTCCCTCTTCTCTCACACCTAGAGCCAGGACCCTCAGTCTAAATAGATATTAAAATACCCACATTGTATTATTACTCATTATATTAGTATTATTATTATTATTATATAAATATCCACTCCACTGCTGGTGCGCCCTCTCTCTCTTGTGTGTGACCTATGGAGGTTCACTTAGAACAAACCCCATTCTTTGAGGATATTTGCTATTACCGATGTGTTCTGATTTTCTTCTAACAGCCCTTTGTGGAATGTTTGTTTTGATTTTTTATTTATAATTCTTTTTGACTGTGTGACAACAAGACCCGGTGGGGCCTTTTATGGTAATATAATAAACATATGGATACTAAGGTCCACAATAAGAGACATTTCTCCATTTTCCTTATTAATAGAATGGAACATGGTATATTGATAGGGTTGGGATTACTTATATCTACTTATATACAAACCACTTCTGTCTCAGTTAATCATCGGTTTTATTTAACCAGGACCATTCCGCCGTTTGTCCACCAGAGGGAGACTGTTACACACGATAGATGAGGGAAGGGAGACACAGGGATTTGCTCCAATGAGTTTATTGGATCGAATAAATCCATTTAGGAAGACATCCATGCCACATTGTCGAAATGAGATTGATTGATTATTCTGCTATTAGAAAAGTTTATTATACTTCATATCTATATTAATATTAACAATTTGGATATTATACTCATTGAACTTGCGGCAGTGGGTTTTCCTTTTTAGGGAAAAAAAATCTCTCTGGGGACACATGTGTGTGTATATATATATATATATATATATATATATATATATATGTGTATGTGTGTATATGTATATATATATATGTACTTAGACATATATAGATGAATACAGGTGGGAGGGTGGGTGGATGGGGGTATGGCCTTCTTAATGTACAGGTGAGTATGTGTATAGGGCATATATTAATGGAGGTAGGAGAATATATTTGAATAATTGGGGATTGATAGGCTAATATATACGGGGCATTAGGGAGATGACGACTATTATTAATATTATTATTAGTACTATATATATAAAAATATATTATAGTTACCGTGAGTGTTTACTTCCAGTGACCAAATCCTGTTCAACCTGTGCTCGTGGGATTTTCGGTAAAGGTAATGGTTCTAAATGATGGGGTTTCTGAGGTTGTGATGTGGTGCATACATTTTGACGGCCGTGGGGACGCTTTTAGATTAATTCCCCTATGGGATGATGGCTCGGACTGTCTCTGGGATCGGGCCGGAGGCGTGTGGGGTGGTCAGCTGGTTTGTGGCCAGTGCACACCGAGCTTTGTCTTTGACATTTGGCTTTGGCTCTCACAAATTCCTAACCCAGTAGGGGGAAGCTCACATGGAAGCACATTGTTAGAAAGCTCGCTTGGAAGCTTGGTGTTAGGAAGCTCGCCTGAGGAAGGCCTAATATTGTGCCGAAACGTCGCGAAGAAGCTCACACCAATTTTATAAAATGCTCACCACACCTAAATCCTCAACCTAAGGCCCGAAATTGCCCTTGCTCATCCACTGGAGCGTGCTTTTTTTGTTTTCTTAATTTTTTGGGACACTTTGGGGGCGAGGCGGCCAGTTGGTGTATGGCCCGTGCACGACCTGCATGTTGCTCTGGCATAATTGCTGCGTCTTCATACTTACCTCACCTAACCCTAGCCAGTGCCTGCTCCTCTGGACCTCGTTCCCACCTGTAACAAAGAATTGGAAAATAGAGAAATGCCAGATGATGGCCAAGTGCAAAATCGCACATTACGTATCAACGGCTGTTGGTGGAAGCTCAGTATGGGGAAGCTCATGTGGAAGCTCAGTAGGGGGAAGCTCACATGGAAGCACATTGTTAGAAAGCTCGCTTGGAAGCTTGGTGTTAGGAAGCTCGCCTGAGGAAGGCCTAATATTGTGCCGAAACGTCGCGAAGAAGCTCACACCAATTTTATAAAATGCTCACCACACCTAAATCCTCAACCTAAGGCCCGAAATTGCCCTTGCTCATCCACTGGAGCGTGTGTGGCGGGATGGTAAGGCGGAGAGCAAGATAACTAAAATAAACTCACTGTAGCCAACTACGCCACCTAAGGACTTTCACCCCAGGATATACTAGTGTTCAGAGGAAATCTAAACCCCAGGTTCGTTCTTTCCAGAGAGGACTGAGACAGTTCTGCCAATTAACACAAATGTTTATTTTATTAAAATACAATTCCTCTGACAGTCACTAAAAGGTACCTTCCAATACAGTTATAACACGGGCCAAGAAAAGGTACGTAAAAGAACAAACAATGTAAACACTACGGGCAGCCTTGGATCGTAAAAAGGCACAAACAGGGAAAAAGAATATTGCCCCACCTAAAACAGTAATCCCTCACTACAACCAACCACACACACTGGTGTTGCCCCTGAACAACAGGGAATGAGAAACTCACTCGTGTTAAACACTGCACCCCAACAAGAGGTGGGTAAAATACCCTTTCTACGAGTGGCCACAGGAGCCCCGAGCACTTACAATAAGTACAGTTAACCACAAACAAAAATAAATAAATCAATAGTTACTGGTTCTTCAGTGAACTTCCTCAATGGGAAGCACTTCGTCTACAAACACAGATGTGGTAAGCAAAGGACGAAAACCAAAACACCCAAATTATAACAATCACTGAGAGAAATTGTCACAAAACAAAAAAACATTAATGAAAAGAAAACATTCAAAATTGAAACAAAACGTGTAAAATAGAAACAAAACAAAACAGCAGCGTAATCCGGGGCAGTGCGTCTTGCCATTAAAGATACGCTTGCACAGTCAGAACTGGATGCAAGCCTGTTATACACCTCCCTCCGACTGCGTTCACGATCCGTCTAGCTGCACTTGAAAGGTGTAATGACTGCAGGACACAAACCTTACATTATACACTAATATTATAAAATCACATTCTACATATCACTCGTAAGATCACATTCACACTGATTCACGTACCTGATCAAACAATGAATAGGTAGATATGCTTACACGGCTCAGCTGGACGCAAGCCTGTTATGCATGTCCCTCTGACTGCGTTCTCAACCAGTCTAACACATCTGTACAGGTTCTAGCTGCACTAGCACTGTGTAATGACTGCCTGAAACAAACTTTAAATTATACACTGAGTGATATGTGGGTTGTTGTCATATATTACTCACATACCTGATTGACCAATACCCAGACTAAATGCCCCGAACCACACGACTCCACTAGGAACAGGCGACCAGGATGCAAAGAGTAACGCACACCCAGCCATTTGAATACTGCCTTTTTATTTAGAGCGCAATCATGGTAATTCGTCACCAGCCGGTTACCTGACACCACTAAATTTACTGGGCAGATACTGCCAGTTCTCCACCAGGGGGAGTTATAGGGAGATTTCTATTCCACTACAATCCACCCCATCCACTTGCATCGTCGTCCCGACGATGAACCCTTACCCTCTTAAATCTTAACTCCAGGGTCTAAATAAAGTGGCATTAGGCACAATCATCTGGGAATTCATAGCCCCTCTCTCCCTACCCCACCCAGCCGCAGGCAACCGGTGCAGGTTGGAATGTCGTCCAGCAGTGACACGGGTTGTCCTCCTCAATCCATCATCACTCACATGCTCTTCTACTTCGGAGTTAGAGCGAGGTACTGAGGCCACTGGTTGCTCCAGCCTGTTGGTGCGGCCGTCATTATCATTAATTTGGCTAGAGGGTAGGATTAACGGGATGTTACATGTCACAGGAGCCGGCGTCAGAGGTGCCAGTCCAGCTTGAGGTGCCAGTCCAGCTTGAGGTGCCAGTCCAGCTTGAGGTGCCAGTCCAGCTTGAGGTGCCAGTCCAGCTTGAGCGACAAAAGGCCCGGACACAAGGGCCCAGCCATCTTCAAACTCTTCCTCTTCACCCTCCAAGGGCAACACCGCCTCTGCTTGGCCACCTTCCGCCTGACCACTCTCTAGGCTTCGAGTGGGAATATACGGCTTCAACAGCGTGCGATGTACATGCTTTATCCTACTCAGGTCATGGGCTGGTGCAATTGTATACACTGCTCCCCTTTCAGTTGGGGCTTTTAGCACCTGGTAACGTACCGTACTCCAGCAGTCTTGGATCTTATTACGGCCTCTCCTGGAGTGGTCACGCAGTAATACCAGTTGGCCCTCCTTCAGGGGAACCTCTCGAACCTTCAAGTTATGGTTTCTCCTCCGATAATCAGCCGCCATTCTCGTTCGGTCTTTAGCTCCTTCAAATGCCATCTGAAGTCGGACTTGATGCTCCACGACCCAGTCATGTATGTGGCCTGCCACAGGGTCCTCAATCCTACCTAGTAAGAAATCCACCGGCAGCTTGGGATCTTGGCCAAACATCAAATAATAAGGAGACTCACCCGTGGACTGGTGGGGGGTAGTGTTATAACAAAACAGAAGCTGGGGAAGACAAGCAGTCCAATCCCTTTTCCTTGTTGTAGGCAGGGTGCGTAGAAGATTATGAAGCGTGCGGTTAAATCGTTCACACTGACCATTGCCTGCAGGGTGATACGGGGTAGTTCGAGACTTGGAAACACCATAAAGGCCACATAATTGCTTGATCAAGGAGCTCTCAAAACTCCGTCCCTGATCGGAGTGCAGTCGGCTTGGTACCCCAAATTTATAGAACCATTCCGTAACCAAAACATGAGCCACTGTAGAAGCACGTTGGTCACGAGTGGGAACAGCTTGAGTGAATTTTGAGAAGATGTCCGTCATGATGAGTACATTTTCCATCCCATTTTGGGCTGGTTCAAGGAGGGTAAAATCAATAGCGAGCGTTTCATTTGGACATGATGCAAGGAGGTGGTTCATAAAGGTACGTACCCCTGGCTGAGAGTCCTTAGAATGCTGGCATCGGTCACACTCCTGGCACCATTGTTTCACCTCCAAAGACATTCCAGGCCAGTAACACCGCCGGCGAACCAGCTCCAGGGTCCGTTGCACCCCCTGATGTCCATGCCCCTGGTGAAGTTGCGTGAGTACTTCCGCCTTCAATGACATAGGGAGGACCAACTGCAGAATTTCCTCACCCCCATCAGGATGTAGTATGCGACGGTATAGGACTCCCTCCTGCTCAACAAGACGATCCCACTGTCTCAGTAGTGATAACACAGGCTTTGTCAGCTTCTGCCGCTCCTCAGATGTCGGCTGGTGTTTTCTCCACCAAAAGTATAACAACTCCTTGATGACCGGGTCCTCATTCTGCAAAGCACACAAACTGGCAGGGGCGTAACAGGGCAAAACGGAAATGGCTGCTTGCACTACCCGGGGAGCAGGCTCCACTGAGACTTCATGAAAAGGCCCCAGGTCTGGGCAGCTCTCCAAAGTTCCCCCTTCAGTAGGCTCCACATATTGTCGTGAGAGGGCATCTGCATTTTGATTCACTTTGCCAGACCTGTACTTGATGACATAATCAAACACCGCTAATTGAGCTACCCAACGCTGCTCCGTAGCACCGAGTTTAGCAGTGGCAAGATGACTTAGAGGATTATTGTCAGTATAGACAGAACACTTCTGGCCCAATAAATATTCTCGAAACTTTTCAGTCATGGCCCATTTTAGGGCCAGAAATTCCAGCTTCATGGAGCTATAATTTGTCATATTACGTTCGGCAGGTCTCAAACTTCGGCTGGCATAGGCAATGGGTCTAATTTTACCCTCCTGCTCCTGGGAAAGAACAGCGCCCAGGCCACGATGACTAGCATCAACCTCTAGAATGAAGGGTAGAGAAAAATTAGCATAGGCCAAGACTGGGGCTGTAATGAGTTTCCTTTTAAGTCTCTCAAAGCTGTTCTCACACTCCTCAGTCCATACGGTGGGGAGGCTCTTTCCAGAACCCTTCCTCTTCTTAGAGCCCACCAATTCAGCTACCAACCGATGTAGTGGGGCAGCCAGTGCTGCAAACCCCTCCACAAACCGTCTATAATAGCTCGCAAATCCAAGAAAGGACCTTAACTCGGAGACGTGTGTGGGTCTTCTCCACTCAGCCACAGCCGTAATTTTCTCAGGATCTGTGGAGACTCCATCCGGAGATATTACATGCCCCAAGTAACCCACCTTTTGTTTGAGGAATGAACACTTATTCAGCTTGGCTTTCAGGCCTTGTTGTTTTAGCCGCTCCAACACACTTTCCAGCCGCACTAGATGCTCTGCAACAGAGGGGGAGAACACAATGACATCATCTAAGTACAACAACAACGACTGGCAATGCTGGGCCCCGAACATCCTCTCCATCAGCCTCTGAAAGGTACTTGGGGCATTGCACAGGCCGAAGGCCATCCGATTCCACTCGAAGAGACCAAAGGGGGTACAAAAGGCAGTTTTAGGCTTATCTGCTTCAGTCACTGGAACTTGATTATACCCACTTGCCAAGTCCATCGTTGTAAACCATTGAGCACCAGAGAGGGCATCAAGAGACTCTTCGATTCTTGGAAGGGGGAATGCATCCTTCCGTGTCTTCCCATTCAGTTGTCGATAATCCACACACATTCTGAGGCTACCATCCTTTTTCTTGACTAAAACAATGGGTGAGGCATAGGGGCTACTACTCTCCCGGATGATTTGTGCCTCTAGCCACTGATTAATATGGGCCTTCACAGTTTCATAATCTGAGGGGGGAATGCGTCGGTACCTCTGCCTAACGGGGGTCTCATCGATTAGGGGGATGTCATGAGAAATTAATGTGGTACAACCTAAATCTGTGTCATGAGAGGAAAAAACGGAACTATATTTGTTAAGCAGCAACCGTACATTGTACTGATCTTGTTCGGGGAGGGGAGACAGATCTAAAGCATTTATCTTATCATGAATAGAACAAACTTCCACGGAAGACACAGTGGCAGTAGCAGTCCGAACCTCTTTGACCTCAGCTGGTAGACTAACAACACTGCTCATAGTAAGAGTACCCATTACAGTGCGAGGATATAATACAATGTCTGTAGTCCCCACATTGACAACTGGGATGTATACTGTACTACCAGTTACCCCAACCAGTGATGGAGAGGCCAACAGTCCAGCTGGTAGTCCAGTATCCGGAGGCTCAAACAAAACAGAAAGCCCAGCGTACTGGGCAGAACACGTAACAGGCACAAGTTTAATAGTACCGCCCGGGACACGACAAACCCTTCTCCCCCGCACTCTTACCTGACCTAAAGTGTCCAGGGAGGGCTCTGCCTTAGCATGATGGCACTGCTGTAAAGCCTGGCGGACTGAACTTGGGGCCTGTATAACCGAAGGTACCTCCAACAATGCAGAACCATACTCTCCAAAGAGCTCAGCATAACATTCTTTAAGGACATTCATTCCGATCACCCCCGGAACTCTGGAACTACTTCCTGGAGGGTTTTTAACTACTAACACCCCACGTCTAGGCATTACCTTCCCACAAAGCTCCACGTCCACCTCGATATACCCTACATATGGTATGGCTAGACCATTGGCAGCCTGAAGCTGTAGCCAATGACAAGACTGAAGCCGAGCAGGCCCCAAAGCCATAAACTGCTCTGAGAAAAAACTCTCTGTAATGGTAGACACCATCGACCCAGTGTCCACCAAACATGACACTACAACACCCCCCATGACTACATCGACATGAGGACAAGAGGACATCAATTGAGGAATAGACTTTGCTTCTAAGGCAGCCTTCGAACCCATCATCCCCCCCACCGAACAGTGGCTCAACAGCTCGGTGGGTAGTAGTTTTCCGACGGCCGGCTCATACTACTAGAAGCACCCCCACGAGGAGGCGCACCAAAGGAAGACTGAGACAAAACCCTCTCCCCATCACACTCTCGGGCATAATGGCCCGATTTTTGACATCGTCTACAAATAATCGAAACCCCACGCGGTGAAGGGCCCTGGCTACGGGGTTTTTGTAGTAACCTTAAATTTTGGGTAAGCTGGTCAAGTTGACTTTGTTGTCGTTTCAACATTTCCTTTATTTCTGTGAGTTCTAAACTAGAGGTAACATCAGGGGTAGGTATATTCCCCTGAACCCCACACTGGAACCCATATGCTAAGGAGACCGACTGGCTACGACCCCGAATGCCTACCGATGTGCCCTCACGTTCCCATCTAATTGCCTCCCTGCGAACATCCAACAAACTAGAGTCAGGTTTATCACGTACAAAGCGCTTCAACTCCCTACGAAGAGCACAGTCATAGACGTATTCCACAAATTGATCACGCAATAAAGTGTCTGCATTAGGCATAACATGGGGGGCATTCTTTTTAACCTTCTCCATTAAACACAATAAGGCATGTGAAAACTCCTGCAATGACTCACCGTCCTGTTGTTTGCGGGAGAAGAATGCTTCTTGTAGAGCTACATAGGATTGCGAACACCCATAAAGTTCCCGTAAAATAGCCAGAATTTTTACTGGATCCTCCTTCTCCTCCCGGGATCGATATTTAATCTCCTCCCTGAGCTTCCCCCTCTAAATGATCATACATAAAGAATGCTCGATCAACGGACGATAGGTGACGGGCACGCACACTAGACTCTACTTCTTCCACCCACTCTGGTAGGCTTAACCCACTCCTGCCTCTAAACATTGAACAACGCCTTTCCCTAGGGACATATACCACTCTCTCAGTGGTCGGGAAGGCAGAAGAGTGAACACCGAGAGCCGGAGCATTACTACTCGTAGGGCCTACCGGTACTGCTTGACGCAGACGTGCATTATCTACTTCCAACTGGGCTACCAACTCCTGCAAACGTTGCAAGTCCTCTGCCATGACGGTGGCCAAAAAAATGTATATAGATATAACAAACAAACACCTGCTTAACCTAATGGAGCCTACTGCTGTTTTGTTTCTCCCAAAAAAAAATAAAAAACAAAAGAAAAATTACCTTTAGGCAGAACGTCTCAGCCTCAACTGGGAAAGGACCCTGCCGACTACGCCAGATTGTGGCGGGATGGTAAGGCGGAGAGCAAGATAACTAAAATAAACTCACTGTAGCCAACTACGCCACCTAAGGACTTTCACCCCAGGATATACTAGTGTTCAGAGGAAATCTAAACCCCAGGTTCGTTCTTTCCAGAGAGGACTGAGACAGTTCTGCCAATTAACACAAATGTTTATTTTATTAAAATACAATTCCTCTGACAGTCACTAAAAGGTACCTTCCAATACAGTTACCAACACGGGCCAAGAAAAGGTACGTAAAAGAACAAACAATGTAAACACTACGGGCAGCCTTGGATCGTAAAAAGGCACAAACAGGGAAAAAGAATATTGCCCCACCTAAAACAGTAATCCCTCACTACAACCAACCACACACACTGGTGTTGCCCCTGAACAACAGGGAATGAGAAACTCACTCGTGTTAAACACTGCACCCCAACAAGAGGTGGGTAAAATACCCTTTCTACGAGTGGCCACAGGAGCCCCGAGCACTTACAATAAGTACAGTTAACCACAAACAAAAATAAATAAATCAATAGTTACTGGTTCTTCAGTGAACTTCCTCAATGGGAAGCACTTCGTCTACAAACACAGATGTGGTAAGCAAAGGACGAAAACCAAAACACCCAAATTATAACAATCACTGAGAGAAATTGTCACAAAACAAAAAAACATTAATGAAAAGAAAACATTCAAAATTGAAACAAAACGTGTAAAATAGAAACAAAACAAAACAGCAGCGTAATCCGGGGCAGTGTGTCTTGCCATTAAAGATACGCTTGCACAGTCAGAACTGGATGCAAGCCTGTTATACACCTCCCTCCGACTGCGTTCACGATCCGTCTAGCTGCACTTGAAAGGTGTAATGACTGCAGGACACAAACCTTACATTATACACTAATATTATAAAATCACATTCTACATATCACTCGTAAGATCACATTCACACTGATTCACGTACCTGATCAAACAATGAATAGGTAGATATGCTTACACGGCTCAGCTGGACGCAAGCCTGTTATGCATGTCCCTCTGACTGCGTTCTCAACCAGTCTAACACATCTGTACAGGTTCTAGCTGCACTAGCACTGTGTAATGACTGCCTGAAACAAACTTTAAATTATACACTGAGTGATATGTGGGTTGTTGTCATATATTACTCACATACCTGATTGACCAATACCCAGACTAAATGCCCCGAACCACACGACTCCACTAGGAACAGGCGACCAGGATGCAAAGAGTAACGCACACCCAGCCATTTGAATACTGCCTTTTTATTTAGAGCGCAATCATGGTAATTCGTCACCAGCCGGTTACCTGACACCACTAAATTTACTGGGCAGATACTGCCAGTTCTCCACCAGGGGGAGTTATAGGGAGATTTCTATTCCACTACACGTGCTTTTTTTGTTTTCTTAATTTTTTGGGACACTTTGGGGGCGAGGCGGCCAGTTGGTGTATGGCCCGTGCACGACCTGCATGTTGCTCTGGCATAATTGCTGCGTCTTCATACTTACCTCACCTAACCCTAGCCAGTGCCTGCTCCTCTGGACCTCGTTCCCACCTGTAACAAAGAATTGGAAAATAGAGAAATGCCAGATGATGGCCAAGTGCAAAATCGCACATTACGTATCAACGGCTGTTGGTGGAAGCTCAGTATGGGGAAGCTCATGTGGAAGCTCAGTAGGGGGAAGCTCACATGGAAGCACATTGTTAGAAAGCTCGCTTGGAAGCTTGGTGTTAGGAAGCTCGCCTGAGGAAGAACTAATATTGTGCCGAAACGTCGCGAAGAAGCTCACACCAATTTTATAATATGCTCACCACACCTAAATCCTCAACCTAAGGCCCGAAATTGCCCTTGCTCATCCACTGGAGCGTGCTTTTTTTGTTTTCTTAATTTTTTGGGACACTTTGGGGGCGAGGCGGCCAGTTGGTGTATGGCCCGTGCACGACCTGCATGTTGCTCTGGCATAATTGCTGCGTCTTCATACTTACCTCACCTAACCCTAACAGCATTTAGGAGAAACAAAAACCTCTCAGACTCATTGGTTAACAGCAAGCTTCCACCACCCCCCAGGAAGGGAAATAGTGGTAAAAGCAAATATTATGTCCAGCACAAATGGGTTACGAACGGGAGCTCACGACAGATTTTCCAAATCAAACAGTCTCTGTCCCTCAGATCATCCAACTGTGTATACCTTATCTACTGTGCTAAGTGTGGCAAGCAATATGTGGGCCAGACTAAAAATCAACTTCGAATCAGACTATACCAACATACCCACAACATCATAAATAACATTAAAACACGACGATATCTCGTACAACATTTTCTGATACATGATCTCCAGTCCCTTAGAATCACATGCCTGCAGTCAAACATGCTCTGGTCGTTAAAAGACAGACTTAAGACGGAGGGTGCCTGGATTAAAAGACTTCACACACAGTACCCAGCAGGCCTCAACGAGATGTAGATCATTGGTTACACAGGTTATAGGCGTACCGTGACACCCCCTTGTTCACGCTTGCATAACACTGTCACTGTCTAATAACCTGATCTGTGTTTGCCTCCCCTGTGCCTAGTTCCCATTAGCAAGGACCGGGGTGACACGGACGATGACAGCCCTGATGGCCGTCCATTGGAAATGCCTGCACTGGAGCCGTTACTCCCACGAGCACAGTCCTTTATGTTTCTTTAAACACACAGCTCTGTTTACAGGGGACCATGGGATATCGCACACATGAGGGGGGCGTACAGTGGTATGAGAAACGATGCCCACTCTTAAATTTACCCTAACCCTAAGGTCAAGCACCCCTGTGCAATAACAACCCCAATAACAGCCACCCAGGAATATGTGGGGTCTCATGCTGCCACACTCTACCATGCCCCCCAAAATCGATCCTTACACCTAAGGCCAGGACCCCTAGTCTAAAAGACCACTCTGTTTGTGCCACCCCCGTGGAAATTTATATGCATGACGCTAGGACCTAACCTCCATCTATCCTTACACCTAAGGCCAGGACCCCTAGTTTAAAAGACCACTCTGTTTGGGCCACCCCCGTAGGAAATTTATATGCATGCCACTAGGACCTAACCTCCATCTATCCTTACACCTAAGGCCAGGACCCCTAGTCTAGAAGACCACTCTGTTTGGGCCACCCCCGTGGGAAATTCATATGCATACCACCATGACCTAACCCCCATCTGCACCTAAACCTAAAGCCAGGACCCCCAATCTAAAGATTACTCTGTCTAGGCCGCCCTCGTAGCAAATTGGCTTGCATGTCACAATGACCTACTCTCCCTCTTCTCTCACACCTAGAGCCAGGACCCTCAGTCTAAATAGATATTAAAATACCCACATTGTATTATTACTCATTATATTAGTATTATTATTATTATTATATAAATATCCACTCCACTGCTGGTGCGCCCTCTCTCTCTTGTGTGTGACCTATGGAGGTTCACTTAGAACAAACCCCATTCTTTGAGGATATTTGCTATTACCGATGTGTTCTGATTTTCTTCTAACAGCCCTTTGTGGAATGTTTGTTTTGATTTTTTATTTATAATTCTTTTTGACTGTGTGACAACAAGACCCGGTGGGGCCTTTTATGGTAATATAATAAACATATGGATACTAAGGTCCACAATAAGAGACATTTCTCCATTTTCCTTATTAATAGAATGGAACATGGTATATTGATAGGGTTGGGATTACTTATATCTACTTATATACAAACCACTTCTGTCTCAGTTAATCATCGGTTTTATTTAACCAGGACCATTCCGCCGTTTGTCCACCAGAGGGAGACTGTTACACACGATAGATGAGGGAAGGGAGACACAGGGATTTGCTCCAATGAGTTTATTGGATCGAATAAATCCATTTAGGAAGACATCCATGCCACATTGTCGAAATGAGATTGATTGATTATTCTGCTATTAGAAAAGTTTATTATACTTCATATCTATATTAATATTAACAATTTGGATATTATACTCATTGAACTTGCGGCAGTGGGTTTTCCTTTTTAGGGAAAAAAAATCTCTCTGGGGACACATGTGTGTGTATATATATATATATATATATATATATATATATATGTGTATGTGTGTATATGTATATATATATATGTACTTAGACATATATAGATGAATACAGGTGGGAGGGTGGGTGGATGGGGGTATGGCCTTCTTAATGTACAGGTGAGTATGTGTATAGGGCATATATTAATGGAGGTAGGAGAATATATTTGAATAATTGGGGATTGATAGGCTAATATATACGGGGCATTAGGGAGATGACGACTATTATTAATATTATTATTAGTACTATATATATAAAAATATATTATAGTTACCGTGAGTGTTTACTTCCAGTGACCAAATCCTGTTCAACCTGTGCTCGTGGGATTTTCGGTAAAGGTAATGGTTCTAAATGATGGGGTTTCTGAGGTTGTGATGTGGTGCATACATTTTGACGGCCGTGGGGACGCTTTTAGATTAATTCCCCTATGGGATGATGGCTCGGACTGTCTCTGGGATCGGGCCGGAGGCGTGTGGGGTGGTCAGCTGGTTTGTGGCCAGTGCACACCGAGC
Organism: Barbatula barbatula; assembly: GCF_947034865.1. Taxonomy (NCBI): domain Eukaryota; kingdom Metazoa; phylum Chordata; class Actinopteri; order Cypriniformes; family Nemacheilidae; genus Barbatula; species Barbatula barbatula. The sequence continues at coordinate 22,811,389 of NC_136781.1, read as the reverse complement.
TTTGTCTTTGACATTTGGCTTTGGCTCTCACAAATTCCTAACCCAGTAGGGGGAAGCTCACATGGAAGCACATTGTTAGAAAGCTCGCTTGGAAGCTTGGTGTTAGGAAGCTCGCCTGAGGAAGGCCTAATATTGTGCCGAAACGTCGCGAAGAAGCTCACACCAATTTTATAAAATGCTCACCACACCTAAATCCTCAACCTAAGGCCCGAAATTGCCCTTGCTCATCCACTGGAGCGTGCTTTTTTTGTTTTCTTAATTTTTTGGGACACTTTGGGGGCGAGGCGGCCAGTTGGTGTATGGCCCGTGCACGACCTGCATGTTGCTCTGGCATAATTGCTGCGTCTTCATACTTACCTCACCTAACCCTAGCCAGTGCCTGCTCCTCTGGACCTCGTTCCCACCTGTAACAAAGAATTGGAAAATAGAGAAATGCCAGATGATGGCCAAGTGCAAAATCGCACATTACGTATCAACGGCTGTTGGTGGAAGCTCAGTATGGGGAAGCTCATGTGGAAGCTCAGTAGGGGGAAGCTCACATGGAAGCACATTGTTAGAAAGCTCGCTTGGAAGCTTGGTGTTAGGAAGCTCGCCTGAGGAAGGCCTAATATTGTGCCGAAACGTCGCGAAGAAGCTCACACCAATTTTATAAAATGCTCACCACACCTAAATCCTCAACCTAAGGCCCGAAATTGCCCTTGCTCATCCACTGGAGCGTGTGTGGCGGGATGGTAAGGCGGAGAGCAAGATAACTAAAATAAACTCACTGTAGCCAACTACGCCACCTAAGGACTTTCACCCCAGGATATACTAGTGTTCAGAGGAAATCTAAACCCCAGGTTCGTTCTTTCCAGAGAGGACTGAGACAGTTCTGCCAATTAACACAAATGTTTATTTTATTAAAATACAATTCCTCTGACAGTCACTAAAAGGTACCTTCCAATACAGTTATAACACGGGCCAAGAAAAGGTACGTAAAAGAACAAACAATGTAAACACTACGGGCAGCCTTGGATCGTAAAAAGGCACAAACAGGGAAAAAGAATATTGCCCCACCTAAAACAGTAATCCCTCACTACAACCAACCACACACACTGGTGTTGCCCCTGAACAACAGGGAATGAGAAACTCACTCGTGTTAAACACTGCACCCCAACAAGAGGTGGGTAAAATACCCTTTCTACGAGTGGCCACAGGAGCCCCGAGCACTTACAATAAGTACAGTTAACCACAAACAAAAATAAATAAATCAATAGTTACTGGTTCTTCAGTGAACTTCCTCAATGGGAAGCACTTCGTCTACAAACACAGATGTGGTAAGCAAAGGACGAAAACCAAAACACCCAAATTATAACAATCACTGAGAGAAATTGTCACAAAACAAAAAAACATTAATGAAAAGAAAACATTCAAAATTGAAACAAAACGTGTAAAATAGAAACAAAACAAAACAGCAGCGTAATCCGGGGCAGTGCGTCTTGCCATTAAAGATACGCTTGCACAGTCAGAACTGGATGCAAGCCTGTTATACACCTCCCTCCGACTGCGTTCACGATCCGTCTAGCTGCACTTGAAAGGTGTAATGACTGCAGGACACAAACCTTACATTATACACTAATATTATAAAATCACATTCTACATATCACTCGTAAGATCACATTCACACTGATTCACGTACCTGATCAAACAATGAATAGGTAGATATGCTTACACGGCTCAGCTGGACGCAAGCCTGTTATGCATGTCCCTCTGACTGCGTTCTCAACCAGTCTAACACATCTGTACAGGTTCTAGCTGCACTAGCACTGTGTAATGACTGCCTGAAACAAACTTTAAATTATACACTGAGTGATATGTGGGTTGTTGTCATATATTACTCACATACCTGATTGACCAATACCCAGACTAAATGCCCCGAACCACACGACTCCACTAGGAACAGGCGACCAGGATGCAAAGAGTAACGCACACCCAGCCATTTGAATACTGCCTTTTTATTTAGAGCGCAATCATGGTAATTCGTCACCAGCCGGTTACCTGACACCACTAAATTTACTGGGCAGATACTGCCAGTTCTCCACCAGGGGGAGTTATAGGGAGATTTCTATTCCACTACAATCCACCCCATCCACTTGCATCGTCGTCCCGACGATGAACCCTTACCCTCTTAAATCTTAACTCCAGGGTCTAAATAAAGTGGCATTAGGCACAATCATCTGGGAATTCATAGCCCCTCTCTCCCTACCCCACCCAGCCGCAGGCAACCGGTGCAGGTTGGAATGTCGTCCAGCAGTGACACGGGTTGTCCTCCTCAATCCATCATCACTCACATGCTCTTCTACTTCGGAGTTAGAGCGAGGTACTGAGGCCACTGGTTGCTCCAGCCTGTTGGTGCGGCCGTCATTATCATTAATTTGGCTAGAGGGTAGGATTAACGGGATGTTACATGTCACAGGAGCCGGCGTCAGAGGTGCCAGTCCAGCTTGAGGTGCCAGTCCAGCTTGAGGTGCCAGTCCAGCTTGAGGTGCCAGTCCAGCTTGAGGTGCCAGTCCAGCTTGAGCGACAAAAGGCCCGGACACAAGGGCCCAGCCATCTTCAAACTCTTCCTCTTCACCCTCCAAGGGCAACACCGCCTCTGCTTGGCCACCTTCCGCCTGACCACTCTCTAGGCTTCGAGTGGGAATATACGGCTTCAACAGCGTGCGATGTACATGCTTTATCCTACTCAGGTCATGGGCTGGTGCAATTGTATACACTGCTCCCCTTTCAGTTGGGGCTTTTAGCACCTGGTAACGTACCGTACTCCAGCAGTCTTGGATCTTATTACGGCCTCTCCTGGAGTGGTCACGCAGTAATACCAGTTGGCCCTCCTTCAGGGGAACCTCTCGAACCTTCAAGTTATGGTTTCTCCTCCGATAATCAGCCGCCATTCTCGTTCGGTCTTTAGCTCCTTCAAATGCCATCTGAAGTCGGACTTGATGCTCCACGACCCAGTCATGTATGTGGCCTGCCACAGGGTCCTCAATCCTACCTAGTAAGAAATCCACCGGCAGCTTGGGATCTTGGCCAAACATCAAATAATAAGGAGACTCACCCGTGGACTGGTGGGGGGTAGTGTTATAACAAAACAGAAGCTGGGGAAGACAAGCAGTCCAATCCCTTTTCCTTGTTGTAGGCAGGGTGCGTAGAAGATTATGAAGCGTGCGGTTAAATCGTTCACACTGACCATTGCCTGCAGGGTGATACGGGGTAGTTCGAGACTTGGAAACACCATAAAGGCCACATAATTGCTTGATCAAGGAGCTCTCAAAACTCCGTCCCTGATCGGAGTGCAGTCGGCTTGGTACCCCAAATTTATAGAACCATTCCGTAACCAAAACATGAGCCACTGTAGAAGCACGTTGGTCACGAGTGGGAACAGCTTGAGTGAATTTTGAGAAGATGTCCGTCATGATGAGTACATTTTCCATCCCATTTTGGGCTGGTTCAAGGAGGGTAAAATCAATAGCGAGCGTTTCATTTGGACATGATGCAAGGAGGTGGTTCATAAAGGTACGTACCCCTGGCTGAGAGTCCTTAGAATGCTGGCATCGGTCACACTCCTGGCACCATTGTTTCACCTCCAAAGACATTCCAGGCCAGTAACACCGCCGGCGAACCAGCTCCAGGGTCCGTTGCACCCCCTGATGTCCATGCCCCTGGTGAAGTTGCGTGAGTACTTCCGCCTTCAATGACATAGGGAGGACCAACTGCAGAATTTCCTCACCCCCATCAGGATGTAGTATGCGACGGTATAGGACTCCCTCCTGCTCAACAAGACGATCCCACTGTCTCAGTAGTGATAACACAGGCTTTGTCAGCTTCTGCCGCTCCTCAGATGTCGGCTGGTGTTTTCTCCACCAAAAGTATAACAACTCCTTGATGACCGGGTCCTCATTCTGCAAAGCACACAAACTGGCAGGGGCGTAACAGGGCAAAACGGAAATGGCTGCTTGCACTACCCGGGGAGCAGGCTCCACTGAGACTTCATGAAAAGGCCCCAGGTCTGGGCAGCTCTCCAAAGTTCCCCCTTCAGTAGGCTCCACATATTGTCGTGAGAGGGCATCTGCATTTTGATTCACTTTGCCAGACCTGTACTTGATGACATAATCAAACACCGCTAATTGAGCTACCCAACGCTGCTCCGTAGCACCGAGTTTAGCAGTGGCAAGATGACTTAGAGGATTATTGTCAGTATAGACAGAACACTTCTGGCCCAATAAATATTCTCGAAACTTTTCAGTCATGGCCCATTTTAGGGCCAGAAATTCCAGCTTCATGGAGCTATAATTTGTCATATTACGTTCGGCAGGTCTCAAACTTCGGCTGGCATAGGCAATGGGTCTAATTTTACCCTCCTGCTCCTGGGAAAGAACAGCGCCCAGGCCACGATGACTAGCATCAACCTCTAGAATGAAGGGTAGAGAAAAATTAGCATAGGCCAAGACTGGGGCTGTAATGAGTTTCCTTTTAAGTCTCTCAAAGCTGTTCTCACACTCCTCAGTCCATACGGTGGGGAGGCTCTTTCCAGAACCCTTCCTCTTCTTAGAGCCCACCAATTCAGCTACCAACCGATGTAGTGGGGCAGCCAGTGCTGCAAACCCCTCCACAAACCGTCTATAATAGCTCGCAAATCCAAGAAAGGACCTTAACTCGGAGACGTGTGTGGGTCTTCTCCACTCAGCCACAGCCGTAATTTTCTCAGGATCTGTGGAGACTCCATCCGGAGATATTACATGCCCCAAGTAACCCACCTTTTGTTTGAGGAATGAACACTTATTCAGCTTGGCTTTCAGGCCTTGTTGTTTTAGCCGCTCCAACACACTTTCCAGCCGCACTAGATGCTCTGCAACAGAGGGGGAGAACACAATGACATCATCTAAGTACAACAACAACGACTGGCAATGCTGGGCCCCGAACATCCTCTCCATCAGCCTCTGAAAGGTACTTGGGGCATTGCACAGGCCGAAGGCCATCCGATTCCACTCGAAGAGACCAAAGGGGGTACAAAAGGCAGTTTTAGGCTTATCTGCTTCAGTCACTGGAACTTGATTATACCCACTTGCCAAGTCCATCGTTGTAAACCATTGAGCACCAGAGAGGGCATCAAGAGACTCTTCGATTCTTGGAAGGGGGAATGCATCCTTCCGTGTCTTCCCATTCAGTTGTCGATAATCCACACACATTCTGAGGCTACCATCCTTTTTCTTGACTAAAACAATGGGTGAGGCATAGGGGCTACTACTCTCCCGGATGATTTGTGCCTCTAGCCACTGATTAATATGGGCCTTCACAGTTTCATAATCTGAGGGGGGAATGCGTCGGTACCTCTGCCTAACGGGGGTCTCATCGATTAGGGGGATGTCATGAGAAATTAATGTGGTACAACCTAAATCTGTGTCATGAGAGGAAAAAACGGAACTATATTTGTTAAGCAGCAACCGTACATTGTACTGATCTTGTTCGGGGAGGGGAGACAGATCTAAAGCATTTATCTTATCATGAATAGAACAAACTTCCACGGAAGACACAGTGGCAGTAGCAGTCCGAACCTCTTTGACCTCAGCTGGTAGACTAACAACACTGCTCATAGTAAGAGTACCCATTACAGTGCGAGGATATAATACAATGTCTGTAGTCCCCACATTGACAACTGGGATGTATACTGTACTACCAGTTACCCCAACCAGTGATGGAGAGGCCAACAGTCCAGCTGGTAGTCCAGTATCCGGAGGCTCAAACAAAACAGAAAGCCCAGCGTACTGGGCAGAACACGTAACAGGCACAAGTTTAATAGTACCGCCCGGGACACGACAAACCCTTCTCCCCCGCACTCTTACCTGACCTAAAGTGTCCAGGGAGGGCTCTGCCTTAGCATGATGGCACTGCTGTAAAGCCTGGCGGACTGAACTTGGGGCCTGTATAACCGAAGGTACCTCCAACAATGCAGAACCATACTCTCCAAAGAGCTCAGCATAACATTCTTTAAGGACATTCATTCCGATCACCCCCGGAACTCTGGAACTACTTCCTGGAGGGTTTTTAACTACTAACACCCCACGTCTAGGCATTACCTTCCCACAAAGCTCCACGTCCACCTCGATATACCCTACATATGGTATGGCTAGACCATTGGCAGCCTGAAGCTGTAGCCAATGACAAGACTGAAGCCGAGCAGGCCCCAAAGCCATAAACTGCTCTGAGAAAAAACTCTCTGTAATGGTAGACACCATCGACCCAGTGTCCACCAAACATGACACTACAACACCCCCCATGACTACATCGACATGAGGACAAGAGGACATCAATTGAGGAATAGACTTTGCTTCTAAGGCAGCCTTCGAACCCATCATCCCCCCCACCGAACAGTGGCTCAACAGCTCGGTGGGTAGTAGTTTTCCGACGGCCGGCTCATACTACTAGAAGCACCCCCACGAGGAGGCGCACCAAAGGAAGACTGAGACAAAACCCTCTCCCCATCACACTCTCGGGCATAATGGCCCGATTTTTGACATCGTCTACAAATAATCGAAACCCCACGCGGTGAAGGGCCCTGGCTACGGGGTTTTTGTAGTAACCTTAAATTTTGGGTAAGCTGGTCAAGTTGACTTTGTTGTCGTTTCAACATTTCCTTTATTTCTGTGAGTTCTAAACTAGAGGTAACATCAGGGGTAGGTATATTCCCCTGAACCCCACACTGGAACCCATATGCTAAGGAGACCGACTGGCTACGACCCCGAATGCCTACCGATGTGCCCTCACGTTCCCATCTAATTGCCTCCCTGCGAACATCCAACAAACTAGAGTCAGGTTTATCACGTACAAAGCGCTTCAACTCCCTACGAAGAGCACAGTCATAGACGTATTCCACAAATTGATCACGCAATAAAGTGTCTGCATTAGGCATAACATGGGGGGCATTCTTTTTAACCTTCTCCATTAAACACAATAAGGCATGTGAAAACTCCTGCAATGACTCACCGTCCTGTTGTTTGCGGGAGAAGAATGCTTCTTGTAGAGCTACATAGGATTGCGAACACCCATAAAGTTCCCGTAAAATAGCCAGAATTTTTACTGGATCCTCCTTCTCCTCCCGGGATCGATATTTAATCTCCTCCCTGAGCTTCCCCCTCTAAATGATCATACATAAAGAATGCTCGATCAACGGACGATAGGTGACGGGCACGCACACTAGACTCTACTTCTTCCACCCACTCTGGTAGGCTTAACCCACTCCTGCCTCTAAACATTGAACAACGCCTTTCCCTAGGGACATATACCACTCTCTCAGTGGTCGGGAAGGCAGAAGAGTGAACACCGAGAGCCGGAGCATTACTACTCGTAGGGCCTACCGGTACTGCTTGACGCAGACGTGCATTATCTACTTCCAACTGGGCTACCAACTCCTGCAAACGTTGCAAGTCCTCTGCCATGACGGTGGCCAAAAAAATGTATATAGATATAACAAACAAACACCTGCTTAACCTAATGGAGCCTACTGCTGTTTTGTTTCTCCCAAAAAAAAATAAAAAACAAAAGAAAAATTACCTTTAGGCAGAACGTCTCAGCCTCAACTGGGAAAGGACCCTGCCGACTACGCCAGATTGTGGCGGGATGGTAAGGCGGAGAGCAAGATAACTAAAATAAACTCACTGTAGCCAACTACGCCACCTAAGGACTTTCACCCCAGGATATACTAGTGTTCAGAGGAAATCTAAACCCCAGGTTCGTTCTTTCCAGAGAGGACTGAGACAGTTCTGCCAATTAACACAAATGTTTATTTTATTAAAATACAATTCCTCTGACAGTCACTAAAAGGTACCTTCCAATACAGTTACCAACACGGGCCAAGAAAAGGTACGTAAAAGAACAAACAATGTAAACACTACGGGCAGCCTTGGATCGTAAAAAGGCACAAACAGGGAAAAAGAATATTGCCCCACCTAAAACAGTAATCCCTCACTACAACCAACCACACACACTGGTGTTGCCCCTGAACAACAGGGAATGAGAAACTCACTCGTGTTAAACACTGCACCCCAACAAGAGGTGGGTAAAATACCCTTTCTACGAGTGGCCACAGGAGCCCCGAGCACTTACAATAAGTACAGTTAACCACAAACAAAAATAAATAAATCAATAGTTACTGGTTCTTCAGTGAACTTCCTCAATGGGAAGCACTTCGTCTACAAACACAGATGTGGTAAGCAAAGGACGAAAACCAAAACACCCAAATTATAACAATCACTGAGAGAAATTGTCACAAAACAAAAAAACATTAATGAAAAGAAAACATTCAAAATTGAAACAAAACGTGTAAAATAGAAACAAAACAAAACAGCAGCGTAATCCGGGGCAGTGTGTCTTGCCATTAAAGATACGCTTGCACAGTCAGAACTGGATGCAAGCCTGTTATACACCTCCCTCCGACTGCGTTCACGATCCGTCTAGCTGCACTTGAAAGGTGTAATGACTGCAGGACACAAACCTTACATTATACACTAATATTATAAAATCACATTCTACATATCACTCGTAAGATCACATTCACACTGATTCACGTACCTGATCAAACAATGAATAGGTAGATATGCTTACACGGCTCAGCTGGACGCAAGCCTGTTATGCATGTCCCTCTGACTGCGTTCTCAACCAGTCTAACACATCTGTACAGGTTCTAGCTGCACTAGCACTGTGTAATGACTGCCTGAAACAAACTTTAAATTATACACTGAGTGATATGTGGGTTGTTGTCATATATTACTCACATACCTGATTGACCAATACCCAGACTAAATGCCCCGAACCACACGACTCCACTAGGAACAGGCGACCAGGATGCAAAGAGTAACGCACACCCAGCCATTTGAATACTGCCTTTTTATTTAGAGCGCAATCATGGTAATTCGTCACCAGCCGGTTACCTGACACCACTAAATTTACTGGGCAGATACTGCCAGTTCTCCACCAGGGGGAGTTATAGGGAGATTTCTATTCCACTACACGTGCTTTTTTTGTTTTCTTAATTTTTTGGGACACTTTGGGGGCGAGGCGGCCAGTTGGTGTATGGCCCGTGCACGACCTGCATGTTGCTCTGGCATAATTGCTGCGTCTTCATACTTACCTCACCTAACCCTAGCCAGTGCCTGCTCCTCTGGACCTCGTTCCCACCTGTAACAAAGAATTGGAAAATAGAGAAATGCCAGATGATGGCCAAGTGCAAAATCGCACATTACGTATCAACGGCTGTTGGTGGAAGCTCAGTATGGGGAAGCTCATGTGGAAGCTCAGTAGGGGGAAGCTCACATGGAAGCACATTGTTAGAAAGCTCGCTTGGAAGCTTGGTGTTAGGAAGCTCGCCTGAGGAAGAACTAATATTGTGCCGAAACGTCGCGAAGAAGCTCACACCAATTTTATAATATGCTCACCACACCTAAATCCTCAACCTAAGGCCCGAAATTGCCCTTGCTCATCCACTGGAGCGTGCTTTTTTTGTTTTCTTAATTTTTTGGGACACTTTGGGGGCGAGGCGGCCAGTTGGTGTATGGCCCGTGCACGACCTGCATGTTGCTCTGGCATAATTGCTGCGTCTTCATACTTACCTCACCTAACCCTAACAGCATTTAGGAGAAACAAAAACCTCTCAGACTCATTGGTTAACAGCAAGCTTCCACCACCCCCCAGGAAGGGAAATAGTGGTAAAAGCAAATATTATGTCCAGCACAAATGGGTTACGAACGGGAGCTCACGACAGATTTTCCAAATCAAACAGTCTCTGTCCCTCAGATCATCCAACTGTGTATACCTTATCTACTGTGCTAAGTGTGGCAAGCAATATGTGGGCCAGACTAAAAATCAACTTCGAATCAGACTATACCAACATACCCACAACATCATAAATAACATTAAAACACGACGATATCTCGTACAACATTTTCTGATACATGATCTCCAGTCCCTTAGAATCACATGCCTGCAGTCAAACATGCTCTGGTCGTTAAAAGACAGACTTAAGACGGAGGGTGCCTGGATTAAAAGACTTCACACACAGTACCCAGCAGGCCTCAACGAGATGTAGATCATTGGTTACACAGGTTATAGGCGTACCGTGACACCCCCTTGTTCACGCTTGCATAACACTGTCACTGTCTAATAACCTGATCTGTGTTTGCCTCCCCTGTGCCTAGTTCCCATTAGCAAGGACCGGGGTGACACGGACGATGACAGCCCTGATGGCCGTCCATTGGAAATGCCTGCACTGGAGCCGTTACTCCCACGAGCACAGTCCTTTATGTTTCTTTAAACACACAGCTCTGTTTACAGGGGACCATGGGATATCGCACACATGAGGGGGGCGTACAGTGGTATGAGAAACGATGCCCACTCTTAAATTTACCCTAACCCTAAGGTCAAGCACCCCTGTGCAATAACAACCCCAATAACAGCCACCCAGGAATATGTGGGGTCTCATGCTGCCACACTCTACCATGCCCCCCAAAATCGATCCTTACACCTAAGGCCAGGACCCCTAGTCTAAAAGACCACTCTGTTTGTGCCACCCCCGTGGAAATTTATATGCATGACGCTAGGACCTAACCTCCATCTATCCTTACACCTAAGGCCAGGACCCCTAGTTTAAAAGACCACTCTGTTTGGGCCACCCCCGTAGGAAATTTATATGCATGCCACTAGGACCTAACCTCCATCTATCCTTACACCTAAGGCCAGGACCCCTAGTCTAGAAGACCACTCTGTTTGGGCCACCCCCGTGGGAAATTCATATGCATACCACCATGACCTAACCCCCATCTGCACCTAAACCTAAAGCCAGGACCCCCAATCTAAAGATTACTCTGTCTAGGCCGCCCTCGTAGCAAATTGGCTTGCATGTCACAATGACCTACTCTCCCTCTTCTCTCACACCTAGAGCCAGGACCCTCAGTCTAAATAGATATTAAAATACCCACATTGTATTATTACTCATTATATTAGTATTATTATTATTATTATATAAATATCCACTCCACTGCTGGTGCGCCCTCTCTCTCTTGTGTGTGACCTATGGAGGTTCACTTAGAACAAACCCCATTCTTTGAGGATATTTGCTATTACCGATGTGTTCTGATTTTCTTCTAACAGCCCTTTGTGGAATGTTTGTTTTGATTTTTTATTTATAATTCTTTTTGACTGTGTGACAACAAGACCCGGTGGGGCCTTTTATGGTAATATAATAAACATATGGATACTAAGGTCCACAATAAGAGACATTTCTCCATTTTCCTTATTAATAGAATGGAACATGGTATATAGATAGGGTTGGGATTACTTATATCTACTTATATACAAACCACTTCTGTCTCAGTTAATCATCGGTTTTATTTAACCAGGACCATTCCGCCGTTTGTCCACCAGAGGGAGACTGTTACACACGATAGATGAGGGAAGGGAGACACAGGGATTTGCTCCAATGAGTTTATTGGATCGAATAAATCCATTTAGGAAGACATCCATGCCACATTGTCGAAATGAGATTGATTGATTATTCTGCTATTAGAAAAGTTTATTATACTTCATATCTATATTAATATTAACAATTTGGATATTATACTCATTGAACTTGCGGCAGTGGGTTTTCCTTTTTAGGAAAAAAAATCTCTCTGGGGACACATGTGTGTGTATATATATATATATATATATATGTGTATGTGTGTATATGTATATATATATATGTACTTAGACATATATAGATGAATACAGGTGGGAGGGTGGGTGGATGGGGGTATGGCCTTCTTAATGTACAGGTGAGTATGTGTATAGGGCATATATTAATGGAGGTAGGAGAATATATTTGAATAATTGGGGATTGATAGGCTAATATATACGGGGCATTAGGGAGATGACGACTATTATTAATATTATTATTAGTACTATATATATAAAAATATATTATAGTTACCGTGAGTGTTTACTTCCAGTGACCAAATCCTGTTCAACCTGTGCTCGTGGGATTTTCGGTAAAGGTAATGGTTCTAAATGATGGGGTTTCTGAGGTTGTGATGTGGTGCATACATTTTGACGGCCGTGGGGACGCTTTTAGATTAATTCCCCTATGGGATGATGGCTCGGACTGTCTCTGGGATCGGGCCGGAGGCGTGTGGGGTGGTCAGCTGGTTTGTGGCCAGTGCACACCGAGCTTTGTCTTTGACATTTGGCTTTGGCTCTCACAAATTCCTAACCCAGCGAGTGCCCTCTCCTCTGAGCCCCTCGCGCGCTGGTCCGGTCCCGGGGGCCGTCTGTGTCTACTACTTTAATCATCCACTAGGAATCACATTGAATGGATCTTTCCATTTGGCCTCTCATACGGGGCGTGTTTAATACGTTATGTTGATAGCACATGAGTCATTGTGGATACTTTTGCCAGTTTTTTATTATCATTACGATTCTAGGAATAATTTTTTTTCCAAAAAAATGTTTTTTTTCCCCTTTCCCCTCGGCTACGCCTGACCAGTGGGGGGCAGTAGGCTCACATTTTGCGTCCACCCTTATTAGGTATTACGTACTAACAGGTGACACTTGACGCCGACGCAACCGCGGGAAAAACGTACATCCACCACGCCAACTCACAGGCCAATGTTACACATGTAGCTACAACTCGCAGCAGAGAACACACGCTAGACTACGATTTTTTATTTTTGCTTGTAAACGCACGTTTGAGTCGGCCTGAAGAAGGCACGGTTAGTGCCGAAACGTCGCGATTGACTCAAACGTACTATCTTTAAAGCTTTAAAAATCTTCATATTACTTTTTCTTTTGATTTTCTTTATTTTATCCGGATGTTTTGCGAAGTAGAACCGAATGAGTTCGGAGGCGGAATGGCATGGCGAGGCGCGCCACGACTACGCATTCTGCCTCCAAATACATTGCTTAGAAGGACTGATCGTTCTTCCACCCCAACAGCACGTTTCCGTGCTACCATGGCTGACGACGGCCGTTTGATCAATAGTACGGCACCCGACGGGCGATGGACCGAGGATTCCGCCCGACCTAGGGGCCGCAGCCTACAAAGGGAACGCTATCATCGAACCGTGGGGTCCCCTCCGAACCGCAGGGCCTTTACACGGATGTCACGGATGGATGGGCCCCAATTTCCAATTAGGGGAGATAAACGAGACGTACGCTTCCTACTCGATACACCGGGAGCTGGAATCGCGGACCGGGACGTAACGGACGAACGCCCCAAACATTACACACGGTACAACGACAACGCTTATCTTTCCAACTTCCCTACCATGCCCGCACTGGAGGACGTCACGGAGACGGTTTACATACAACGGCCTCCGCGAAAGAAAATGGGAAAAAGACCAATGCAGGTACCGATGCTTAAGCACCAGCAGATGCAAGAAGGAAGAAACACAAGTGCACGTTTCCGTGCAACACCGAGGGATTACGAAGAGGAGCAGGAGCAAGACGGAAGAAACACAAATGCACGTTTCCGTGCAGCACCGTGGGAGTACGAAGAGGAGCAGAAGCAAGACGGAAGAAACACAAATGCACGTTTCCGTGCAGCACCGAGGGAATACGAGGAGGAACAGAAGCAAGACGGAAGAAACACAAATGCACGTTTCCGTGCAACACCAAAATATGGAAACATCCATTTCTCACACCACAATCACCACCGCTACACAGAATCACGGGAGAGACCGCAGCCGTGCTTTCACGAACGGCGCGGAGAGGGTACGCGTGACCCGCGAGCCAAACCAAGTTACTCTCCGGACGGGCCCAATCCTGAGTGGGACGTCCCACAGCGGCTGGTGAACAGTGAGTACCCTAACGCACATACACGCAAAATAAATAACGGCTTGAAAAAAACAATACGTGTTAATTCGAGACCCACACGTCTCACATATGATGACGGCTTTAATCCATATGTGAAACGAGGTGCTCACGTGAGGGGCAACCACAACGTTAACTTTGATTCCGACTATGATAAAACGGGTAAATCTGGAGGGTTGATACATAAGAAAAATGTCAAGGGACCGGGCTCGGTCTCCTTTAGAAACAGAGCCGAACATGCTAAACGCACTAGCACCCTACCACGACTGATTACCCAACCGAGACATTTAACCCAGACACGTAAGAGATCTCCGCCTCCGCCAAACGGACGTTTGAGGGGGGATTTTAACAACCGGGACCAAACTAATATTGACTTCCTCCCTGCTCCCCCACTTTTGCGCACCGCAATCCGACTGATATACGACCTTATGCGTTTCACGCATCACTTAAATAAGGTGGTGGGCACATCAGTGAGTGACACGCCTGTCACATTCCGGCGTATGATTCAAACGCTTGTTGAAACGGTGAAGCCAGCTAGACCGGATGCAAAACTCATGCAATTACTGAACGCTAACGCGCAGAACTGGTCATACAATGCGTTGCGGCTGCTTCGTGAACATTATGCAGACCTCATAGAGCGCACACAGCGAGATCTAGTTGAGTCAACGGACCGCGCAGATTGGCCACAAGCATTCGAGGTGGCATCACGTTGGGCTAACCGTACTTTTTCAGGGAGAATTCAACCCGAATCCCTTCGACGTGTAGAGGAATTGGTGTTACACAGGGTGACAGATCAACCTGACGCAATCGCAACTGGGGACCGGCCAGTGACAACAACACCCCCACGGGAGTCTACACGCAGCTCGTATGCGGAGGTGGTGGCAACAACACGAGAGTGGGCACCCAAAACGGCACCCGTCGATCACACGGCCACGGTTAAACCCCGAAAAGGTAGTAGTCACATACACGTACACATACAGACTTCCCCTAGTTTAATCACGAACACATGGAACATTAGCCCGGATCGGCGGGTGCCACATCTAACCCCTATTGGTAATGTTGGCCTACCCATAATTTTACCTCCCACAGACATCATCAAAAAGACTCCGTTAGAGCAGAGACCCCGTAGAGCGACCCGTGATAGACAAAACGAAACCACAACGCACGCAGCGGTTGAACACCCACCCCAATTGATCTCTTCAGGGGACATACCTCCCCTAGAACCCTCTAAATCGCTCAGACCCATACAGGACTTAGCCGATAAACACGCAACGGTGGAGCACCCACCCCAATTGATTTCTTCAGGGGACATACCTCCCCTAGAACATTCAAAATCGCTTAGACCCATACAGGACTTAGCCGATAATGCCCCACAGGAGGACGCTCCGATCGCCGAAATTAACATGCCCATGAGCCCTCTCCTGTTTGATTCACAGGATGAAGAGAACGATATCGCCAGGTACGCAGCACAGACGCTCACCCCTAGGTCCGAGATGGTCCCGTCTCCCCTTGATATAACCCCCCGCAAGTCACAGGGCTCTCAGGAGGGGGGGGCGGAGGAGGCTAGACCTCTATTAGGGGCGGTACCAATAATGTACGAATTTAATAATCAGGGGGATATTCCGATCCCGCTAACGGATTCAGGCATGAGCTACATAAACCCAGAACAAATCTTGTCTTTAGCCGAAATTCCCGGCCCATTACAAAACCCCCTTGACACAGAAAAATCCCCCTCGCCACTCACCAAATTTTTAGACCAATACGACCCAGATCTTTTCTTGCCCACTGGTCAGGCGAAACCCCACACGTCAGCAGCCATTGCGGACCCCATACCAATAAGGCCCATAGACAGCCAGCAGAGGGGAATGGGGCGTAACCCCACCTTCAACATAGCCTCGGACGAACATACCCCCGGCCCTGCGGCACGACCATATCGTCACGACAACACAGAAAACAAACATAGGGACTGGAATCTTAACATTAAAAAGAAATACTTGGTTTTGGGTGACTCTAACGTATCCAGAATTCCATCGTACCAGACGAGTGAGTTACAGATAGACAGCTTCCCGGGGGCAAAGTTTCAACATGCAACCACCCTCATAGAGAGAGCCACATTCACTGTAATTCCCGAAAAAATCATTTTCGCATTGGGTTTAAACAACAGGTCCCAAAGATTCCGAGTCACGACAGTTAAGGAACTCCAAAACCTGATTAAACTGGCCACGGTACGGTTACCCACAACCGAATTGTATTTCCCCTTGGTGAATTACTCACCCAAACTTGCCATGGCCGAACAACTGTTCTTAGAACAGCTAAACACCTTCTTACAGAACAATACTAATTTTATACCCCTTTTACCACCCGCTGATTTTTGGGTAGATACGGACAACATACATTGGAACTCTCTGACGGCCAGAGCCATGCTGACACACTGGGCGGAACATTTAAACTTATAGGGACCATTAGACCGATGGGGATGGACAATAAGCTGATTGTAAATTTGTCCAAAAATTTCGTTCTCTCGGAAGAACAGACCTTAATCCTCTCCAGGGGACTCTTCTTTATCCCGGCGCCAGGGAGGGATAAAAAAGATAAAAAAGAATTGTTAGCAGACTTACAGGAGTATCACAGACGAATTAAATTAGCCGCATTTTTCAAACGGAAAAAAAGTCACAAAAAGAAACTACCATTTACGCACGGCACGGGCTGGACACCGTCGTTATCCAGTCTCCCCCAAAAAATCACAGACGTCCTTAAATCAGACTGGAAAGCATACAAGAACCTTAATTGGCAAACACACCGAAAAAACAACCTGTCAGAAGGTGAAAAACAGGCCCTCACGGAACTCAGACGAAACCAAAAAATCATTATTAAACCGGCCGATAAAGGCAATGCAGTAGTGTTAATGGACAGAGAACAGTACGTGGCTGAGGGACAGAGACAACTGGCGGTGTCACATCATTATCGCTCTCTAGAGGAACCCATATACCCCCACACCCAGGTAGAAGTAAAAAACATATTAGATGAAATGGCAGAAAAGGGGCTGCTGAAAGAGAGACAAGTTGAATACCTATTGGGGTCTGGCACCCCACGGCCCAGGAGATTTTATCTCCTGCCGAAAATCCACAAGGATCCAAAAGACTGGAGTATCCCTTTTGTAGTTCCCCCTGGTAGACCCATTGTGTCGGACTGTGAAAGTGAAACTTATTATACTGCGGAATTCATTGAACATTATTTAAACCCCATCTCGATAAGACACCCGAGTTACCTGAGAGATACCAGTGATTTCATTGAAAAAGTACGTAAAATACACATCCCCATGGGCGCATTTCTGTTTACCATTGATATTGACAGCTTATACACAAATATTGACACACAAACGGGGTTGGCAGCCGTAAGGAAATGCATGAATAAATTCCCAGATTCCACCAGGCCCGATGATTATATTCTGAAGCTCTTGGAAATTAATCTGACAAAAAATGATTTTGAATTCGATTCTAAATTCTATCTACAGATTAAGGGCACGGCGATGGGAAAGAAATTTGCACCGTCCTACGCAAACATTTTCATGGCCGAATGGGAAGAGTCCGCCCTGGCCACAGCACATTTGAAACCATGCACATACTTTCGATTCTTGGATGACATCTGGGGCGTGTGGACCTATTCTGAGGAAGAATTCATGTCATTTGTCAAACACTTAAACACACACCAGGAATCTATTACCGTAAAACACACACTGGACATCTCCGAGGTTAACTTTTTGGACGTAATCACATATAAAGGGGAGAAATTCCCCACCACACACAACCTCGATTTCAGAGTCTACTTTAAAGAAACGGACACGCACTGTTTACTCCATAAGGATAGCTTTCATCCGAAGCACACATTCAGAGGGATTATCAAATCGCAGTTACTCAGATTCCATCGAATTTGCTCAGAAAAAGTTCACTTTGAAGCGGCCACAAACACACTTTTCAAATCACTAAAACAGAGGAATTATTCCAGATCCTTCCTTAGGAATATAAAAACCTTTCTGCAGCCGAAAATACCACCGGTCCTGAACATGCCAGTCAGAGACAAAATTTTACCCTTCGTGACAAAATTCTCCCCGCAGGGTCTTACATTAAACAAACTGGTCAAGCAAAACTTCTATAAGATCCTAAACGAAACGACAATACTCGAAAGACATAGACCTATAGCAGCATTTAGGAGAAACAAAAACCTCTCAGACTCATTGGTTAACAGCAAGCTTCCACCACCCCCCAGGAAGGGAAATAGTGGTAAAAGCAAATATTATGTCCAGCACAAATGGGTTACGAACGGGAGCTCACGACAGATTTTCCAAATCAAACAGTCTCTGTCCCTCAGATCATCCAACTGTGTATACCTTATCTACTGTGCTAAGTGTGGCAAGCAATATGTGGGCCAGACTAAAAATCAACTTCGAATCAGACTATACCAACATACCCACAACATCATAAATAACATTAAAACACGACGATATCTCGTACAACATTTTCTGATACATGATCTCCAGTCCCTTAGAATCACATCCCTGCAGTCAAACATGCTCTGGTCGTTAAAAGACAGACTTAAGACGGAGGGTGCCTGGATTAAAAGACTTCACACACAGTACCCAGCAGGCCTCAACGAGATGTAGATCATTGGTTACACAGGTTATAGGCGTACCGTGACACCCCCTTGTTCACGCTTGCATAACACTGTCACTGTCTAATAACCTGATCTGTGTTTGCCTCCCCTGTGCCTAGTTCCCATTAGCAAGGACCGGGGTGACACGGACGATGACAGCCCTGATGGCCGTCCATTGGAAATGCCTGCACTGGAGCCGTTACTCCCACGAGCACAGTCCTTTATGTTTCTTTAAACACACAGCTCTGTTTACAGGGGACCATGGGATATCGCACACATGAGGGGGGCGTACAGTGGTATGAGAAACGATGCCCACTCTTAAATTTACCCTAACCCTAAGGTCAAGCACCCCTGTGCAATAACAACCCCAATAACAGCCACCCAGGAATATGTGGGGTCTCATGCTGCCACACTCTACCATGCCCCCCAAAATCGATCCTTACACCTAAGGCCAGGACCCCTAGTCTAAAAGACCACTCTGTTTGTGCCACCCCCGTGGAAATTTATATGCATGACGCTAGGACCTAACCTCCATCTATCCTTACACCTAAGGCCAGGACCCCTAGTTTAAAAGACCACTCTGTTTGGGCCACCCCCGTAGGAAATTTATATGCATGCCACTAGGACCTAACCTCCATCTATCCTTACACCTAAGGCCAGGACCCCTAGTCTAGAAGACCACTCTGTTTGGGCCACCCCCGTGGGAAATTCATATGCATACCACCATGACCTAACCCCCATCTGCACCTAAACCTAAAGCCAGGACCCCCAATCTAAAGATTACTCTGTCTAGGCCGCCCTCGTAGCAAATTGGCTTGCATGTCACAATGACCTACTCTCCCTCTTCTCTCACACCTAGAGCCAGGACCCTCAGTCTAAATAGATATTAAAATACCCACATTGTATTATTACTCATTATATTAGTATTATTATTATTATTATATAAATATCCACTCCACTGCTGGTGCGCCCTCTCTCTCTTGTGTGTGACCTATGGAGGTTCACTTAGAACAAACCCCATTCTTTGAGGATATTTGCTATTACCGATGTGTTCTGATTTTCTTCTAACAGCCCTTTGTGGAATGTTTGTGGAATTCTTTTTGACTGTGTGACAACAAGACCCGGTGGGGCCTTTTATGGTAATATAATAAACATATGGATACTAAGGTCCACAATAAGAGACATTTCTCCATTTTCCTTATTAATAGAATGGAACATGGTATATAGATAGGGTTGGGATTACTTATATCTACTTATATACAAACCACTTCTGTCTCAGTTAATCATCGGTTTTATTTAACCAGGACCATTCCGCCGTTTGTCCACCAGAGGGAGACTGTTACATACGATAGATGAGGGAAGGGAGACACAGGGATTTGCTCCAATGAGTTTATTGGATCGAATAAATCCATTTAGGAAGACATCCATGCCACATTGTCGAAATGAGATTGATTGATTATTCTGCTATTAGAAAAGTTTATTATACTTCATATCTATATTAATATTAACAATTTGGATATTATACTCATTGAACTTGCGGCAGTGGGTTTTCCTTTTTAGGAAAAAAAATCTCTCTGGGGACACATGTGTGTGTGTATATATATATATATATATATATATATGTGTATGTGTGTATATGTATATATATATATGTACTTAGACATATATAGATGAATACAGGTGGGAGGGTGGGTGGATGGGGGTATGGCCTTCTTAATGTACAGGTGAGTATGTGTATAGGGCATATATTAATGGAGGTAGGAGAATATATTTGAATAATTGGGGATTGATAGGCTAATATATACGGGGCATTAGGGAGATGACGACTATTATTAATATTATTATTAGTACTATATATATAAAAATATATTATAGTTACCGTGAGTGTTTACTTCCAGTGACCAAATCCTGTTCAACCTGTGCTCGTGGGATTTTCGGTAAAGGTAATGGTTCTAAATGATGGGGTTTCTGAGGTTGTGATGTGGTGCATACATTTTGACGGCCGTGGGGACGCTTTTAGATTAATTCCCCTATGGGATGATGGCTCGGACTGTCTCTGGGATCGGGCCGGAGGCGTGTGGGGTGGTCAGCTGGTTTGTGGCCAGTGCACACCGAGCTTTGTCTTTGACATTTGGCTTTGGCTCTCACAAATACCTAACCCTAGCCAGTGCCTGCTCCTCTGGACCTCGTTCCTACGTGTAACAAAGAATTGGAAAATAGATAAATGCCAGATGATGGCCAAGTGCAAAATCGCACATTACGTATCCACGGCTGTTGGTGGAAGCTCAGTATGGGGAAGCTCGTGTGGAAGCTCAGTAGGGGGAAGCTCACATGGAAGCACATTGTCAGAAAGCTCGCTTGGAAGCTTGGTGTTAGGAAGCTCGCCTGAGGAAGGCCTAATATTGTGCCGAAACGTCGCGAAGAAGCTCACACCAATTTTATAAAATGCTCACCACACCTAAATCCTCAACCTAAGGCCCGAAATTGCCCTTGCTCATCCACTGGGACGTGCTTTGTTGTTTTTTTAATTTTTTGAGACACTTTGGGGGCGAGGCGGCCAGTTGGTGTATGGCCCGTGCACGACCTGCATGTTGCTCTGGCATAATTGCTGAGTCCTCATACTTACCTCACCTAACCCTAACCCTAACCCTCTCCTAACACCTAATATCAGGACCCCCTTGTGTATTACGCCTAAGACCTCACCACAACCCCACTCCTCACACCTAACATTAGTAACCCTGGGCATCTCAAACCTAAAACAAAATAACAAGGAGCCTACTTACCTTTCAAACACTTACCTCACCTCCTGGAATCCAATCCTGGTCAACACGCCATTTAAAAGACCAAGTTTTGGCCGGTCGCTGATGCATAAAGGTTGTTGGTTTGCCTCAATATACATACACACACACACACACACACACACACATTTATGGAATATAACATAACACAACACAATTTGGTCAGCATTTACATACACAAATAAAATATTACAGGAATTGTGGGGACACTCGTGTGCGGCATCGTTTTCTCCTCTTGGCCTCGGGTGACCTTGGGTGGTCAGTAGAGGGTGGGCCAGTGCACAGCCATTTCTGGGGCCTCAGGGCCCTAGATCTTGGATTTTTTGCCCCTAACAAAGCCCGTGCCACTTTCTCTGAGCCTTTGGATAGCCCTTGGTCGAGATTAGTTCTCGTTTGTTGTACACTTTTGATCCCTATGACACAAATTAATAATACATATTCTTATCACTTCCCGTGGGCTCACCACGCTTCCCGTGGGCTCACCACGTGCGGGAGGGACCATAGGGGGTCGGTGCATTGTGGATCGGGCGGCAGTCGGAGACGAGTGCCTCGACAGCCCGATCCCTGGACACGGAAGCTAGCTCTAGGGACGTGGAATGTCACCTCGCTGGCGGGGAAGGAGCCTGAGATGGTGCGGGAGGTTGAGAGGTTCCGACTAGAGATAGTCGGGATCACCTCTACGCATGGCTTGGGCTCTGGAACCACACTCCTCGAGAGAGGATGGACACTTCATCACTCTGGAGTTGCCCATGGTGAGAGGCGGCGGGCTGGTGTGGGTCTGCTTATAGCCCCCCAGCTCTCCCGCCATGTGTTGGAGTTTACCCCGGTGAACGAGAGGGTCGTTTCCCTGCGCCTACGGGTCGGGGTTAGGTCTCTCACTGTTGTTTGTGCCTATGGGCCGAACGGCAGTGCAGAGTACCCGACCTTCTTGGAGTCTCTGGGAGGGGTGCTGGAAAGTGCTCCGACTGGGGACTCGGTCGTCCTACTGGGGGACTTCAACGCCCATGTCGGCAACGACAGTGACACCTGGAGGGGCGTGATTGGGAGGAACGGCCCCCCTGATCTGAACCCGAGCGGTGTTCAGTTATTGGACTTCTGTGCTAGTCACAGTTTGTCTATAACGAACACCATGTTCAAGCATAAGGGTGTCCATCAGTGCACGTGGCACCAGGACACCCTAGGCCGCAGGTCGATGATCGACTTTGTGGTCGTTTCATCTGACCTGCGACCATATGTTTTGGACACTCGGGTTAAGAGAGGGGCGGAGCTGTCAACTGATCACCACCTGGTGGTGAGTTGGATCCGATGGCAGGAGAGGAAGCTGGACAGACTCGGCAGACCCAAACGTACTGTAAGGGTCTGCTGGGAACGCCTGGCGGAGTCTCCTGTCAGAGAGATCTTTAACTCCCACCTCCGGCAGAGCTTCAACCAGATCCCGAGGGAGGCTGGAGACATTGAGTCCGAGTGGACCATGTTTTCCGCCTCCATTGTCGAAGCGGCCACTCGGAGCTGTGGCCGTAAGGTCTCCGGTGCCTGTCGAGGCGGGAATCCCCGAACCCGGTGGTGGACACCGGAAGTAAGGGAAACCGTCAAGCTGAAGAAGGAGTCTTATCGGGCCTGGTTGGCTTGTGGGACTCCTGAGGCAGCTGACAGGTACCGGCAGGCAAGCGGACTGCTGCCCGGGTGGTTGTGGAGGCAAAAACTCGGGCCTGGGAGGAGTTTGGTGAGGCCATGGAGAAGGACTATCGACTGGCCTCGAAGAGATTCTGGCAAACCGTCCGGCGCCTCAGGAGAGGGAAACAGTGCCCTACCAACGCTGTTTACAGTGGAGGTGGGAGGCTGTTGACCTCAACTGGGGATGTCGTCGGTCGGTGGAAGGAGTACTTCGAGGATCTCCTCAATCCCACCGTCACGTCCTCCATTGAGGAAGCAGAGGCTGAGGGCTCAGAGGTGGACTCGTCCATCACCCAAGCCGAAGTCACTGAGGTAGTCAAGAAACTCCTCAGTGGCAGGGCACCGGGGGTGGATGAGATTCGCCCTGAGTACCTCAAGTCTCTGGATGTTGTGGGGCTGTCTTGGCTGACACGCCTCTGCAGCATCGCGTGGCGGTCGGGGACAGTGCCTCTGGGATGGCAGACCGGGGTGGTGGTCCCTCTTTTTAAGAAGGGGGACCGGAGGGTGTGTTCCAACTACAGGGGGATCACACTTCTCAGCCTTCCCGGGAAAGTCTATGCCAGGGTACTGGAGAGGAGAATACGGCCGATAGTAGAACCTCGGATTCAGGAGGAACAGTGTGGTTTTCGTCCAGGCCGTGGAACACTGGACCAGCTCTACACCCTCTACAGGGTGCTGGAGGGTGCATGGGAGTTTGCTCAACCAATCCACATGTGTTTTGTGGATTTGGAGAAAGCATTCGACTGTGTCCCTCGCGGCATCCTGTGGAGGGTGCTTCGGGAGTATGGGGTCTGTGGTCCTTTGCTAAGGGCTGTCAGGTCCCTGTACGACCGAAGCAGGAGCTTGGTTCGCATTGCCGGCAGTAAGTCGGACCTGTTCCCAGTGCATGTCGGACTCCGGCAGGGCTGCCCTTTGTCACCGGTTCTGTTCGTAATTTTTATGGACAGAATTTCTAGGCGCAGCCAGGGGCCGGAGGGTGTCAGGTTTGGGGACCACACGATCTCGTCTCTGCTATTTGCGGATGATGTCGTCGTGTTGGCCCCTTCAAACCAGGACCTTCAGCATGCACTGGGACGGTTTACAGCAGAGTGTGAAGCGGCTGGAATGAAAATCAGTACCTCCAAATCCGAGGCCATGGTCCTCAGTCGGAAAAGGGTGGCTTGCCCACTTCAGGTTGGTGGAGAGTTCCTTCCTCAAGTGGAGGAGTTTAAGTATCTCGGGGTCTTGTTCACGAGTGAGGGGAGGAGGGAACGGGAGATTGACAGACGGATCGGTGCAGCTTCTGCAGTAATGCGGTCGATGTACCGGTCCGTCGTGGTGAAGAAAGAGCTGAGCCGCAAGGCGAAGCTCTCAATTTACCGGTCAATCTACGTTCCTACTCTCACCTATGGTCATGAGCTTTGGGTCATGACCGAAAGGACAAGATCCCGGATACAGGCGGCTGAAATGAGCTTCCTCCGCAGGGTGGCTGGGCGATCCCTTAGAGATAGGGTGAGAAGCTCGGCCACCCGCGAGGAGCTCGGAGTAGAGCCGCTGCTCCTCCACATCGAGAGGGGTCAGCTGAGGTGGCTTGGGCATCTGTTACGGATGCCTACTGGACGCCTTCCTCGGAAGGTGTTCCGGGCCCGTCCGACCGGGAGGAGACCCCGGGGAAGACCTAGGACACGCTGGTGGGACTATGTCTCCCGGCTGGCCTGGGAACGCCTCGGTGTCCCCCCGGAAGAGCTGGAGGAAGTGTCTAGGGTGAGGGATGTCTGGGCATCTCTGCTTAGACTGCTGCCCCCGCGACCCGGTCCCGGATAAGCGGAAGAAAATGGATGGATGGATGGATATTCTTATCAACATGCAACATACTCATACAAGTGATATATTTTCCCCACATTTCTTAGAGGAGCACTGGGATGAAGGATACCCAATTTTATGGGAAGGAAAATGTTTATACATATACACATAATGTTTGGCGCATTGTTTACATGTTTGTTTACACATTTTCTCCACAAATAGTTCGTTTTTTCAAGAAAGCTGTCTTGAATAAATTATTTAACCTCATTTTGCGCCATATATATTTATATTGGAATTTTCCTTCGTGTTTATAACCGTTATTTTACCAATTTATTGTTCAAACGCGATCTTCGATGCGCGTGACGTCATCCGAGGTCCATTTACACGTGGTAGAAACCGATCTATTTGTACTACTTTAAAGCTCATTTCAGCTATGCGATTCTTTACAGGACACTTAAAGGAATGTTTGTGTCGTATATTTCAACTTTTAGAAACTTTCCTTCTCCTGATAAACACTTTTAAAGATTCGTTCGTTTCTTCCGGTTTTAACGTGAGGACGTGATGACGTCATCACTGACGCAATCACGCTCAAGATCGCTTTAACTTCTTTTCTCACTCTAATACATGTTTTATCTTTTAATAATATTCTTTACTCGACCGTAAGAAACTTTACTTACCTCCCGTGATCGAGTTTTGAAGCTATTTCGTCTCGAAAGGCTTTAAAAATCCATTTAGAAATACGTGCGTTTTTTTCAGACGCTAGGCTATATAGCGGACGCAGCTGCCAGCGTGCTCTCATTTCATGCTATTCTCTGTAGACAGCTGGTCGCAGCCATTTTCGCTCCTCCACTACTACTTCAACAATTATTGTATTCAGATTGTTATTTTGGTTGTTGTTGAATGATTGTTCAGCACACTGTTTTGATTAAGTTCAAGTCAGCCTGAAGAAGGTATTAATTGTTTACCGAAACGTCGCGATTTACTTGAACAGTTTGGCCATTTTATTTAAGTTTATTTAGTTTTATTTGGTTTAATTCATTTTCTTTTGTTCTAGTTCTGTTCAGAACGTTTAAAACTCTTGTGTGTATATATATCTCTTTCTAAAAAACATAAAAAGTTCCAAAACGACCAAAAAAATCTAAAAAACATTTTAAAATCCCCCAAAAAAATACACACACAGTTCATACAACATGGAACAGTTTCGTGGGAGGTCTACACAGAGGACCACACCACGCCTTAAAATCAGACACAACAGCGTGACTCCTGATTTTACACGCTTTAATTATACACCTCAGAACACTTCAGCACGTCCCCGTGCTAGGGAGCGTGGTTTCCCATACAGGAGACCAAATAACACAGCTCCACAGGCCCGCCCTGCAAGAAATAGATACAACACAAATAACAATGGGTATCAGGACAGGGAATTTTACGGTGCCACTTTTAGGGAGGTGTCCAGGCCTGGGCCCTCCCTACATATCCCTGTTGTACAGGATGAACATTATTATGGGCTTGAGGATCCATACAGATCTCCCCATGATGATGCCTATTACGAAACAGTCGCAGGCCCATACAGGCCTCCTGTTCACACTAATAGGGGTAAAAGACGTCAAAATGCAAGAATGAGGGAATCACGTCCTCACCAGGGTGATCTAGTACGGCGCAGACAAGTCTGGCGTGAAGGTGTCTATGGGGATGCAGAGACAAGGGATAGGCTTGAGTTATCTCGGCCACAATACCCTGATCCCCAACCTAACAGACAATATGTTAGAAACCACCGCACATACACCCCCTCCAATCAGAGACCCAGAAAGGTTTCTTTCACTTTCCATGGAGGTAGACGAGATGACGTTGACTTCCCCCTACACCATACTTACCTCACCAACGGGGATAGGGGCCGACAGTATCGCCCCCCCTCAAACAATAGAATGAGGAACATACCTGCAAGAGAACACAGACATAACGTTAGACAAAACACCAATGTCACACCTGTTAGGGAGAACAGGAATAATGCAAGACAAAACACTAATTTTACACCGGCACCACCTCAGCTCAAAACAACAATTAAATTGTTTTACGAGCTCATCCGACAGGTACACCACTTGGATAAGGTTACCACAAAAGTGCAAGACAACCAGCCAATCACGTTCCAAAGGCTCACTAACCTCCTTATAGAGACGGTGAGGCCAGCTTTTGCAAACGAGAGAGTTGCACAGCGACTACAGGGGAACGCCAAAGATTGGTCACACAACACACAATTGATTCTCGAACAGCACTACGATTCGATGATTGAAACCACAAAACAGAGCATACGTAACCAGACCAATCAAGCTGATTGGCCTGAGGCATTTGAGGTGGCTTCACATTGGGCGGACAGGAATTACAGCGGTAGGATCAGCCAAGAAACTTTTCAACAAGCCAAGGCCCTAATTACAGCAGAAAAAACTGTTAC
The DNA here is from genome assembly GCF_947034865.1 of Barbatula barbatula. Taxonomy (NCBI): domain Eukaryota; kingdom Metazoa; phylum Chordata; class Actinopteri; order Cypriniformes; family Nemacheilidae; genus Barbatula; species Barbatula barbatula. Next base: position 22,784,164 of record NC_136781.1, on the reverse strand, counting down.
TGGCAGTAGTACGACGACACGGGTTACCCCGACAGTATCCACAGGGACAGAAACCTCTCGTACTTATGCGGCTGTCGTCATTGGCGCCTCCTCTAGTCGGGCCACCGCTTCGTCCTCCAGTCAAACACCCATACAGGCCCTGAAGCCTCTACCGTCCGATACTCCTGCTAACGCCGCTCCCTTACAACAAATAATAAATCGTAGAGACATTGAAATACAAACCTCTCCAATGTTCATTGAACAGGGTAAAGTGGCCACTCCTCCATGCAGAGGAGATTGGTCTTTTGAGGAGGAAACTCCTCCCCAGGACCTGCCTGAGTCCCTTCAGCCCATACAGGCTGGAGCGCCTCAACCCTGCGAACAAAGGAAGAAATTACAAAAGAGCCGCCACCTAGGACCTCGAACCGAACCCTCTCTAGCGATTCCCCCACCCCAGAGCCGCCCCGAAACGCCAGAGCCGTTAATCTCTGTTTTAGAGGCCCCACCTGAGGATAACCCTACCTCACCTAACCCTCCGGCGGTAGACCAGGATGTTGGATGGGCCCCTATTCCACAAATGTCAACCCCGATTGCTCCCTCGGAGGATTCCCGACATAGCGGTATTTTCTCAGACGACTCACCGTCCCCGCTTACAGAGTTACTCCAGGAATACGACCTCCTTGAGGACCCGGTCCCACAGCAGGACAATGGAGTGGGCTTAGAGCGTGGGGAACATGGGGTCGCACTACCTGCGCTATCTCCAATAATACCGTTACTGAGGGACAACACTAATATTGAGCCCCACATGATCAGCAGCCCACCCTCCACGGCTCCTAACATGCCATTTCGCCACACCAACACGGACAAAACGCATTGGAGCCTTACCTGTAAAAAAAGATGGCTCATCATTGGGGACTCGAACGTCTCCAGGTTCCCCGAATCTGATGACCCTGATCTCCAGATGGACAGCTACCCTGGGGCGAAGTTTTGTCACGCAATCGGCCTGTTGGAAAAGGGAACATGGGACAGAACGCCAGAGAAATTAATACTCTCATTCGGTTTGAACAACCGGAGCCAGAGGTACAGTGATACGGCTATAACGGAAATCCAGAAGGCCTACAAAAAAGCGGTAGACATTTTACCAAAAACAGCTATTTTGGTCCCTCTAATCAATTTCTCGAGAGCATTGCCGCCGCCAGAGCAGGAAATGTTGGAAAGCATGAATGACTTCATCAAACAGAATCTGACCTTCATCCCTCTGCTGGCTACCACACATTTCCAGGTGGAAACGGACGGTATCCATTGGAAACCTGCCACGGCAAGAGCTATCCAAACACATTGGCTCTCCCATTTAAACTCCTAATTCCCGTCAACCCAAATCGTGGTACACATAAGCTCGTCGTCAACTTATCAAAGTCCTTCGTGCTAACAGACGACCAAAACTCAGTCCTTAAAAAAGGCCTTTCTTATATCCCAACCCCGTCGAGCTGCAAAAAGAAGGAATTGTTAGCGGACATGCAGGCATATCACCGCAGACTTAAACTGGAGGCGTTTTTTGAGGGCAAGAAGAACAATAAAACTAAGATACCGTTTACTCACCCCTCCGGTTGGGAACCCTCGTTGTCTAGCCTACCTAAAGAAATTGAGAAGACTATTAGAGCTGACAATTTTGCGTTCAAAAAATTACATTGGGGTTTGGGGGCGACACACAATTTGACCGTTGGTGAAAAGAAAGCCCTCAGAGAGCTAGGCAACAACACTGACATAGTTATCAAACCAGCTGACAAAGGTAACGCCACAGTCATTTTAGACAGAGCGCAATACATTGCGGAAGGACTGAGACCACTTTCGGTTGCGGAACATTACCGTCCACTCGAGGGGCCCATTTACACTGACACCATCAAGGAGATAGAGGACATTCTGGAAGATATGTGTTCTAGAAAAATCATAGGCTCTAAACAAAAAGATTACCTCACGGGGGAAGGACCACCCCGGCCCAGGAGACTTTACCTGTTGCCAAAGATTCATAAGGAGCCAGAAAAGTGGAGCGTACCTTTTGAGGTCCCACCGGGCAGACCAATCGTTTCCGACTGCAACAGCGAGACATATTTCACGGCAGAGTATATAGAACACTTTCTCAATCCTCTCTCCACCAGACATCCAAGTTACCTGAAAGACACGTACGATTTTATTTCAAAAATTCGTAAACTCAAAGTCCCACAAAATTCATTTCTTTTCACGATTGACATTGACAGTCTGTACACTAACATTGACACCCCGACCGGCCTTGAAGCAGTGAAAAAATTCATGCTCAAATACCCGGATTCTCACAGACCAGACGAACATCTGTTAAAACTCCTAGAAATAAATTTGACCAAAAATGATTTTGAATTTGACTCCAAATTTTATCTTCAGGTCAAGGGTACGGCCATGGGCAAGAAGTTTGCGCCCTCGTATGCAAACATTTTCATGGCAGACTGGGAACAAACGGCTCTTTCAGCATGTGCCCTAAAACCGTTTGCTTATTTCAGGTTCTTGGATGACATCTGGGGTGTTTGGACCCACGCTGAGGATGATTTTCTCGCTTTTATTGCACACCTGAATTCACATCAGGAATCCATCAGTGTAAAATACAGTTTGGACAGGTCAGAGGTCAACTTTTTAGATGTGGTCTCATACAAGGGGCCCGAGTTTCTGGAGACGGGTCGATTGGACTTTAGAGTCTACTTTAAAGACACAGACACACATTCGTTGCTACACAAAAACAGTTTCCACCCAAAACACACCTTTAAGGGTATCATCAAATCGCAACTCCTCAGATTCAAAAGGATCTGCTCGCAGCCTTCGTCCTTTCTTGAGGCCACGAACATCCTCTTCCGGGCCCTCAGAAACCGTGGTTACAGCAGATCGTTCCTTCGGAAAATATTAAAAACATTTGGACACAAGCCAAGGAATACACCGGGGATTGCATTACAAAACAGACATAAAATCATCCCACTCACGGCCCTCTATTCAAAACAATGTGTCTCACTCAATTCGGCTATCAAAGAAAATTTCTTGAAGTTCCTTGGACCTACAAAATTCCTGCAGCACCACAGACCCATTGCAGCGTACAAACGCAACGACAATCTACAGGACAGGCTCGTCTGTAGCAAGCTTCGTACTCCAACCCCGTCGGGCCGAGTAGGCCGTTGCAAGTATTTCGTACAGAAACAATGGGTTATGAGCAGGTACAACAAAAAAATCTTCAAGATTTCCCGACCTCTGACACATGAAACCACCAACTGTATTTATCTAGTCTTCTGCACTAGATGTCGCAGACAATACGTGGGTCAGACGAAGAATGAACTCAGAGTCAGAGCTTATCAACATGCACATAACATTTTGCACAAGATTGATAAACGTAGACATCTGGTTCAACATTTCCTGACCCACGGTCTGCCTGCATTCAGGGTAACCGGTCTCCAGTCAAATCCAGCATGGTCTCTAAGGGAGAGACTTAGAGCCGAGAGCGTCTGGATTAAACGCCTGGACACGGTTTACCCTAGAGGCCTGAACGAGGCTTAAACAATCTTTCCCCTCACACTGCTCCTCTCATTTGGGTGTGTTATAACATTTGATGGCCACCCACACCTCATCCCTAACACCTAATGTCACTATCCCCTCGTGTATGACACCTGAGGGCACACCCTTATCCCCTTTCCTAACCCTCTCCTAACACCTAATATCAGGACCCCCTCGTGTATTACGCCTAAGACCTCACCACAACCCCACTCCTCACACCTAACATTAGTAACCCTGGGCATCTCAAACCTAAAACAAAATAACAAGGAGCCTACTTACCTTTCAAACACTTACCTCACCTCCTGGAATCCAATCCTGGTCAACACGCCATTTAAAAGACCAAGTTTTGGCCGGTCGCTGATGCATAAAGGTTGTTGGTTTGCCTCTATATACACACACACACACATTTATGGAATATAACATAACACAACACAATTTGGTCAGCATTTACATACACAAATAAAATATTACAGGAATTGTGGGGACACTCGTGTGCGGCATCGTTTTCTCCTCTTGGCCTCGGGTGACCTTAGGTGGTCAGTAGAGGGTGGGCCAGTGCACAGCCATTCCTGGGGCCTCAGGGCCCTAGATCTTGGATTTTTTGCCCCTAACCCTAACGCCTGACCAGTGGGGGGCAGTAGGCTCACATTTTGCGTCCACCCTCATTAGGTATTACGCACTAACAGGTGACACTTGACGCCGACGCAACCGCGGGAAAAACGTACATCCACCGCGCCAACTCACAGGCCAATGTTACACATGTAGCTACAACTCGCAGAAGAGAACATACGCTAGACCACGATTTTTTATTTTTGCTTGTAAACGCACGTTTGAGTCAGCCTGAAGAAGGCACGGATAGTGCCGAAACGTCGCGATTGACTCAAACGTACTATCTTTAAAGCTTTAAAAATCTTCATATTACTTTTTCTTTTGATTTTCTTTATTTTATCCGGATGTTTTGCGAAGTAGAACCGAATGAGTTCGGAGGCGGAATGGCATGGCGAGGCGCGCCACGACTACGCATTCTGCCTTCAAATGCATTGCTTAGAAGGACTGATCGTTCTTCCACCCCAACAGCACGTTTCCGTGCTACCATGGCTGACGACGGCCGTTGGATCAATAGTACGGCACCCGACGGGCGATGGACCGAGGATTCCGCCCGACCTAGGGGCCGCAGCCTACAAAGGGAACGCTACCATCGAACCGTGGGGTCCCCTCCAAACCGCAGGGCCTTTACACGGATGTCACGGATGGATGGGCCCCAATTTCCAATTAGGGGAGATAAACGAGGCGTACGCTTCCTACTCGATACACCGGGAGCTGGGATCGCGGACCAGGAAGTAACGGACGAGCGCCCCGGACATTACACACGGTACAACGACAACGCTTATCTTTCCAACTTCCCTACCATGCCCGCACTGGAGGACGTCACGGAGACGGTTTACACACAACGGCCTCCGCGAAAGAAAATGGGAAAAAGACCAATGCAGGTACCGATGCTTAAGCACCATCAGATGCAAGAAGGAAGAAACACAAGTGCACGTTTCCGTGCAACACCGAGGGATTACGAAGAGGAGCAGGAGCAAGACGGAAGAAACACAAATGCACGTTTCCGTGCAGCACCGAGGGAGTACGAAGAGGAACAGAAGCAAGACGGAAGAAACACAAATGCACGTTTCCGTGCAACACCAAAATATGGAAACATCCATTTCTCACACCACAATCACCACCGCTACACAGAATCACGGGAGAGACCGCAGCCGTACTTTCACGAACGGCGTGGAGAGGGTACGCGTGACCCGCGAGCCAAACCAAATTACTCTCCGGACGGGCCCGATCCTGAGTGGGACGTCCCACAGCGGCTGGTGAACAGTGAGTACCCTAACGCACATACACGCAAAATAAATAACGGCTTGAAAAAAACAATACGTGTTAATTCGAGACCCACACGTCCCACATATGATGACGGCTTTAATCCATATGTGAAACGAGGAGCTCACGTGAGGGACAACCGCAACGTTAACTTTGATTCCGACAATGATAAAACGGGTAAATCTGGAGGGTTGATACACAAGAAAAATGTTAAGGGACCGGGCTCGGTCTCCTTTAGAAACAGAGCCGAACATGCTAAACGCGCTAGCACCCTACCACGATTGATTACCCAACCGAGAGATTTAACCCAGACACGTAAGAGATCTCCGCCTCCTCCAAACGGACGTTTGAGGGGGGATTTTAACAACCGGGACCAAACTAAAATTGACTTCCTCCCTGCTCCCCCACTTTTGCGCACCGCAATCCGACTGATATACGACCTTATGCGTTTCACACATCACTTAAATAAGGTGGTGGGCACATCAGTGAGTGACACGCCTGTCACATTCCGGCGTATGATTCAAACGCTTGTTGAAACGGTGAAGCCAGCTAGACCGGATGCAAAACTCATGCAATTACTGAACGCTAACGCGCAGAACTGGTCATACAATGCGTTGCGGCTGCTTCGTGAACATTATGCAGACCTCATAGAGCGCACACAGCGAGATCTAGTTGAGTCAACGGACCGCGCAGATTGGCCACAAGCATTCGAGGTGGCATCACGTTGGGCTAACCGTACTTTTTCAGGGAGAATTCAACCCGAATCCCTTCGACGTGTAGAGGAATTGGTGTTACACAGGGTGACAGATCAACCTGACGCAATCGCAACTGGGGACCGGCCAGTGACAACAACACCCCCACGGGAGTCAACACGCAGCTCGTATGCGGAGGTGGTGGCAACAACACGGGAGTGGGCACCCAAATGGCACCCGTCGATCACACGGCCGCGGTTAGACCCCGAAAAGGTAGTAGTCACATACACGTACACATACAGACTTCTCCTAGTTTAATTACGAACACATGGAACGTTAGCCCGGATCGGCGGGTGCCACATCTAACCCCTATTGGTAATGTTGGCCTACCCATAATTTTACCTCCCACAGACATCATCAAAAAGACTCCGTTAGAGCAGAGACCCCGTAGAGCGGCCCGTGATAGACAAAACGAAACCACAACGCACGCAGCGGTTGAACACCCACCCCAATTGATCTCTTCAGGGGACATACCTCCCCTAGAACCCTCAAAATCGCTTAGACCCATACAGGACTTAGCCGATAAACACGCAACGGTGGAGCACCCACCCCAATTGATTTCTTCAGGGGACATACCTCCCCTAGAACACTCAAAATCGCTTAGACCCATACAGGACTTAGCCGATAATGCCCCACAGGAGGACGCTCCGATCGCCGAAATTAACATGCCCATGAGCCCTCTCCTGTTTGATTCACAGGATGAAGAGAACGATATCGCCAGGTACGCAGCACAGACGCTCACCCCTAGGTCCGAGATGGTCCCGTCTCCCCTTGATATAACCCCCCGCAGGTCACAGGGCTCTAAAGAGGGAGAGGCGGAGGAGGCTAGACCTCTATTAGGAGCGGTACCAATAATGTACGAATTTAATAATCAGGGTGATATTCCGATCCCGCTAACGGATTCAGGCATGAGCCACATAAACCCAGAACAAATCTTGTCTTTAGCCGAAATTCCCGGCCCATTACAAAACCCCCTTGACACAGAAAAATCCCCCTCGCCACTCACCAAATTTTTAGACCAATACGACCCAGATCTTTTCTTGCCCACTGGTCAGGCGAAACCCCACACGTCAGCAGCCATTGCGGAACCCATACCAATAAGGCCCATAGACAGCCAGCAGAGGGGAATGGGGCGTAACCCCACCTTCAACATAGCCTCGGACGAACATACCCCTGGCCCTGCGGCACGACCATATCGTCACGACAACACAGAAAACAAACATAGGGACTGGAATCTCAACATTAAAAAGAAATACTTGGTTTTGGGTGACTCTAACGTATCCAGAATTCCATCGTACCAGACGAGTGAGTTACAGATAGACAGCTTCCCGGGGGCAAAGTTTCAACATGCAACCACCCTCATAGAGAGAGCCACATTCACTGTAATTCCCGAAAAAATCATTTTCGCATTGGGTTTAAACAACAGGTCCCAAAGATTCCGAGTCACGACAGTTAAGGAACTCCAAAACCTGATTAAACTGGCCACGGTACGGTTACCCACAACCGAATTGTATTTCCCCTTGGTGAATTACTCACCCAAACTTGCCATGGCCGAACAACTGTTCTTAGAACAGCTAAACACCTTCTTACAGAACAATACTAATTTTATACCCCTTTTACCACCCGCTGATTTTTGGGTAGATACGGACAACATACATTGGAACTCTCTGACGGCCAGAGCCATGCTGACACACTGGGCAGAACATTTAAACTTATAGGGACCATTAGACCGATGGGGATGGACAATAAGCTGATTGTAAATTTGTCCAAAAACTTCGTTCTCTCGGAAGAACAGACTTTAATCCTCTCCAGGGGACTCTTCTTTATCCCGGCGCCAGGGAGGGATAAAAAAGAACTGTTAGCAGACTTACAAGAGTATCACAGACGAATTAAATTGGCCGCATATTTCGAACGGAAGAAAAGTCACAAAAAGAAACTACCATTTACGCACGGCACGGGCTGGACACCGTCGTTATCCAGTCTCCCCCAAAAAATCACAGACGTCCTTAAATCAGACTGGAAAGCATACAAGAACCTTAATTGGCAAACACACCGAAAAAACAACCTGTCAGAAGGTGAAAAACAGGCCCTCACGGAACTCAGACGAAACCAAAAAATCATTATTAAACCGGCCGATAAAGGCAATGCAGTAGTGTTAATGGACAGAGAACAGTACGTGGCTGAGGGACAGAGACAACTGGCGGTGTCACATCATTATCGCTCTCTAGAGGAACCCATATACCCCCACACCCAGGTAGAAGTAAAAAACATATTAGATGAAATGGCAGAAAAGGGGCTGCTGAAAGAGAGACAAGTTGAATACCTATCGGGGTCGGGCACCCCACGGCCCAGGAGATTTTATCTCCTGCCGAAAATCCACAAGGATCCAAAAGACTGGAGCATCCCTTTTGTAGTTCCCCCTGGCAGACCCATTGTGTCGGACTGTGAAAGTGAAACTTATTATACTGCGGAATTCATTGAACATTATTTAAACCCCATCTCGATAAGACACCCGAGTTACCTGAGAGATACCAGTGACTTCATTGAAAAAGTACGTAAAATACACATCCCCATGGGCGCATTTCTGTTTACCATTGATATTGACAGCTTATACACAAACATTGACACACAAACGGGGTTGGCGGCCGTAAGGAAATGCATGAATAAATTCCCAGATTCCACCAGGCCCGATGATTATATTCTGAAGCTCTTGGAAATTAATCTGACAAAAAATGATTTTGAATTCGACTCTAAATTCTATCTACAGATTAAGGGCACGGCGATGGGAAAGATATTTGCACCGTCCTACGCAAACATTTTCATGGCCGAATGGGAAGAGTCCGCCCTGGCCACAGCACATTTGAAACCATGCACATACTTTCGATTCTTGGATGACATCTGGGGCGTGTGGACCTATTCTGAGGAAGAATTCATGTCATTTGTCCAACACTTAAACACACACCAGGAATCTATTACCGTAAAACACACACTGGACATCTCCGAGGTTAACTTTTTGGACGTAATCACATATAAAGGGGAGAAATTCCCCACCACACACAACCTCGATTTCAGAGTCTACTTTAAAGAAACGGACACGCACTGTTTACTCCATAAGGATAGCTTTCATCCGAAGCACACATTCAGAGGTATTATCAAATCGCAGTTACTCAGATTCCATCGAATTTGCTCAGAAAAAGTTCACTTTGAAGCGGCCACAAACACACTTTTCAAATCACTAAAACAGAGGAATTATTCCAGATCCTTCCTTAGGGATATAAGAAAAACCTTTCTGCAGCCGAAAATACCGCCGGTCCTGAACATGCCAGTCAGAGACAAAATTTTACCCTTCGTGACAAAATTCTCCCCGCAGGGTCTTACATTAAACAAGCTGGTCAAGCAAAACTTCTATAAGATCCTAAACGAAACGACAATACTCGAAAGACATAGACCTATAGCAGCATTTAGGAGAAACAAAAACCTCTCAGACTCATTGGTTAACAGCAAGCTTCCACCACCCCCCAGGAAGGGAAATAGTGGTAAAAGCAAATATTATGTCCAGCACAAATGGGTTACGAACGGGAGCTCACGACAGATTTTCCAAATCAAACAGTCTCTGTCCCTCAGATCATCAAACTGTGTATACCTTATCTACTGTGCTAAGTGTGGCAAACAATATGTGGGCCAGACTAAAAATCAACTTCGAGTCAGACTATACCAACATACCCACAACATCATAAATAACATTAAAACACGACGATATCTCGTACAACATTTTCTGATACATGATCTCCAGTCCCTTAGAATCACATGCCTGCAGTCAAATATGCTCTGGTCATTAAAAGACAGACTTAAGACGGAGGGTGCCTGGATGAAAAGGCTTAACACACAGTATCCAGCAGGCCTCAACGAGATGTAGATCATTGGTTACACAGGATATAGGCCTACCGTAACACCCCCTTGTTCACGCCTGCATAACACTGTCACTGTCTAATAACCTGATCTGTGTTTGCTTTCCCTGTGCCTAGTTTCCATAAGCAAGGACCGGGGTGACACGGACGATGACAGCTCTGATTGCGGTTCCTTGGAAATGCCTGCACTGGAGCCGTTAATCCCACGAGCACAGTCCTTTATGTTTCTTTAAACACACAGCTTTGTTTACAGGGGACCATAGGATATCACACACATGATGGAGGCGCACAGCGGTATGAGAGACGATGCCCACTCTAAAAATTACCCTAACCCTAAGGTCAGGCACCCCTGTACAATAGCAACCCCAATAACAACCACCTAGGAATATATGGGGGTCTCATGCTGCCACACCCTACCATGCCCCCTAAATCTGTCCTTACACCTAAAGCCAGGACCCCTAGTCTAAAAGACCACTCTGTTTGGGCCACCCCCGTGGGAAATTTATATGCATGCCACTATGACCTAACCTCCATCTGCACTTACACCTAAAGCCAGGACCCCTAGTCTAAAAGACCATTCTGTTTGGGCCACCCCCGTGGAAATTTATATGCATGCCACTATGACCTAACCTCCATCTGCACCTACACCTAAAGCCAGGACCCCCAGTCTATAGATTACTCTGTTTAGGCCGCCCTCATGGCAAATCGGCTTGCAGGTCACGATGACCTGCCCTCCCTCTGCTCTTACACCTAAAGCCAGGACCCCTAGTCAATAGAATACTCTGTTTGGGCCACCCTCAGAGTAGGTCAGTATGCATGCCACTATGGCCTACCCCCATCTGCCCTACACCTACAGCCAAGACCCCCAGTTTGGAGATGACTATCTAGGGCGTTTCCCCTCTCCCCTCGTGGATACTAATTAAATAACAGACTATGTATAGATATACACATATATATATATATATATATATATATCACAAATAGATATTAAAATACCTCTATTGTATTATTATTCATAATATTAGTAATATTATTATTATATAAATATCCACTCCACTGCTGGTGCCCTCTCTTGTGTGTGACCTATGGAAGTTCACTTAGAACAAACCCCATCCTTTGAGGATATTTGCTATTACCGGTGTGTTCTGATTCTCCTCAAACAACCCTTTACAGAATGTTTGTTTTGAATTTTTTTTGACTGTGTGACAACAAGACCCGGTGGGGCCTTTTATGGTAATATAATAAACGTATGGATACTAAGGTCCACACAAAGAGACATTTCTCCACTTTTCTTATTAATGGAATGGAACATATGATATGGATATGGTTGGGATCACTTATACCTACCTATATACAAACCACTTCTGTCTCAGTTAATCATCGGTTTTATTTAACCAGGACCATTCCGCCGTTTGTCCACCAGATGGAGACTGTTACACACGATAGATGAGGGTAAGGGAGACACGGGGATTTGCTCCAATGAGTTTATGGGATCGCACTAATCCATTTAGGAAGACATCTATGCCACATTGCTGAAATGAGATTGATTGATTATTATGCTATTAGAAAATTTTATTATACTTCATATCTATATTAATATAAACAATTTTGATATTATACTCCTTGAACTTGCGGCAGTGTGGTTTCCTTTTTTCCTTTTTAGAAAAAAATCTCTCTAAAAAAAAAAATATATATATATACTTAGGTACAGATGGATGAATACAGATGGGAGGGTATGTGGATGAGGGCAGGTTTGGGGCATATATTAATAGAGGTAGGGGTATATATTTGAATAGATAAAAATTGGTGATAGATAGGATAATATATACGGGGCATTAGGGAGAGGATGATTATTATTATTACTATACATATATAAAAAAATATTGTGGTTACAGTGAGTGTTTACTTCCAGTGACCAAATCCTGTTCAACCTGTGCTCGTGGGATTCTCGGTAAAGGTAATGGTTCTAAATGATAGGGTTTCTGAGATTATGATGCGGTGCATACATTTTGACGGCCATGGGAACGTTTTGAGATTAATTCCCCTATGGGATGGTGGCTCGGACTGTCTCTGGGATCGGACCGGTGGCGTGTGGGGTGGTCAGCTGGTTTGTGGCCAGTGCACACCGAGCTTTGTCTTTGACATTTGGCTTTGGCTCTCACAAATCCCTAACCCTAACAGCAAAGGCTTCTATACTTGCCGTAATTCTAAAAGCGCCCTTTCTTACGCCGCAAGGCTTCAATACTTGCCGGTGTGGTTTAAAGGGATTTAATAACTTATTCACTTTTATAAAACAGCAAAGGCTTCTATACTTGCCGTAATTCTAAAAGCGCCCTTTCTTACGCCGCAAGGCTTCAATACTTGCCGGTGTGGTTTTAAAGGGATTTAATAACTTATTCACTTTTATAAAACAGCAAAGGCTTCTATACTTGCCGTAATTCTAAAAGCGCCCTTTCTTACGCCGCAAGGCTTCAATACTTGCCGGTGGTTTAAAGGGATTTAATAACTTATTCACTTTTATAAAACAGCAAAGGCTTCTATACTTGCCGTAATTCTAAAAGCGCCCTTTCTTACACCGCAAGGCTTCAATACTTGCCGGTGGTTTAAAGGGATTTAATAACTTATTCACTTTTATAAAACAGCAAAGGCTTCTATACTTGCCGTAATTCTAAAAGCGCCCTTTCTTACACCGCAAGGCTTCAATACTTGCCGGTGGTTTAAAGGGATTTAATAACTTATTGTTTTCGTAACTATCGTCACGCGGGTCTCTCACCCCGTCTTCCAATATATATATAAAAAATATCCTTTTATTCTGATCAACAAATATCAACGATTTTAAATTTTTAATCAACGGTACAGATATACTTCAAATTCAACACATAAATTTGGAATATCCAATCTGCAGAAGTTCGTTTAAACAGGTCTCTGCTCACCTTATTTAATTCTGTCGACAGCGTGTTGAAGTCAAAAGTTGTCTCGTCCCAATTTTCGGTCACTCTCCGAGTTTTACAATTCTCTTTAGACGCCTCTTTCTCCAATCGCGTTCGGGGTCACCATCTGAGGAACATTTAAACAATGTTCTGCGCGTTCAAAAATTGGAGAGAGGCCAGTTCAGAAAACGTTGACATTTATTGATCAGAAGTCTCAAACAAACAGCTGTTTCGGTGGATTCTCAGACTCAAAACAGTCTTAACAAAGAACCGACCCCGAAATACACATTCAGAAGCTTATATATTTCTCGCCGAATCTCTTCTCCATGGCGGGGTCCAATCCGCTTTTCCTTCTTTGTCCTGTCTCAGCCAATCAGCTCACTGCCTTGTTTTTCAAACCCGACATCTGTAACAAATTTGCACACAAGACCCTCACCCATTCCATGGGGCTCCCCGTGTAATCTAATCTTTTCACACACACATAGCAATATCCTGTGGAAAAGCCCCACAGTATTCAGTATTCAATATTCAGTATTATGCATAGTTAGTTAACAATAATAAAATCCTAAGCATATTAAATGTAAAGGCACGTTTAAACCACAATAAGATCCTTGGGTGTACACATTTCTTCCCCAAAAATAAGATGTGGTTATTGTTACACATTCACACATAAGCAGATCCTGCAACCCCCCACTAACTGACCACATTCCATCTCTGGCAACATCTGGCAACTGTAGAACTCTCAGCTTCAAGCTTTTGTTCACAATCATGTCATGTAGGAAAATACATCTGATTTAAACAACATCAATCATCCATTTTTATATCGATCCATATATGGATCTAAATTCCCACAAGGGCGTGGACCGATGATTCTAAATTGCCATTGACAAATGAATTAAAGCCTCTGTTTATTAACACAATGTTTAATAACATGAATGCGAAGCAAGCGCAATTGATCAGAATCACCACATCGAATTTGCACGAAATGACCGTAGAAGCTCTAGGAAAGCGGATAAGGGAGTTAGATGCATCGGGTGGCTTCACGGTAAAAGTAGAAAATGCTATGTTTACAGGGCACCAGAAAAAGGGGAAGTACAACCGCAATCAAACTTCTAACCCCGAGCTCAAACCATCAAGGGCAAGTCAGATATGACATGTTTCCATTGTGGTAGGAAGGGACACTTTAAACGAGACTGCTGGCAGTTGCAAAGGCAGAATGAACCTAAAGTGAACTCGGGGGATACACAGCCCCCAGCACGTCCTGCAGAGCATGACTCTGATGACAGGAGACGTCCGCCACAGCGAGGAAACGAGAACTCGGGTGCCACATATCATACCCAATGGCACCCAAACCAAGCCTAGGGATGCCCACAGAGTGAAGTCAGTTCAGAATTATGTATGATGACCTTAACATTCTCAAATAGCGGAGAGGATTTGCCTTACTTTACCCTTATTGTGAATGGGCAGCCTCAAACATTTTTGCTTGATACAGGTGCAGATGCTTCGTCAATGACATCTAACGAATATGAGGGTCCCATAACTAATCAAATAATTCACTCTGTGGGAATAACAGGAACTGACATCGCATGTCATGTGACACCTCTCTTGGAGGTTAAAGCTTCAGGTGTTAAACCATTTTTCCACAAGTTTACCATTATACCTGGGGCTCCGCTGAACATTTTAGGTCGTGATATGATGCATAAATTGGGCATGGATATTAAATTTACTAAAAAGCAAGTTGTTTTCTCTTTTCTGTCCAGTTTACAGGCATCCATCGATCCATTACCGACATGTGAGCAGGCAAACGGCTCACACACGCCGGTTTCCTGTGACAGCATGCCTACACGGGTGGACTCCATGATTAACCCTTTGTTATGGTCTCAGTTCAAGGATGACACTGGTTTCATTGACATGGAAGCATATAAAGCAGAGCTTAAAACAACTAAGCCTGTTTAAATTAAACAATACCCTTTGTCAAAAGATAAAGAGGAAGGTATTAAACCTTTGATTGAAAATTTTGTCCAGCAGCGTGTCCTCCAACCAACACATTCACCATACAACACACCAATTAACCCTGTAGTGAAAGCCGATGGAAAAACTTGGCGATTAACTCAAGACTTGAGGGCTATCAATCAATTAATTATACCACTGGCACCAATTGTGCCTGATGTTCCGACTGTTATGAATTCGGTACCTTACACACACAAGTATTTCACTGTCATTGATTTGTGTGCAGCTTTTTTCTCTGTGCCGGTACACCTGGAGACTCAGCCATTGTTAGCTTTTACATATAGAGGGCAACAATATTCATGGACACGCCTTGCACAGGGTTATGCAGACTCACCCGCTGTCTTTTCGGCAGCAGTGCACAAAACTTTGGCAAGAATGACTGATTTGCCATCAACGGTGTGTGTGCTTCAGTTTGCAGATGATATCCTGGTTTCAGGAGAGACGGAGGAGGACTGTGAAAAAGCATCTGTGATTGTTTGCAATGTGCTTGCGGACGCAGGTTTCAAGGCCTCGAAAGAAAAACTGCAATGGGTCCAGACTAAGGTGAATTACTTAGGTCATGTACTGATGCAGGGCCTCAGAGCAATATCCACAGACAGGATCCAGTTGATAAGAAGCATTAAGTCCCCACGAACAGTACAGCAACTATGTTGATGGGTCTTGTTCAAAGCCCTATGATGGTGTCTACCTTTGTGGCTATGCTGTAGTTTCAGACTCAGGCGAAGTAATTTAAGCTTTTGTTCTAGACTACAATTCGGCTCAAGCGGCAGAATTGGTAGCATTAATAAGGGCCTGTGAACTAATGACAGAGAAGCGAGAAACAATTTACACAGACTCCAAGTACGCGTGGAGTGTGCTTCACCATTATGCTAAAATGTGGGAAGCAAGAAGTTTCAAAACAGCCGATGGTGAGCCCATAGCACATGCTAATCTGATAGGGCAGCTAACGGAAGCAGTTCAGCTCCCGTTGGAAGTGGCCATAGTGAAGGTCAAAGGTCATGCCTTAGGGGAGGATGAACAAACGTTAGGGAACCGCAGGGCTGATGAAGCTGCAAATACAGCAGCCAGAAGTCAGATTAAATCACTGTTTCACCAAAAAGATGAAACACAGATAGCAATGACCGTGCACATAACGAATATACCAGATACGGACAAAAGGGGGATCATAAGAGATGAAAAGGGTAGAATTGCAATACCAAAGTTAGGATTCATTATTCTAATAAGGCACTACCATGGTTTGTCTCATACAAGCTGTGCAAAAGTTGTTCAGGCAATTAATCAATTGTATTGCATTGCTGATGTGCATAAAACGGCAAAACTTGTTTTGGACGCATGTCTAACATGTGCGCAGGTAAATCCACACAAAGCAATTAAGCATGATGCGTTGCCACACCCAGAATCACCGTTCCAACATGTACAGATCGATTTTACTCATATGCCGCCGGTAGGAAATCTAAAATATCTTTTGGTCATCATTGACCGATTCTCAAAGTGGCCAGAAGCATTTCCGTGCGCGAAAGAGGATGCTAAGATGGTAGTTAAGATCTTAACGAAGGAGATAATACCGCGTTATGGAATACTTTCGACTATCGAAAGCGATAACGGGACGCCATTCACGTCAAAGGTGACACAGCTCCTAGCAAAAGCTTTGTCTATTGATTGGCACTTCAACATTCCGTATCATCCGCAGAGCTCAGCAGTCGTAGAACGATGCAATCGCACGCTAAAGACTCGCCTAACGAAAGCCGCACTCGAAACGGGGAGAAAATGGCTAGATTTGTTGCCCGCCGTGTTAACCGAAATACGGATGACCCCATCTTCCACTACCAAGTTATCACCTTTCGAGGTGCTAATGGGGAGGCCTCCCGACCCCGTGGGTCAAAGGCCGCGCCGGCATTTCTTCCTTAGGTGACATGCAGGTGATCCAGGAGGACTACGTGACTTCCCTTGTCGAAAAGCTAAATTCTATATGTGCTGATGTTTCCCTGTGTCTTCCTCTGCCGTCAGAAAACCCCACTCATAGTTTTGTTCCAGGACAAAGAGTGTTCGTGAAAAGTCTGAAGCCCACTAAGGTTGGAGAACCAAAGTACCACGGACCAGCAACTGTAATTGCCGTAACCCGGACAGGAGTTCTGACAGATTACCAGCCACAGTGGAAACACGCTTCGAGATTGAAGTTGTGTTCTTCAGGAGAGCAGGCAAGCTCCAATTTAACATAGAATCTCAAAAGGGGATTCACCTTAGTGTATTTTAGGGTGGGTGAGGCACTGACTACGCTGAGGAAAGAACTACCTTTCTTGAGGTGGGGGCCACCCAAAGCAAGAAGATAGATGGCCCATTGAGTCAACAGTGCCGACCCCCTAATACCCCTGAAGTACACTAAGGGCCAAATTGATCTATTCTCATATCGTATGGATATATTCGAAAATGACTCCTTCTGCGAGTGCACTGTTGATGATGCTCTTGTTGAATTTGGCCAAGTAATTATTGGGATAGTGATAAGCGCCTTGAACAAAGCTCAAAATCCCTTACGCATAATACTGAGATATGAACAAGCAGGTCAAAGAGTCTTATACTCATTTGAGAAGATTGAAGGAGAAATAAGAGTAAAAACGAAGACCCAAGGGTTGCCACCGAACCCAGATTATTTACACAATTCCTGAAATCAAATATAACTTGAGGAATGTGGGGGATGAATAGAATAACTGGTTTTCTAGCACTTGTTGGGATAACAGCAATAAGCATAGGTTTATATTGGGAGACGCAATATAACAAAATAGGAAATGAAACTGTGATAAAAAGAGAACTAACTATTTTGAATATATGTTTTGATTATTGTAGGGGTACATGGTTATTTGTAAGACTGTTCGTCTTAAAGTGGCCATTGTGAGATTCTAGAATCTTGGTCATTGATGGTTCACATGAATCCCATGGTCCCCATGCATGTTCTTGTTACAAGTAACCTAGGAGGTTAATATATGTTTCCTTAGATGATATATGCTTCCTTAAAAGGATATATCTCATGGTGTGTTATAAGTGGCACCGACGTATAACCAAGCACTAATAAATTGTCCTAGACAGGAATAACTAACAATGTGTGATATATGCGCTGTGCAACAATGTGAGGGATTTGAGCCCAAATCTCACTTCCTCTTTTGCATATATATAAACTGAACTGTAACGACTATGAGTTTTGGGGAATAATTAACTCAAATGGATTGCATATTCATTAGTTTATGAATATAATTCGCTTGTCGTTAACAACAAATATCAATTTCCCGATAGGGGAATTGTTTAATTAAGTACAAGTAACCTTTATAGAATTGCTTTAAGTTATCTGACGACTTCGTTTGTCCTGCAAACTAAAGTTGTAGACTTCCAACTCACTCCTCAATAAAGGATTACTGCTTTACAAACGTTTAAGAAACATTAAATTTCTGATCAGGATAAAATAATATTTCCTATGTTCGTACAATTTGTATTACTAAAATAGTAATACAATATACAGCTTAAATAACGTTTAAGATCTTATTTCATTGACTTCGAGTTATATGAACAAATAACAGATTCAATTCAGGTGTACTTTTGGGATTTTATTGACTACGAGACAAAGTAACTAAACAATAAACCAACTAACTAAACAATGATGAACAATTAGACAAACACACATGGAACGTAAAAGCAGTAAAGAATGAAAGTAATAGACAAAGTAGGAGTGGCAGTATTACATCAGCAATTCACATCTGCATAAACCATCAAGGACAATTTCCTTATTGAAAGGGGTAAAACTTATGCGCAGCTATTTATAAATAGACCAGATACTTGCATTGGCTTTTAGATGTGCTGGGACATGTTCTGGTCTGCGCTGATGGAAGTCCTGATGCGTTTAAAGCGAGCGGTGAGTCCGTTGGGTTCTCCCTGAGAACCGGATTGGCTGACGAAGGAAGAGCGAACTTAGCCGAAGCAAACTGCCGGAAAGAAGGCTGTCTCCAGGGAGGAGACAGGTCTCGAGATATTGAAGGAACAGCAACGAGCGCATTTTCTTCCGTGCACAGATGTTTTAACCCTGAGGGCGTCACGCCCCTCCGGAGTGGGCGATCCAATGTAGTGAGCTGATTTTTGAGCGGGAAATGTTCCTTTGTCCGGCTCAACACTCATTTGCATTTATGGTCAACTGGAAGTTTTGGCGCTGTAATATTCTTAGATGAAAATAAAACGAGTATGGTATACAATACATTACTGTGCTATACACCATCATCTAAAGAAGGAAAAGGGGAACCTTTATGTATGAAACATGATAGGGTTATTAGAACATTGACCCATAATTTGTACAAGAACACAATTATGAGCCTAGTTAAGGTGTTACACCTATGCCTTTGATATTATGGTTAGGCTAGCATATCATGGGAACAAACATAACCGGTAGAAACAATTATTTACACTTTAAGCCTTTCTAAGGTGGCAAGAGGGGAGAAAGAGACATTCTTTGGTAGACTTTGAATCTCTCTCTGTTCCTGGTGCCACATGGCTTTTGTCACCTTAGGACGCATTCGGGACCCCCCCCCCGAGAATGCCTTTGAAGCTCAGGGAGAGTGTCGGAATGTCCCCTGGTCAGTCCAGATAGGTGATAGCTCGGCCATTTACATTTTACGATCCCATGTGTTGGCCTTTGGTCCGACCAGACGCTACAGAACCCATTTGTAATAAACTTTGACTTTGAGTGAACTGTACTTCGGTGTCTGTTTCATTCTTGGTCCCCGGGCTCGGTTCTTCTGATTGTTCCATCGACTAGACTCATCAACTCGTAAAAGCTATTATCTAGACAAAGTAATAATCTTACACCTTTTAAAACACTTACCTCATCCTCCTGGAATCCAGTCCTGGTCAACACGCCATTTAACAGGCAAAGGTTTGGCCAGTTACTGACACATAGGTTGTTGGGATGCCTATACACACTATACACAAACATATATGGAAAATAATATAACCCAATTTGGTCAGCATCTACATACATAAACTAAATACTCACACAAATTATGGGGATATTTGGGTACGGCATCGTTTTCTCTTCTTGGCCTTGGGTGACCTTAGGTATTCAGTAGAAAGTGGGCCAGTGCACAACCATTTCTGGGGCCTCAGGGCCCTAGATCTTGGATTTTTTGCCCCTAACCCTAAACCTAATTCGAATGTAACTAACTCTTAGATGTTTGTCCCTGCGGCCCAACTTACACCTAACCCTAACTGCTCTGATTTTATTACATGATCTCTTACCTGCGTATGCTAGGGGAATCCCTTTTGACATTACAAAGGTTTTTTTTGGTTTCTTTGCACGTTGAGTGATGTGAAATGCACTTATACAAATAAAAGCACTTATATACTTTGATTGGTTGTGATTTGGTGTTCACTTTTTACTTGATCAATGTCTTGACGCACTTATGTATTTATTTATCTATTTATTTATGTATTTATTTGTTTGTTTGTTGGGTTTATTAATTTAATTAATTAAATTTTATTTATTTATCTGTCCTACGGAGTTTTGTCTGGGGATTTCCCCAAGCACTTATGCATATTCTTTAAGGTTATATAAAGCAGGAGACCATTTACCTGCTAAGCTAGTAGGACATGACTGAGCAGAGGGTTCAAAAAATTAAAACATACATATGTGTATATATATAGAATAATCAAGGTGTGAGTTTGCGAGTACTCAATAATTTAGACTATGATAAATGTTTTCCCCCTGACGCCCCCCCTTTTTTTAAAACAAAGACACTACTTTTAGGATATTTTAACTTCTTTTTTTAAATAAACATGTGCATTCTTTTTAGGAAAAATTAACCAGCTTAATGCTGATAATTCACCACAAAAACCACTATGGCTGGATGGTTGATCCCCTGCTACTACGATTATTGTTTTCCAGGAATTAGGGTTAGGTCCTAAGGGGACCGCTCAAGTGTAAGTAAATTAGAACCGGGGGACGGAGCAGCTCCAGGACGGACCAAATGTAATATAGGACGGAACTACACTAGGAAAACCCAGGCTGGTCTCACGGGCAGACCAATGCGGAATCAGGATCGTCCCGGGATCTTTCTTTCTTTTCTCCTTTCTGTGTATCGGGTAGGGAGAGACTGGGGGAGGGGACAGTAAGTCAAGGGTGTAGGGGGTAGGTACCCATTGGGGTAAGGGATACCTCTCGACGGAGGTGAGTACCAGGTACGGGAAACCTGCGGGTTTCAAGCTCAGTGATATAAAATAGTAGGAGTAAAGGGATAGGATACAATATCTAATAGAGGCTTCTTTTCCCTTCTTTTCGTAGTAATGGCGGAGATAGAGACAAATTTCAAGCAGCTGGTGAGAGCACTGCACAAATACTTGAAGGTACGTCTTCACCAGATGATGATGTCAAAGCAACAGGCCCCAAGGGGTCTTGATCAGGCGGCGACTTGGCTGCAGGGTGTGGTACAACCGGCAATGCCCACGGACCACACCCAAATGATGCTGGGGGCAATGCCCGGATTTGGCTGGGTACAAGCGTCATGATACTCCGGGATCACTACCAGGATACCGTGGAGGCACTCAAAGGAGTGATACTGGCCACGGACCTGGAGGATGCGGAAAGTGCGTGGGAAGTGGCTGTGAAATGGACCAGGAGGAACGTCCATAGAAATGAGGATAACACAATTTTTTTGGTGCACAAAGGTAGGGAGTCAGGGTCAGAAAAGAATCAGATGGATGCCACGGAGCAAGGGGAAAGGCAGGAAATAAGGACGAGGGAGGAACTGAGGGAGGAATTGAGGAAGGAATTAGGGGAGGAATTTAGAAGAGAAATAAGAGAGGAGGTTAAGAGGGAATTAATGGAGGAGGGTAGGAAGGAGAGGGAGTAAGGAGGAGGGATCGGGAAGGGCACGGGACCAGGAGTTACTGAAGGAGTTAAGAAAGAAAAGGGCAGTGATAGACAAAATGGGGGAGGGTTCAAGGGAGGCTCAGAAGGAGGCTGAATGGAAACAGGGGGAAGGTCAAAAACAGGGGGAGGGGGAGACAGGAACAAGGGTGGGCAGGAGAGCGTAGGAAAAGGCAGAACGGAACGGGGGCAGGAGGAGACTGGGGAACAGGGGCGGCAAGAAACGGGAGGGAAGGACGAAGATCTACTACTGATCGGAAGCAGTGAGGAGGAAGAGGGACTAGGGAAGGGAGAAGGAGGAGGCGTACAACAGGGCGAGCCAAGAGATGGAAGAGCTCTTAGCGGATTGGGGCGAACAGCAGTTGATGGGCGAGGAGCTAGGTCCAGACCCAGAAGGACTGACACAGGGGCGGGGGAGAAGGGAAGCGAGCAGGCTCCTATTGCTCCCGAGGGATGACACACGAGGGGCCACCAGGGAGCCGGACGCGGGCCAGGCAGGAACAATTTGGAACCCCTCAGGCCCAAAAAAAAAAATACATGTCCGGATGGACCTAAAAATTAACCAGCTGTAACCAGCTTAATGCTGATAATTCACCACAAAAACCACTATGGCTGGATGGTTGATCCCCTGTTATCAGGAACGGAAGACCGGAGTTCGAACACCGATGGGAACATCGATACATGGTGTGCTAGATGTTTGGATTGAAGGCGGAGGTAGTGGGGAAGGTGCTACGGGATCCCGGGAAGGGCTTTACCATCAGTAGCGAAAGCCTGTTCAGACTGAAGTGCTACCTTGGGCGTTACGCGAGGTGGGCAGGCCTTCCTGGGCCCTTGGGTGTGGAGAATCCTCTGGCGCCGCCCCTCCCCTTTCTCTCTGTGACCCATTTATACATATATAAAGAATAGAGCATGTGCCAGTGTTTTAAATAAGACTACAAAGTCATTTTTTTTAAGAATATTTACTTTGTGCATTCCCTTAACCCTAACGGGGAGAAATAACTATGCAAGCAACACTGCGGTAGTCAGTGGTCCTGCGACACTCAAAAAACATGCGTCGGCCCGTGCCTTTTCTTCAGCTTCCTACACCAAACTACAGGCAATGCGCCGTGGGGGTTGCTGTCGTATTTCGTATTCCCTATACTTGCCAGTGCCTCGGACCTAGGGTGTCGCTAGGAGACAAACAAAGAGGGTGGAGATAGTACATCGTCTGGCTTTTAGAGAAAGATTATTTATGGAATCAACTGGGCCCTATTACTATTATTAATGGTGATAGGGATGATAATAATAATATTATTATTGTTATTATTATTATTATTATTATTATTACTACTACTATGATTATTGTTTTCCAGGAATTAGGGTTAGGTCCAAAGGGGACCGCTCAAATTTAAGTAAATTAGAACCGGGGGACGGAGCAGCTCCAGGACGGACCAAATGTAATATAGGACGGAACTACAGTAGGAAAACCCAGGCTGGTCTCACGGGGAGACCAACGCGGAATCAGGATCGTCCCGGGATCTTTGTTTCTTCTTTCCTTTCTGTGTATCGGGTAGGGAGAGACTGGGGGAGGGGACAGTAAGTCAAGGGTGTAGGGGGTAGGTACCCGTTGGGGTAAGTGATACCTCTCGACGGAGGTGAGTACCAGGTACGGGAAACCTGCGGGTTTCAAGCTCAGTGATATAAAATAGTAGGAGTAAAGGGATAGGATACAATATCTAATAGAGGCTTCTTTTCCCTTCTTTTCGTAGTAATGGCGGAGATAGAGACAAATTTCAAGCAGCTGGTGAGAGCACTGCACAAATACTTGAAGGTACGTCTTCACCAGATGATGATGTCAAAGCAACAGGGCCCAAGCGGTCTTGATCAGGCGGCGACTTGGCTGCAGGGTGTGGTACAACCGGCAATGCCCACGGACCACACCCAAATGATGCTGGGGGCAATGCCCGGATTTGGCTGGGTACAAGCGTCATGATACTCCGGGATCACTACCAGGATACCGTGGAGGCACTCAAAGGAGTGATACTGGCCACGGACCTGGAGGATGCGGAAAGTGCGTGGGAAGTGGCTGTGAAATGGACCAGGAGGAACGTCCGTAGAAATGAGGATAACACAATTTTTTTGGTGCACAAAGGTAGGGAGTCAGGGTCAGAAAAGAATCAGATGGATGCCACGGAGCAAGGGGAAAGGCAGGAAATAAGGACGAGGGAGGAACTGAGGGAGGAATTGAGGAAGGAATTAGGGGAGGAATTTAGAAGAGAAATAAGAGAGGAGGTTAAGAGGGAATTAATGGAGGAGGGTAGGAAGGAGAGGGAGTAAGGAGGAGGGATCGGGACCAGGAGTTACTGAAGGAGTTAAGAAAGAATAGGGCAGTGATAGACTAAATGGGGGAGGGTTCAAGGGAGGCTCAGAAGGAGGCTGAATGGAAACAGGGGGAAGGTCAAAAACAGGGGGAGGGGGAGACAGGAACAAGGGTGGGCAGGAGAGCGTAGGAAAAGGCAGAACGGAACGGGGGCAGGAGGAGACTGGGGAACAGGGGCGGCAAGAAACGGGAGGGAAGGACGAAGATCTACTACTGATCGGAAGCAGCGAGGAGGAAGAGGGACTAGGGAAGGGAGAAGGAGGAGGCGTACAACAGGGGGAGCCAGGAGATGGAAGAGCTCTTAGCGGATTGGGGCGAACAGCAGTTGATGGGCGAGGAGCTAGGTCCAGACCCAGAAGGACTGACACAGGGGCGGGGGAGAAGGGAAGCGAGCAGGCTCCTATTGCTCCCGAGGGATGACACAGGAGGGGCCACCAGGGAGCCGGACACGGGCCAGGCAGGAACAATTTGGAACCCCTCAGGCCCAATAAAAAGTCTACATGTCAGGATGGACCACAGAGGGGAGAAGTATGGCAACTGGAAACTGTCCCCTCAAAGGCCATTCTTAATCATTGGGGATTCCAACGTGGAACGATTGCCTGGACTCGCGGACGATAGTTTCCAGGTGGTCACCTACCCGGGAGCCAATCTAGCCCATGCTACCTTCATTTTAAAACACCGAACACCAACGGCACCAAGGGTACGGGGGTGATATTGAGCTTTGGAATTAATAGCAGGGACGTGACGAGCTTTACTTCCCTGAAGAAAATGTTGTCTGCAATAGTACAGGCAGCACCAGACACATTTCCAAACGCTCGGATTATGATTCCCCTTATCAACTTCTGCTCTAAACTATCCCAGTCCTAAAAACGAGTCCTGAGACAACTCAACAAGCTAAATCAAGAGTCCAGGCATGCCCTACCGTCTCTCCTGGCGGATGACTTCCAAACAATCGAGGACCACACCCACTGGACAAATAGAACGGGGATGGAAATATTAAAACTCTGGATCCCGTACATCACCGGTGGAGAGACCACGGAACAAAGACCTGGACAGGGCGCAGGTAGCCGAATACCATAGAAGGCTGAGACTGGCCGGATTCTTTGGGGAGGGCGCGGAGCATCCGGAGGATGCAAAACCGTTCCGACTACGATCGGAATGGGAGCCACCCAGCAGCAAGATCCCAGTGATAGTGAGGGGCATAATAAGAAGAGACCGCCGAACGATGGGAAGGCTGCCAGGAGGACACTCGGTGTCAAATGGCAACCTCGTTCTGGCGGAACAAAAGGCGTTGATGGAATTTTTAAAAAATGAAAATGTGATAAAACATTCTGATAAAGGCACGGTTGTGGTTGTTATGGATAAAGCACAATACACCAAAGAGGCCATGAGACAAAAATTAGACAAACCCATTTTTACGGACTCAATCCGTAACAAAATGTATAAAAAGTGCTTGAGAGCGATGCACACTTTTCTTACTGCTCTGCATACAGTTGCCTTGCTAACGTGTTCTGCATCCCTGGTGTTATATAGAAAGCTCCCATTAGCAAAGAAACAAAGCCGTACAGAGAATCTGCTCAGATGTAAGAGCATGACCCCGACGAGGGAGGTTTGTGATGTAAGGATGAAGAAGATCTCTCTCCGAATCAATGCAGCTTCCTCATTGTGGGAATTAAGATCAATATAGATCGATATAGAAATGGGTGATTAATTTTGTTTTAATCAAATGTATTTTCCTACGTGACATGATTCAAGTTTAATAAATATGTTTTAATCATATAACCATTTGTGTGCTATATAACCACTGAATTATGTTTTTTTTAATTCCATTGACAATGGAAAAGGCAAGGAAACTTGCAAACAAAGGCTAGTTTCTGAGAGTTCTTTGGTTGCACAAAATGTTGTTTTGCTGAGAACGGAATGGGGTCAGCAAGAGTTCAACAGGACCTGATAGGTTGCTAAGGGAAATACTGCCCGGAGACAGGGGAGGAGTTATGAAGATGAAAAATCGACGTCACATACTCTATAAATATTTGTTAGAAAAAGTTCTCTGAGTTGTTGACTCGTGTGGAGAAGGCAACTCAGCGCTTTTGAATCTGATGAAAAACTTTTGAATCTGATGAAAAAAAATCGATTACTTTTAAAACAGTTTGTTCCCCTCGTCCTTCCAAATTTTGATTAGTAGTAGTAAATAACAGTCCGACATCATCTACGGGTTCCTGAATAAACGGACATGCCATTTTAATGTCTGTGTTACGAACTTGTGCGCGATTAAGGAAAACGATTGAAAAAACAACACTCACGTTTCTAAAAGGGGTGGAGATTGAAACAAACCCCAGGTTTGTGAAATAAACCTGCTCCCGACCAGGTTAGGTTCACAGAGTAGGTTACTATGGTTACTCACTCTACGTATAAGATACCTCAATTTCTGAAACTGACTTACCCCGCGGTCGCAGGTTTGATATACCTCACGTTCTGAAACTGAAAACCCAGAGTATCCCGTTTTCTGGGGTTAAATTACATGGAGTTTGCACTTACCCTGCTTTCTGAAACGGGTCCCTGCACTCATCTCTGTTTATCATTAATAAACCTGCATCATTCTGTAACTAACTCATCTCCAGTGCTTTGTTCAGAAATGTGGTAGTGCAACCCAGACAGCAAGCCAACATTGAATAAACATTGTTTTTCCATCTGAATCATCATTATGGTTGATGTTGAAATTTCAATGCAAAATAAATGTTGAATCACCATTACCATATTGATGAAAACCTGACGTTATTAATGTTGATGCCAACAATATTGGAACAACATTGATCTATAGTTATCTGTATGATTAATTAAGCATTGATATTTGGTTTACCGGGCGATCGCTGAATGTGTTGAAAAGTCATTGATTTATAGTTGACCGGGAAACGACGCTGTTGTTGAAGAGTCATCAACATATAGTTGACGGGGAAAAATGATTGAAAATCCATTTCAACAACAACGGAGATCAACAACAACGTACTGCACCGGACACAGCTCATTTCTGGACCTTGGCACAAGCGTACAGGTAAGCTCGCTTAATGTTCGATATGAATGAATTGTACCAAATCAAAAACATGATGGTTAAGGAAGTAACCGACGCAGTGCTGCAGTCACTGAAATAGATTTTTGTTTTACCAATGTGTCAAAATCTGCCAAAAGTACTTGATCTCTTCTAGGTTATAAAGTTAGCTAAACCTCATTAGTCCAGTCTATTTTTGTGACAGCTAGTTCAAAATACATGTCCGTACCCATTACTAGTGTCGTGAAATCTATATTAACACAGCACCGCTATTTCTTCTGACCGCCGGAGAGCACCGGCGGAACCAACGCTAGCTAGCGCGCGCTACCCACAGCAGTGACCGCGGTGGGCCAGAATTACACAAAAGACATGGTTTACCTTTACTTTATTCAGGTTTACCTTTACTTTATTCAATGCAGGACTGTCTCGAGTTGTAACGTTAACTGGAAATGCCTATTAGACCATCTCGTAATAGCCTTCAAATCCAAAATATGAATAATCCTCGAGCAGGGCTGCGATGTTTTACACAACTCCATTGTGTTTGTTTTCAAAAATGATAACAGTCGTTTTATAATAGTGCTTATGCGATATCACGATTTTTGATGATCTTCTGCACCTTTTCTGAGCGCAGGGAAGCGTGCGCACAGCGCCTGACAACCAGGCCTGGCGTCAAGGTGGAGCATAATGCTGCGTTCCAGGCAACCTGTAACCCGTGTTTTTCCAACCTTATACCCGTGAAAGTGCACTGGAACGGCAGTCAAACCCGTGACTTCCCACCCGTGAACACGTACTATCGATGTACTCCCAGTTACGAGTTGTAAAAACACGAGTTACAGGTTGCCTGAAATGCAGAATTAGCCCCACATACTTCATTTAGAAACAATTAAAATGCCTCGTTAACTTTTAAAGACATAGCTTTATTATTAGCCTGTTTTTGCGGTGAGATTTATGCATATTCCTCCATGCACCCAGTGTGTGTAGCGTGTGTGTGTATTTGACTTTATGTGTAGGCTACTGTGTTCGTGCCATGTTCTGCTCCCAA
The DNA here is from genome assembly GCF_947034865.1 of Barbatula barbatula. NCBI lineage: Eukaryota > Metazoa > Chordata > Actinopteri > Cypriniformes > Nemacheilidae > Barbatula > Barbatula barbatula. The sequence goes on along the minus strand of NC_136781.1, from coordinate 22,755,804 downwards.
TCCTTGACGACAGCTTGATTAAACAAATCATTGACTAAATCATAGCATACTTTTACTTGTATTCTAGATGCCTTGACTCAACGTCTTATTAAGGCAAACACCTATGACTTCGCTCAAGCAGTACAGAAGTGGCTGCGCTACGCCCCAGACCGAGCTGGAGGAGCTGGAAGACAGACGCAGCAGGAGTTATAGCACGTTAAAAAAAGAAATAAGAAATAATACAATAAAAATGATTGTTTAATTTTTAAAGAATGCGTGGGGTGTCATTTGTGCTAGTCTAGGTTACAGCCTAAAGGTATTTCTCTTTTCTAAATCCTGGCTGTCGATAAAGCAGGATTATAGCCTAATAATAATGTTTTTAATTATATTAAAATTACAGACCTTCAGATTAAACCTGTGGTATTTTAAAACAACATTGAAGTTTTGTTGATATGCTGGGATTTCAACATTGTTTCAATATCCATTCTAATCGAAATACCATTGAAATTCTGTTGATCTCTAGGTATGATTTAAACGTTGTTTCAATGATTATAGAGGGTGCAACATGATGAAGAATCAACATCAGAGTTCGACGTTGATTCAATGAATTTATCGTTGACAGCGGGATGTTGATTTAACATAGTTTAAATTACTATTTGCTCTCTGGGAAGCTGCAATTAAATAAAAATGAATTGCACATTATAATTGGCCCCCTCTGTAAATCGTGGCCCCAATGTGGCCCCTGCTTAAATTCTAGATCTGCCACAGACTCTGGCATTTATTTTGTGTTTTAAATTATCCTTGCAGGTTTTTTAGTAGGGGTAGTATGTGAATGTAGCCGGGCAGCTCATGAAGTCATGACTGCTTTTATTTATCCACTAATTAAGTTGGCAAGAAAGTAAATAAATTATAAACTTTAGGCATAAACCATCTGTCATGATTCTGCCTTCTCTAGTCTTGATTTTCTGGTCCAGGGGCAGAATCATGACAGACCCACGTGTTTTATGTGGAGAGAAGCATGTTATTGTCAATCTGGACTTAATATGCATTGTCTCCAGTCTCGTCATTTGGCCCCGCCCCTCTCGTTCCTTTTATAGCTTTCCTCCTGTGTCTCTTTACCCACACCTGCCCATCGTTATCTCCTTTGTTAGTCTCCCTATTTAATGCCCTCTTGTCTATTGTCTTGTGCTCGTTCGTTTTACATGTTTCCTGCCCTGTATGTAGTGTTCAAGTTCCTGTATGTATATTGCAAAGGTTCTTGTTTGTTTTCCTGATTGTTTATTTTTGCCCCCCTTGTGGGAAGTATGTTTTCTGTTTTGAGATTTAGTTTGGTTACTGTTTTTCCCCATCATGGGTGTTTGTTTTGTATTTATAATTCAAGCCTGTTTACACATTCATCCCCGCTGCCTGCACTTGGGTTCTTCCACCACGTTCACCCTGTTTTATGACATGTATATTTCTGTTAAAAACATTATTTAACATTGTAAACAAAACATGCCTGCCCATTTGATGGGTGATCAATGAAATAAAGAGTTTTTTGTTATCTGACGACATATTCAGGAGTTATACGTCAATGTGAATCCTTTAAATCACAGTGTCATCAGCAGTGTGAAGCTCATAGGGAGAAATTATAGGGAGACTTGTTCTGTGCTCGAGCAACATTCTGCCGAAGAGTGCCTTTCGTGTTGTCTCCTCTCCTTCTCCTCACAGCATCGATGCTTTAAAACAAGCTGCCATGCTGCGAGTCGCAGTGACTCTAAGAATGGGCGCCGTATAGGGGGGAAAAGTTAGGACAATTCTAAGAGCCCCTGACTGACAGAGGCCCCAACAAATAGGTAAAAACTAATAAAACATTTTATTATATTATACACTATATAAATCCTCATCATTTAGTATATTTCAAATAATAATAAAATGAAGGGTGTCTTTTATTTTACTTATTTGGCAATAAAAGTTCAATATCCCCAATTGACCAAAAAGTTAACATCCTTATTGACCGAGCACCCCCCTGTATCTGCATGAAATGGTTCGGTCCTGCCTCAGCGTACTCATCAGTGACGTGTTTAGTTGCAGAAAGTCGAGGACGCTTCAGAAACAGAGACCACTATGTTGTGCAGAAAAAAATCTGGTTTTCAATAAAGAAAATTGAGAGAGGAAAGACAAAACAAAGGGTGTCAATCTGTAACCCAGTTTTTCACCAAGAAAGGTGGGTAGCATTCAGTCTGAGTGGTATTAACCTGTTGTCCATAGTGAAATAAGCTAGCTAGCTGCAGGCTAGTGTCAGCCTACATTTCATCAACATTTAATCAGTGCAGGTAAACGTTTAGCAAGATATTCATATTAAATAATTGTCCATGACTCCATGCCCATTTTAGAAGATTTAACAACAGATGAGTCAGCAGCACCCCAGTCTCACCATAACTGCACCTGTCCCAGTGAAGAAGGTGAGCAACATTGTGTTAATGACTTAACATCATTCCAGGGAGTCTGTGTAGGGGGTTCTCTGTCTCTCTTGCTCTTTTTACCATAACAAACAAGAAAGTGGAATATTTATTAATGACACCTCCTGTGTGTATTAGATGCATTTAGAAACAATGAGTAGCTTACCTCAACCTGCATGTAAGTTACAGACAATATTAAAATAATCCAGTTTGATGCATTCATTTAGACTGAATTTTGGCCGTTAAATGACATCTATAGATACAGACCTTATTATTCCCATCAGGAAGGGTAATTTATTTGAGAAGCTTGCACACACACACAAATCTATCATATCTAATGTATGTAATCAACTGATGATAATACAGAACTATATTGGTATATATTTCCATTGTTCTTATTTGTACCATGTTAACTTACCTTTTAATTTGATGTCACTGGTACTGTTAGTTTTGTTATGACCATATTCCAAACCTAAAAAAACTATTGATATAGTGATCACTTGATCTGTTTTGCAGCACTATAATAACCCTGATGTGGAAATTTAGTTTTACACATCAACTTTATTTTGTTGATGGCATATATGTGCAGTTAAGTTAAAAAATCAGCTGTTTTCATTGTTTTGAGATGATGATGTTAATATATATTTAGGTTTTTTCTATTTTTTTTTAAATCTGTCAATATTTTTACAATAACAATACATTGAGAATGGACATTTTATGGTGGCTTTTAATCTTGCATCAAATAGTGAACTGCATACTGTATGCAGAATTGCATTTACGGATCACCAGCAGTAAATATTTTGTTCTTGCACTTACGAGAACATTAGTATAAGCTAATAGCAACTAATTTACAATCTGTTGATCTCATGACTTGAGAGTGACATAAATCATCAAAACTATTTGTGAAGGACTTTTATTGTGATTTTTATTATGGTTTAAACGTGCTTTTACATTTAAAATGCATTATGATTTCATTATTGATCATTAACTGTGCATAATATGTTAAAAATATAACAAGTGTGTGAGTTAACCAAAGGACTTATTTGGAGTGGACTTTCTGTACCAAAATAAAATGTGTGTGTGTGTAAAGATCAGATTACGCAGAGCTCATCGAAATTTGGTGGAGTATGGGGTCTCCACAAATAGTCGGGACAAGCAGCGTGAACTGAGGAACAAGTCAAGTCAAGTCAAGTCAGCTTTATTTATATAGCGCTTTTTACAATTTTCATTGTTACAAAGCAGCTGTACAAGAAAAAATGACTATAAGTAAAACATAAAAGGTTATGGAATTCAAAACACAGGTCAAATATCAGACACACAATAAATTCCTATATGCAGTGTTAATTAAATAAGACTACCAAATTCTAGCAGCCCCCCCGGCCAGGCAAAACAGTGCAAAACAGTATGCAAACGGTGGCGAGGAACCCAAAACTCCATTGGAGGAGAAAAAAAACCTCGGAGGGAAACCAGGCCTAACCAGGGGATTCCAGTTCCCCTCTGGCAAAAACTGCAGCCTCTGCACAAGCTCAACAGTGCTTGCACAACAAGGCAAAAATAAAAAAAATAGATTTAAAATTATCATTAATAATCTAATAGTGGCTGAAGTTTTGTAGGGACGTCACTTCCTTCGTCCAGCATTTGTCAGGTCTAGGAATGGATTGCGCCCTGCCCGCTCCGCTCTTGTAACCTTGGAACAATGAGACAAGACTGGCTGAGAGTAGAGTACTGTTCTGCACTCTTTGATGCAACAAATGCATCAGTTGTTATTGGAAGTGTCCCTGGTTCCGGTTGATCTAACTAGTGCAGCCTAGATCTTTGAAATACATATATTATGATAATGTAGTGTATGCAAGATTAAAAAGATGCGTCTTTAGTCTAGATTTAAACTGACAGAGTGTGTCCGCCTCCCGGACATTGCAGGGAAGACTGTTCCAAAGTTTAGGCGCTAGATAAGAAAAGGATCTGCCGCCTGCACTTGATTTTGAAATTCAAGGTATTACCAACTGACCTGACGCCTGAGAGCGTAGTGCACGTGATGGACTATAATACGTAAGAAGTTCTCTCAAGTAGTGAGGAGCTAAACCATGCAAGGCTTTATAGGTAATAAGCAAGATTTTAAAATTTATGCGATGCTTTATAGGTAACCAGTGCAAGGTTGACAGAACCGGGCTAATATGCTCATACTTTTTTGTACGTGTAAGAACTCGAGCTGACGCATTTTGGACCAGTTGGAGTTTTTGTAATAGGCCTGCAGGGCAACCACCTAATAGTGCATTACAGTAATCTAGTCTTGATGTCATAAAGGCATGTATAAGCTTCTCCGCATCTGATGATGACAGTAATTTAGATATATTTTTAAGATGGAAAAACGCAATCTTACAGGTGTTGGCGACCTGGTTCTCAAATGACAGAGTACTATCGAATATAAAGCCAAGATTCTTAGCTGAAGATGAAGGTTTTATGGAACATCCATCAATAGTTAAGCAGTATTCTTGGTTGTTACGTAGGGCGGTTTTCGGTCCGATAAGTAGCACTTCAGTTTTGTCCGAGTTCAGTAATAAAAAATTGCTACTCATCCACTTTTTTATATCAACTATGCATTCCACTATTCGATGGAATTGCTGTGTTTCGTGAGGCTTTGAGGAAATATAAACTTGCGTATCATCAGCATAGCAGTGAAAGCTTATTCCGTGTCGCTTTATTATATCTCCTAGGGGTAACATGTATAATGCGAAGAGCATAGGCCCTAGTACTGAGCCCTGTGGTACACCGTACTGGACTTGCGATTTGCGTGATACCTCATTGTTTATTTTTACATATTGGAAACGGTCGCATAAATAAGATCTAAGCCATTTCAAAGCTATTTCCTTAATACCGACATCATTTTCAAGTCTATGTAGGAGCATGCTGTGGTCAATGGTGTCGAATGCAGCACTAAGATCTAGCAGCACCAATAAGGAGATACAACCTCGGTCAGACGCCATAAGCAGATCATTTGTAACTCTAATCAGAGCAGTCTCTGTACTGTGATGTGCTCTAAATCCAGACTGGAAATCTTCATTAATCTCATTCCTTTGGAGGAACGAACATATTTGAGTTGAGACTACTTTTTCCAGAACTTTAGATAAGAAAGGTAGATTCGAAATAGGTCTATAGTTAACTAGTTCTCCAGGGTCCAGATGGGGTTTTTTGACAAGGGGCCTTATAACAGCCACCTTATATGCTTTAGGCATATGTCCTAATGTCAGAGATGAGTTAATAATGCTAAGTAGAGGATCTATAATTTCTGGGAGCATCTCTTTCAGAAGATTTGTAGGTATAGGGTCTAGCATGCATGTAGTCGATTTAGATGATCTAATGATTTTCGATAGTTCATCGTGATCTATAGTAGAAAATAAACATAATTTCTCCTTAGGGGTGCTGTAGTTAGTCATATGTTCAGCGGGTTTCGCATCTGGTTGCATAGTTATAATTTTCTCTCGAATATCTTGGATTTTAATTTGTGAAATAGTTCATAAAATCATCACTGCTATGCTGGTATACAGCATCAGAAGTCGCTGACGATTTATTTTTGGTTAATTTAGCCACTGTATCAAATAAAAACCTAGGGTTATGCTGGTTTTCTTCTATTAGTGATGAAATGTAGGCGGATCGAGACGTTTTTAGGGCTTTCCTGTATTTTTTAATACTATCCTTCCAGGCAGTACGAAATACCTCTAATTTAGTCTTCTTAAAGTTGCGCTCCATTTTTCGTGCCGCTTTCTTTAGTGCCTGAGTGTGTTCATTTTTCCACGGTGTCGGTCTGTCATTTTTAATCTTCTTTAAGCGCAAGGGAGCAACTATGTCTAGCGTTTCCGAGAAGGTGGCATTAATATTTTCAATGGTAAAGTCAAGATCTTCAACGTTATTACTCATGCTAGAGATTTGAGACAATTCAGGCAAATTATCAAGAAACGCACCTTTTGTAGTCGAAGTTATTGTTCTACAATATTTGTAACTTGGAGTTTGATTTGCCACCATTGGGTATTGAAGCAAGCATGATACCAGATAATGATCTGAGATGTCTTCGCTCTGCTGAAGGATTTTAACATCGACCACGTTTATACCGTAAGACAAAATTAAATCTAAAGTATGATTACGAAGGTAAGTAGGTCCTGACACATGTTGACTAACGCCCATGGAGTTAAGAGTGTCTTTAAAAGCCATTCCTAAAGCATCTGTATCATTATCTACATGAATGTTAAAGTCCCCAGCAACAAGGACTGTGTCTGCAGACAGTACTAGTTCTGATAAGAACCCACCAAATTCTTTAATAAAATCTGTGTGGTGCCCTGGAGGCCTATATACAATAGCCAGAGTAAATTTTAAAGATGTTTTGTCCTTAGTATTAGGTATTGATGCATCAAGTACCATGACTTCAAAAGAATTGTATTTAGGATTAGACTTCTGGGAAATGCTAAAAGAGTTACGGTAAAGTGCAGCAACACCTCCCCCTCTGCCTTTTAGGCGAGGCTCGTGTGTATAATAGTAATCTTGGGGGACAGACTCATTTAACGCAATATAATCATCTGGCTTTAGCCATGTTTCTGTCAGACAGAGCATGTCTATTTTATGATCTGTTATCATATCATTAACAAAAAGTGCTTTATTAGAGAGAGATCTAATATTTAGCAATCCGATTCGTAACAGTTGATTATCTGTATTATGTTCATGTTTAGTTAGTTTAACGTTAATTAAATTACCTTTGAGAGGTTTACGCTTTATTTATGTTTGCTAATCCGGGGGACAGACACAGTCTCTATTTTATGATGTTTGGGAGAAAGTATTATCGCATGTTGTGTATTATGTGTGTTCTGCAACGTGAGACGGCAAGCAGACCGTTGGTTAAGCCATTCAGTCTGCTCCCTGACCTGGGCCCCAGTGAGTCAAGTTTTAGCATTAAGACTATGTGCCATATTTCTAGAGAGTAGAGAAGCTCCAGCCCAGGAGGGGTGGAGACCATCTCTTTTCAACAGGTCAGGTCTGCCCTCAAAACTCTTCCAGTTATTTATAAAAACAATATCATTCTGCAGGCACCACTCAGACAACCAGCCATTTAGTGATGATACTCTGCTATGTATCTCATCACCACGATAAGTAGGGAGGGGGCCAGAGAATATTACAGTTTCTGACATCGTGCTTGCGAGCTCACACACCTCTTTAATATTATCTCTAGTGATCTCCGATTGACGGAGTCGAACATCATTTGTGCCGACGTGAGTAACAATCTTACTGAATTTACGATTAGCCTTAGCCAGCACATTTAAATTTGACTTGATGTCAGGCGCTCTGGCTCCCGGTAAACATTTGACTTTGGTGGCTGGTGCCTCTATGTTAACGTTCCGAACAATAGAATCACTGATAACTAGGGCACTTTAAGCAGGTTTCTCAGTCGGTGCGTCGCTGAGCGGGGCAAACCTGTTCGAGACTGTAGTCGGAACGTTTGAGTGATGTTTTGACCTGCGACTACACCGTCTCACAGTCACAAACTTTCCCAGCTGCGGGGGTTGTTCAACCGGAACCGAACTGTGCGCGCTAATATTGCTTGCATCCAAAGTGTTTTCTAAGCTCCTTACATTCTTACTATCCTCAGATAAAGATTGGATGCGAGACTCTAATTCTGAGATCTTCTCTGTCAGCCTAGCTATTTCCCTGCATTTATCGCATGTAAAGCCCTCGCCGCTGACAGAGAAGGCTAAGCTAAACATATGACATGAGGTGCAAGTGACAATAATAAGAGAAGAAGCCATAACTCACCGGGTTTGAAGAGTAATTCCAACTTACCAAGGTTGCTCGATGAATCTTAGTATATACGCTTTAGAGAGAAACCGTTAGCACACAAGACAGCTAGAAGGCGAGATGATATTTAGCAGTGTAAACAGAAAGCCCGCTAGCACGCTTGTTCTATGCTAACGGCGCTGAGTGTTTTGGTTTAAGATTTTCAAGTAAATAACCAGGAGAGGTTATTGAGATATCAGGATAAGTTAGCAACGACAGTGATAATTAACAATGTATGCTATGAATAAAATACACTCATATGAAAGAAGTGCAAGTTAAGTGATACAACAACCTGATTCCGTGTTGTATTAGAGGGGAGAGGTGAAGCACGTTTACTCGCACGTCCAGCCCAATCAGTCAGCCAGTCGGGAACAGGTGCTTTTGTGGAGGTGCTTTTGTGGAGTACAGAAATGAGTGTGACAGGGACTGATTTTCCCCTTTCGTGGTAAGAGGAACAGTAAGATGCCAATGTTCTAACCCTCCAGAGAATCCCATAACTCCAACAGTCTTATCACTTAGATCTTTGTCAGTGATTGTGCCCCTCGTTACTGTGGAGTATGTTGCTCCGGTATCTACCAAAGCTGTTAGTGGCCTGTTGTTGACCACTAAAATCATGTAAGGCTCAGCCAAACCTCGCATGATTGTTCTCTGTTGGCCCCTTCAACAATCCGCGCCTACCCCCTGGCCCCAAGTCGGGTTCAAGGGCGCCTGAATCGAGTGGGGAGGTGGATGTTGTTGCTCCGGGTATTTTGGAGTTTGTGGTCCTCTGCCACGACCACTGGGCCCACCTCTATGAGGATCCCATCCCCCCGCAGGTGGTCCCATATACTGGTTGTCCCCTGCCATGGGACAATTTCTCCTCCAATGATCAGTCCCCCCACACTGATAACATGCACCCCTTGGGTGCACCCCTCCCCCATTCGGCTTTCCCCTAGCCCATCCGCTATTGCCCCGTGGCCTATACCCTCCCCATGGTTTTATTTATTGGAAATTAGGGACATGTCCTCCCTGAACATAGCCAAAAGTTTCAGGTGTGACTATGGGAAAAGGTGGGGTCTTTACCCCGGGCTGTTCGTCAAAGCCGCTGCTCACAGGACGTTGTGGCATTTGTTTTGGTTTTTTACTGTCTGCCTTAGCCATTTCTAATTGCAGTTTTAACAATTGTTGCTTTGTCTTTTCTAATTCCTCCTGTTCTTTATCCTGTTTATCGACTGATCTATCAATATGGAACACCAGATGTCTTTCCCACATTTCGTTGCTGGCAACTGGAGTGTCAGGATTACATTCCATTGCCTGCTTGACACCGTTGGGGGCCCCTGTCATTACATTTACATTTAGTCATTTAGCAGACGCTTTTATCCAAAGCGACTTACAGATGAGGAAACATTGGAAGCAATTATAACAACATAGGCAACAAAATACATGAGTGCATCAAACTAGTCCATTAAAGCCTAGCACAGTATAAAACGCTAAGAATAGCGAGGTTAGTACATTTTTTTTTTTAAAGAAGGAAAGGGAAGAGAATTAGGAAAAAATCATTCAGCGACGTGTTGACGGAAGAGATGCGTTTTTAGGCGTTTTTTAAAGATGGCAACCGAGTCTGCTGATCTTGTAGCAGCAGGTAGATCATTCCACCAATGTGGAACAGATCCAGTGAAGGTACGGGAGAGTGACTTTTTTCCTTTTTGGGATGGTACCACTAGTCGTTGTTCCTTTGCAGACCGCAGTGATCTGGCAGGAACATAGATCTGCATTAGCGAGTGGAGATACGATGGTGCAGATCCGGTGTTGGTCTTGTAGGCCAGGAGCAAAGCTTTGAACTTTATGCGGGCGGCAACAGGGAGCCAGTGTAACCTGATGAAGAGCGGAGTTACATGCGCTCTCTTCGGTTCATTGAAGACCACTCTTGCCGCCGCATTCTGGATCATCTGGAGAGGTTTGATTGTGCAAGCAGGAAGTCCAGCCAGAAGCGCATTGCAATAATCCAGTTTGGACAGGACAAGAGCCTGGACTAGGACTTGCGTAGAGTGCTCCGATAGGAAAGGTCTAATTTTCCTAATGTTGTAGAGGATGAATCTACAGGACCGGGTGGTGCTGGCAACATGACTTGTGAGGTTAAGCCGATCATCGATTACCACTCCCAGGTTTCTGGCTGTGCTGGACGGTGTAATCGTTGATGAGCCTAGTTGAATGGCAAGGTTGTGGTGAATCTTTGGGTTGCCCGGGATCACAAGCAGTTCCGTTTTTGCAAGGTTTAGCTGCAGGTGATGATCCTTCATCCAAAGCGAGATGTCACTCAGGCATACCGCGATGCGAGCAGCGACCGCCGGATCGTCCGGTTGAAATGACAAGTAGAGTTGTGTGTCGTCCGCATAGCAGTGATAGGAGAAGCCATGCTTCTGAATGACCGAATCGAGGGCATGTAAATGGAGAAGAGTAGCGGTCCAAGCACTGAGCCCTGTGGCAACCCCGTGTTGAGCTGTTGGGACGCGGAGACCTCATCTCTCCAGGATACTCTGAATGACCTACCCGAGAGGTAGGACTCAAATCATTACAACGCCATTCCAGAGACACCCATAGCACTGAGAGAAGCCAGGAGGATGTGATGATTGACAGTGTCAAAGGCAGCAGACAGATCCAGTAGGATGAGCACAGATGACATGGATGATGCTTTTGCCAGTCTCAGGGCTTCGATGACTGAGAGCAGTGCAGTCTCTGTGGAATGACCGGTCTTGAACCCAGACTGATTGCTGTCCAGGAGGTTGTTTTGCATGAGAAAGGAGGAGAGCTGATTGAACACAACTCGCTCCAGGGCTTTGGCGATGAAGGGAAGAAGGGAGACAGGCCTGTAGTTTTCTAGTAGTGTAGGGTCCAGGGTGGGTTTCTTTAGAAGCGGTGTGACGCGGGCCTCTTTGAACGCTGTGGGAAATGTCCCAGTGGTCAGTGAAGAGTTGATGATGTGGGTCAGAGCAGGCACAACCGTTGGAGAGATGGCCTGGAGGAGATGGGTGGGAATGGGATCCAGTGGGCAGGTGGTAGGGTGATTGGAGCCAATGACCTTTGAGACATCAGCTTCAGACAGAGTAGAAAAGGCGGGGAGCACACACGTGTCAGGGATGTTGGCGGGTTTGACAGATGGTGGCGTAGAGAACTGGCTGCTGATGGCAGTAGTTTTCTTCACGAAGAACGATGCAAAATCAGCAGCTGTTAACTCCGATGAAGGTGCGGGAGCAGGCGGACAGAGGAGAGCAGAGAAGGTTTTGAAGAGCGTTCGAGAGTCCGGAGAGTTGCAGATCCTCGAGTGGTAGTAATCTGTTTTTGCGAGAGAAGAGATTGGTAGAGAGAGAGGTCTGCAGAGTGTTTTGACTTGCGCCATTTTCTCTCAGCTGACCGGAGGCTGGCGCGATGCTCACGCAGTACATCCGATAACCAGGGAGCCGACTGGGATGGACGGGCTGGTCCAGATGCAAGAGGGCATAGGTTGTCCAAGCAGGATGAAAGCGTGGAACACAGAGTGTCTGTGTCATTGTCTGTATTCAAAAGAGAGAGCTCATCAGAGGGGGGGAGTGCAGAGAAGACAGCAGAGGAAAAACAGGAGGGAGGGAGAGACCGCAGGTTGCGTCGGAAGGTGACCATCGGTAAGACATCTGCGATATCCGGAGCAGTGAGGTCGAGGTCAAGGGTGACGAAGAAGTGATCAGACGTGTGCAGCGGGGTGACCTGAGAGTGATGAGTGGAGCAGTACCTTGTGAAGATCAGATCTAGATGGTTTCCAGACTTGTGGGTTGCTGATGTGGAAACCTGCTCGAGGAGAAATGATGCGGTCAGGTTGACGAAGTCAGCCGCCTGTGGCTTTCCAATGTGGATGTTGAAGTCACCTAGTACCACCAGGGGAGTACCATCCTCAGGGAAGGATGAAAGAAGCACATCCAGCTCCTCCAAGAAATGTCCAAGCTGACCTGGGGGACGATATATAACTACAAAAATGACTTTTAACAGGGTGGGTGATAGTAACAGCATGAAACTCGAAGGAGATGTTGTCACACATGGGTGTTAGCTGATTGAATTTCCAGTCTTTGGGGATGAGTAGACCGGTGCCTCCACCCCTTCCTGTAATGCGAGGGCTGTGGGAGAAAGTGTGGTTATGGGAGAGGGCAGCGGGAGTGGCAGAGTCCTCTGGTTTGATCCATGTTTCTGTAAGTGCTACAATGGAAAGACCAGAATGTTTAACAAAAGCTGTAATGAAATCTGCTTTGTTCACAGCAGATTGGCAGTTCCACAATCCAATTGGGAAAGTAGAAGGGGCAGTTGCTAGCAGTGATACATTGTGAAGGTTATTAGCATTGCGTCACCTTCGGCATGCGGCTGATGATTTACGTATTGTGATAACAGAAAGGATTTTAAAACACATATTTAAGAGAAGCAGAAAGAAAATAGGGAGAAACATTAAAGATAACAATAAAGGAATAAGTGTTAGTGCAAACAAGTAAGACAAAAAGTGCAGGTGTTGATACCTGTTGTTTAACACAGTACTAAAACTCAACAAGACACAATTTAAATACACTTAGACAGTTCTTTACGGCAGTTCTAAATATATCACGCGTAATTGGATTACTTAGACTGTTTTCTTCTACCATCTGCTCCCATTCAACTGCGCATCTAAAATAATAACTTGCTCCAGTCTCACCAGGCTTAATGCAGAACTTAATGTTTTGGTATACGGTTGGGGATGTTGGAAATTTTTCTCTCAGGGCCCTGGCGATCGCTGTACTGACAGTGGTATACCGTACGTCATTGGGTTCGTCTTCAAGGTTTGCATCCTTCTCGTCATTGGCCATCTGAGAAACAGTAAAAATTTGGCCCAAAAGGCATCTTATGTCTCCCACCGCCAAGGTGGTGCCGTGGCACAATGTCATCAACTTTGTTAGCCATCTGCCTCCACCAGATGTAATGGGGGGCAATTTTGCCAGCACAGCTGTCATGTCACTATGGCGCCAGGGCTGGTACTTTTGTACCCCTCCGTTGCCCTGTATCAGAGGCATATTAGTTGCCCCTCCTGACATTAGTTGGGCGTTTGGCACATTTACATTTCTTTCATCATACTCACTGCCTGGGCGACACATAATGTCCCACTGTCTCTCTTGAGGGGGAGTGAATTGACAGGCTGGAGTGGATTGACAGGCTCTGGTACGACTTCTAGTACCCTGTGACACTGGGGTAGACATCATAGTTCCTTTAATGACTACGTCCCTACATACCTGCAGTGGCCCTCCATCCTCACTGTTGTTACATGCTCCTTGTCCCTTCATGTCTTTGTCTTTCTCCTCATTGTGCACTACTTGTGCTCTTTCGCTTGTTATACTATCCTTTCTTTGTAACGTTTCCTGTCTATTTCCCATTATTTCTAATTGTGCTGTCAACACGTTTATTTGATCCTTTAAAACATCTAGATCTGGCATGTCTACCTCCACCCTGGAATCTTTCACATTCACTTGCACTTGCTGTGATGCTGGTACATAGGGCGGTGGCAACAGCTTATTCAAATCAGAACATAAGGGGGCGGTCTCAGAATGACACAAGATACTGGCCAATGCACTTCCTGACTCTCTCATCAGTATTTTCTCTGACTTTTCCGACTGCACATGTTCTGTGCTCTTTTTTGGGGAACTTAAAGCAATCGCAGTCAGTGCAATGCGTGTCCATAATCGTAATTCTTCTTTCAGTTTCTCTTCCTCCTTTTTATGCTTATTCTTCTCTGACCACTTCACATATTTTCCTCTTTCTACATGTTTGTTTAAACTTGCATGCGCTTTTTCCTCCATTTCCCTGATTTTTGGTGTTATCTTAATTAATACATTTTCCGATTCCTTCCACACATTTTCCATACAAATCTGACTCCATTTACTCTCCCAAATCTTTCTTTCCTTTTTAAGATTTTTTGGTTCCGACTGGGCCAGTAGTATATCAACAATTTTTTCCCACTGCATAGCTACCGGAGAACAACCATAAATCACACACTTCCTCTCAAATTCAGACATTTTACACAACAATATTACAGTATACAATACACAATATACACAGTTTAGTCGGCTTTTAGCGTATCTTTATAAATAAAATCGTGACGCGGCCTCTCACCTCGTCTTGTTAATATAAATAAATCGTGACGGGCCTTTCACCGCGTCTTGTTAATATAAATAAAATCGTGACGGGCCTTTCACCGCGTCTTGTTAATATAAATAAAATCGTGACGGGCCTTTCACCGCATCTTGTTAATATAAATAATAAAAAATAAAAATATCCTTTTATTCTGATCAACAAATATCACCAATTTCTAATTTGTAATCAATGGTACGGATATACTTCAAACTCAACACATAAATTTGGAATATTCAATCTGCAGAAGTTTGTTTAAACAGGTCTCTGCTTACCTTATGTTATTCTGTCGACAGTGTGTTGAAGTTTAAAGTTGTCACGTCCCAGTTCTCGGTCAATCCCCGAGTTTTACAATTCTTCTAAATGCCCCTTTTCTCCAATCACGTCGGATGTCACCATCTTTTGAACAATTCTTCAATGTTCTGCGTGTTCAGAATTGGAGAGAGGCCAGTCAAAGTAAAATCTTGAAGTTTATTGATCAGAAGATTCAAAAATACAACAGCTGCTGGGTGAGTTGCCTCAGACTCAATCTTTCAAGAGAACTGATATCTCACAAAGGACCCGAAGCACAATAATTCATCGTATTTATAATCCTTTTTGGTGTCCCTTTTTAGCTCGAGGAGCTAATGTCCTTTTGCGGATGTGAAATCCTGGGAACACGTCCAATCAGCTGCCTCTCCTTTGTTGGTGCGAGTAAACGTGCTTCACCTCTCCCCTCTAATACAACACGGAATCAGGTTGTTGTATCACTTAACTTGCACTTCTTTCATATTAGTGTATTTTATTCATAGCATACATTGTTAATTATCACTGTAATTGCTAACTTATCCTGATATCTCAATAACCTCTCCTGGTTATTTACTTGAAAATCTTAAACCAAAACACTCAGCGCCGTTAGCATAGCACAAGCGTGCTAGCGGGCTTTCTGTTTACACTGCTAAATATCATCTCGCCTTCTAGCTGTCTTGTGTGCTAACGGTTTCTCTCTAAAGCGTATATACTAAGATTCATCGAGCAACCTTGGTAAGTTGGAATTACTCTTCAAACCCGGTGAGTTATGGCTTCTTCTCTTATTATTGTCACTTGCACCTCATGTCATTTTAGCTTAGCCTTCTCTGTCAGCGGCGAGGGCTTTACATGCGATAAATGCAGGGAAATAGCTAGATTGACAGAGAAGATCTCAGAATTAGAGTCTCGCATCCAATCTTTATCTGAGGATAGTAAGAATGTAAGGAGCTTAGAAAACACTTTGGATGCGAGTGTAGCAAAACGTGGCTCTCCCAGTACTGACTACGCTACCCCGAGTTACCGGGGAAATAAGCTAATAAATGGTAAGCAAGTTCATTCGCTCAAGAAAGGCAGGAGGCGTGAGTTCACAATTAAACAAAACCTTTTTATTAAAGAAAACAACTACCCAAATAATAACTTTAAATAAATTGTCTCGATCCATAAACAGACGAAAATTAGGTAAATCACTGCAGGGGCTGGGGCCCTGGAAGCAGGCTAGCTATAGCTGCATACGGCAGAAACACCGCAATTCGAAAGTCACACTCCACTACAAATAGTGATCAGAAATAACACAACACTCCCTTAGTGTTAAAGTGAAGGCCGTGCAGCTACCATCACAGGCCCACTTCCAGGAAAACCCAGCTCCTGCAGAATACAAAAATAAAAGAAATAAAGATAAACAATCCACATAAACAAAGAGACAACAACAATTTATAACAAAAAAAGTACACTTCCAAGACGATGCGGTCACAACACAGAACACGCAATCAGTCACCAAAGTATGTCTGATGACAAAACTATTTGTCTGGGATCAGTTCATACAGCTGAAGGCTTGGTGACAGAACCAGCCAAATCCATACAGAGACACACACATAAACAAAAACAGAATCCAAAAAATAGAAACAAAGAAAACCCTTTAAGGCCCACCAGAGCCTAAAACTACGCAGTAGACGGGATGGGATCCCCAAGGGAGTTATGGTTCCCCCCAAAGCAGCAGACGTGGCTCAAAAAGCAAGGGTTACTGACAGGAAGTTGTTAATATGGCGGCTCAACCTAGCTTTAATGAGAGCAAAGAGATATAACAATTATTTATTAACTATCTAATTAAAACCATTACAGATTAAAAAGAAACAATAGCCAACGTACTCACCCTGGTTGAACATCGGCACGCACATACACACGCAATCACAAACACACAAGCAGCCGGCACTCCGACACGGCCACCAAGAGACGCCACACCAACACCGCACTACAATGCATTGCAGATCATTCAAAGGAGCGAACTTGGCTTTTACGAGAGCAGCGAGATTTAACAAATATTTATTAATCATCTAATTAAAACCATTGCAGATTAAAAAGAAACAATAGCGCATGTACTCACCCTGACTGAATGTCGGCACGCACAAACATACACATAAATCACAGGCACACAGAAGTCATGCGATGGATCTGTGAGTGAGTCAACAAGCAGCTGGCACTCCGACACGGGTAGTAAGGGATGCCACACCAATGGAAGCCCCGAAGGCACACCACACTAAAATGCATTGCGGATCATTCAAACAAACAAGTTTCCTGAAAAGTTACGATACAACATTAAAACTTACAATGTGGATGTGTGGATGTCACCACGAGAACAACGATGAGCCTTGATGGCCGAGTGTCACACTAAACATAAAGAAACAATACAACATCACCTACTACTACAATCAAAACAACCAGCTGCACAGCTGAAACGCATACCTCCGCGATCTCTTGGGATGAAGACAAGGGGCGGGCTTTCGACAATGACGCATCTCAGGAGGCACGCACACAGAGTCTATATACACTAAGGGCGGTACCCCATTGGCTAAATATATAATGAGGATGACGTGGTAACGAGTCACTCACTTCACTACATTTTACCCACCCTTTTGTGTCGTCGCCCCGACGATAGGCTACAAATCACCAGGTATTAGTCCCAAGGCCTAAACAACCTAGAAGTAATACTGGATATAGACCCTGGAATCCCCGGGACATCCCTCACATTCTCCACCGATCGAGGAAGATGGTAAATATTAGGGTGTTGGCCCGCGGTAGCTCGTCTCGTTCTTCGCACTGCTCCGACACCATCCCCTTGAGCCATCAGGGGAATAGAGGCAGACACCTCTGCTCGGCCAGGATCAACAGATGCTAACTCACCAGTTACAGAGGGCACAAACACTGCCGGGGATGGTCCCACCACTTCTTGAAGCGATGACGCTGGTGGCTGGTACCTCGCTACAACTGCGGGTTGTGACACTACGGTTTGACCTGACCCAACATGCCCATCACCTGAAACGGCAACCCAAAGGTCTACTTCCTCTACATCCCCCAATGACGATGGCGTCCCCACTAAAGAGCCGTCAGAAGCAACTCTCGATTGGGATTCTCGTTGTATACGGGTCCTCATTGACGAACGATGAACATGCCGGATCTTACTCAGATCATCCGTAGGTGCAACAGCATACACAGAGCCTCCATCTATAGGAGCCCTGACGATCTGATACACCACAGAGCTCCACAGGTCCTGGATTTTATGACGACCTCTCACGCTATGATCGCGGAGATAAATCAGCTGACCCTCCCTCAGTGGTGCATCACGAACGTGTTGGTCATGCAGCTTCTTACGGCGTTCAGCAGCGGCCTTCAAACGCCCTCGTGCCCCTTCGAAAGCCACGTGCATCCTAGCTTTATGCTCTACCATCCACTCATGAACCCCACCTCTGCCAGACTCCTGGACCCTACCCAACAGGAAATCAACAGGGAGTCTAGGCTCCTGCCCAAACATCAGGAGATAGGGAGACTCACCCATGCTCTGGTGAGGGGTGGTGTTATAACAGACAACATCTGCGGAAGGCAAGATGCCCAGTCCCGTTTACGGGAGGTCGGCAGAGTACGAAGAAGGTTATGAAGTGTTCGATTGAACCGTTCACACTGGCCGTTGCCTGCTGGATGATAAGGTGTAGTACGTGATTTTTCAATCCCATAAAATTTACAGAGTTGTTTCATAAGGGCAGACTCAAAATTCCGGCCCTGGTCGGAGTGAATACGACCTGGAATCCCAAACCTAAAAAACCACTCTGTAACTAAGGCCTGTACTACAGTCTCAGCCCGCTGATCTCTAGTGGGGACCGCCAGGGTAAATTTACTGAACACATCAGTTAACACCAAAACATTCTCATGTCCAGAACTGTAAGGCTCAAGTAGGGTAAAATCAATAGCCAGGATCTCATTTGGCCTAGAAGCCAAAACATGGCCCATAAAGCCCTTAGCAGTTGGTTGGATGTCTTTAGCCAGCTGACATCGTTCGCATTCCCGACACCACTGTGCCACTTCTGCCGACATCCCCGGCCAGTAACACCGCTGACGCACCAGTTCAGTAGTGCGTTCAATACTCTGGTGTCCATGATGTTGATGTAACTCAGTCAATACCTCATGTTTTAACGCGGCAGGCAAAATCAACTGTAGCACCTCCTCACCCCCATCAGGGCGTGACACCCGTCGATAAAGGACCCCATTTCTTTTTATGAAACGGTCCCATTGCTGGAGCAATGTCAGAACAGACTTGGGGAGCTGCTGGCGCACAGCTGAGCTGGGAAATGAAACCTGTTCCCAAAATGCCAAAACCTTCTGAATATCCGGATCCCCCTCTTGTAGCAAACTCAAATCCTCAAGAGAAAAACTAGGCAATGCTGCTATCACCGCTTGGCTCACCTGTACTACCGGTTCGGTCTCGGCTACATGCCTCACCATGACTGGGATTATGGTACCTGGTAAGAAACTCTCCCGAATTTCCTGACAACCCAGATTCTGCCTAGAAAGAGCGTCAGCATTTCGATTGCTCCTCCCAGACCGATACCGAACCTCAAAGTCAAAGGCAGCCAACTGGGCTGCCCAGCGTTGCTCGGTAGCCCCCAGCTTAGCAGATGTCAGGTGGCTAAGGGGATTGTTGTCTGTATAGACAATGCACTTCTGGCCCAACAGATACTCCCTAAACTTCTCAGTCATGGCCCACTTGAGTGCCACAAATTCCAACTTCATGGAACTATAGTTTGTCATATTGCACTCAGTGGGCCTGAGGCCGCGGCTGGCATACGCAATAGGGCGCACCTTACCTTCCTGCTCCTGCGAGAGGACAGCGCCAAGCCCACTATGGCTTGCATCCACCTCCAGGATAAAGGGCCGGGAGAAGTCTGCATATGCCAAGACGGGAGAAGTAGACAACCTGTTCTTCAAACCCTCAAAGTTCACCTGACACTGCTCAGTCCACGCCTGTGCAAACCCCTGATCCATTCGCTCTCTGGGTCTCGAACCAGTACACACCGCGACCAGCTTATGTAGGGGGGCTGCCTATTTGGCAAACCCCTCCACAAAACGCCGATAATAACTGGCAAAACCCAAAAACGAGCGTAACTCCGCAACATTAGCTGGAGTCCGCCAATCAGCTACTGCATCAATTTTTGCAGGGTCTGTTGATACCCCTTTCGGCCGATATAACGTGGCCCAAATACTTCACCTCTCTTTGGAAAAATGCACACTTGCTTAACTTCACCTTAAGTCCTTCACGCTCTAAACGACTCAGAACTACCTCCAGCCGCTCCAGATGTTGCGCTACAGAGGTGGAAAATACTACCACATCATCCAGATATAAGAGCAAGGATTGACACTGTTGGTCCCCGAACAGCCGCTCCATCAACCTCTGAAAGGTGCCCGGAGCGTTACATAAGCCAAATGGCATACGGTTCCACTCAAAGAGTCCAAAAGGTGTGCAGAAAGCTGTTTTAAACCGATCCTTCTCCGTGACTGGAACCTGATTATAACCACTGGCCAAATCAAGAGTCGAAAAACAACGAGCACCACTCAGGGAATCAAGGGACTCATCTATTCGGGGCAAAGGAAACGCATCTTTCCTAGTTCTGGCATTGAGTTGACGGTAGTCAACGCACAGACGCAGGCCACCATCTTTCTTTTTAACCAGTACGATTGGTGAAGCATACGGACTACAGCTCTCTCGAATAATATCAGCTTCGAGTAATTGATTTATGTGGGCCTTAAATACTTCATACTCCAATGGGGGTATGCGTCGGAAACGCTGTCGAATTGGAGTCTCATCTATCAAGGGAATATCGTGTGAAATCAGATTTGTACAACCCAAATCCCCCTCCTGGGTTGAGAACACTGCCTGAAACCTACGGAGTAAATACTTTACAAGACTCTGCTCATCCTCTGACAAAATTGACAAGTCCATGGCCTCCATCTGCTCCTGCACAGTAGGTACTACTTCCGCGCTTTGCGCCCCCACAAGAGCCACAACCGGCTGAACCTCTGTAACACCTGTTGGTAAACTTACCACATAAACGCTACTCAACGTGCCCATAATGGACCTTGGATAGAGCACTACATCAGTCATGCCAACATTAACCACAGGTATATAAGCTGTCCCTTGGCTCACCTGAACTACTGCAGGAGAAGCTAATAGCCCAGCCGGCAAAGCTTACGACCCCGCACGCGGACTTTACCCACATGGTTTATACCAGTTACGGTGTTAACACTACAGTATTGTAGCGCCTGAGATACAAGATGCGGAGCTTTTGACACATCAGGCAAGTTAAAGAGTCCGGGGCCATGTTGACTAAAGAGTTCCTGGTAGCATCGCTTTAAAACATTCATTCCAAGGACCCCTGGAATCTGATCACACAAACCACCAGGAGGATCTTTAACAACAAGCACCTGTGACTCTGCAGCTCAGTGGGCATTAGTTTTCCGACTGCACAGAAGTAGGCACTTGCCTACCTCCTGTAATAGGTACGGTGGAATGGGGAGCGCGTTGTAAAACACGCTCTTCATTGCACTCTCGGGCAAAATGGCCTGGTTTTTGGCACCTTCTACAGATTACAGGCCCACTACGAGGGGCTCGATTACGCATCTCTGGGCCTGACAATCGGGCGAAACTTTGAGTGAGGCGATTTAACTGCTCTTGCTGTGCTTTCAGCATTTCCCTTAACTCACCCAACTCTGAGGTCTGAGGTGAACTACGAGCCCCCCCCCATGAATCTCCGTGAACGCCATACTGAATTCCATGTGCCACGGGAACCGATAAGCTTCGGGCCCTCACACCCCCTGGCATCCCTTCCTGCTCCCATCGGAGGGCTTCACTCCTCACCTCCAGTAACGTGGAATTGGGCTGTCGGCGGACCAACTGCTTAAGCTCACGTCTCAGCATGCTATTATTGACATATTCGACAAACTGATCACGTAGTAACGTTTCAGCATTTACCATTACAGTTGGTGACTGCTGCTTTACCTTCTCCAGGAGACTCATCAAGGCGAGGGAAAACTCCAAGAGTGTTTCCCCCTCCTGTTGCCTCCGGGAGAAGAAAGCTTCCTGCAAGGCTACATACGACAACGAACATCCATACAACTCACGCAGTGCCCTAATAATTTTCTCAGGGTCCCCTCGCTCCTCCTCTGACCGATATCGGATCTCTTCTCGCGCCTCCCCCTCCAAATGATCAAAGAGAAAGAAGGCCTAATCCGCAGGGGATAAATAACGGGCTCTCATACAAGCTTTAGCTTCCTCAACCCATTCGTCAATATTCACCCCACCCCTCCCACTAAATTTTGGGCACCTCCTATCCCTAGGTACAAATACAAGCCTGTCAGTGACTGGAGTATTACTAGCCACTGATGGAGTCGCAGGGGCGGTAACTCCGGCAGAGGTACTAGGTCCTGCAACACTGACCCCCTGTAATTCGGACGCCCTCTCCTGTCGCAACCTCTCATTGTCAGCTCTAAGCTGAACCACAAGCTCTTTTAATTCCTGCAGTTCTCCCTCCATCCCTAGAGCACGTACCTTCTTAATTTAACAGAACTCTGCACCCAACCAACGGCACAAACTAGTGCACCTAAGGAGGTCAAACCAAAAACTGCAATCGTCAGAGCACACGTCTGCTGCTTTATTCCTATGTATAAAAAAAAAAAAAAAAACAGAAAACTTTTACAAAATTAGTAAAACAAAATATACAACTCACGTCTCCGCCAGATATTCTATGCAAAACCCTGCCGACTGCGCCACATGTAGCAAAACGTGGCTCGCCTAGTACTGACTACGCCACCCCGAGTTACCGGGGAAATAAGCTAATAAATGGTAAGCAAGTTAATTCGCTCAAGAAAGGCAGGAGGCGTGAGTTCACAATTAAACAAAACCTTTTTATTAAAGAAAACAACTACCCAAATAATAACTTTAAATAAATTGTCTCGATCCATAAACAGACGAAAATTAGGTAAATCACTGCAGGGGCTGGGGCCCTGGAAGCAGGCTAGCTATAGCTGCATACGGCAGAAACACCGCAATTCGAAAGTCACACTCCACTACAAATAGTGATCAGAAATAACACAACACTCCCTTAGTGTTAAAGTGAAGGCCGTGCAGCTACCATCACAGGCCCACTTCCAGGAAAACCCAGCTCCTGCAGAATACAAAAATAAAAGAAATAAAGATAAACAATCCACATAAACAAAGAGACAACAACAATTTATAACAAAAAAAGTACACTTCCAAGACGATGCGGTCACAACACAGAACACGCAATCAGTCACCAAAGTATGTCTGATGACAAAACTATTTGTCTGGGATCAGTTCATACAGCTGAAGGCTTGGTGACAGAACCAGCCAAATCCATACAGAGACACACACATGAGACAAAAACAGAATCCAAAAAAATAGAAACAAAGAAAACCCTTTAAGGCCCACCAGAGCCTAAAACTACGCAGTAGACGGGATGGGATCCCCAAGGGAGTTATGGTTCCCCCCAAAGCAGCAGACGTGGCTCAAAAAGCAAGGGTTACTGACAGGAAGTTGTTAATATGGCGGCTCAACCTAGCTTTAATGAGAGCAAAGAGATATAACAATTATTTATTAACTATCTAATTAAAACCATTACAGATTAAAAAGAAACAATAGCCAACGTACTCACCCTGGTTGAACATCGGCACGCACATACACACGCAATCACAAACACACAAGCAGCCGGCACTCCGACACGGCCACCAAGAGACGCCACACCAACACCGCACTACAATGCATTGCAGATCATTCAAAGGAGCGAACTTGGCTTTTACGAGAGCAGCGAGATTTAACAAATATTTATTAATCATCTAATTAAAACCATTGCAGATTAAAAAGAAACAATAGCGCATGTACTCACCCTGACTGAATGTCGGCACGTACAAACAAACACATAAATCACAGGCACACAGAAGTCATGCGATGGATCTGTGAGTGAGTCAACAAGCAGCTGGCACTCCGACACGGGTAGTAAGGGATGCCACACCAATGGAAGCCCCGAAGGCACACCACACTAAAATGCATTGCGGATCATTCAAACAAACAAGTTTCCTGAAAAGTTACGATACAACATTAAAACTTACAATGTGGATGTGTGGATGTCACCACGAGAACAACGATGAGCCTTGATGGCGGACTGTCACACTAAACATAAAGAAACAATACAACATCACCTACTACTACAATCAAAACAACCAGCTGCACAGCTAAAAACGCATACCTCCGCGATCTCTTGGGATGAAGACAAGGGGCGGGCTTTCGACAATGACGCATTTTAGGAGGCACGCACACAGAGTCTATATACACTAAGGGCGGTACCCCATTGGCTAAATATATAATGAGGATGACGTGGTAACGAGTCACTCACTTCACTACACGAGCAATATTAGCGCGCACAGTTCGGTTCCGGTTGAACAACCCCCGCAGCTGGGAAAGTTTGTGACTGTGAGACGGTGTAGTCGCAGGTCAAAACATCACTCAAACGTTCCGACTACAGTCTCGAACAGGTTTGCCCCGCTCAGCGACGCACCGACTGAGAAACCTGCTGAAAGTGCCCTAGTTATCGTGATTCTATTGTTCGGAACGTTAACATAGAGGCACCAGCCACCAAAGTCAAATGTTTACCGGGAGCCAGAGCGCCTGACATCAAGTCAAATTTAAATGTGCTGGCTAAGGCAAATCGTAAATTCAGTAAGATTGTTACTCACGTCGGCACAAATGATGTTCGACTCCGTCAATTGGAGATCACTAGAGATAATATTAAAGAGGTGTGTGAGCTCGCAAGCACGATGTCAGAAACTGTAATATTCTCTGGCCCCCTCCCTACTAATCGTGGTGATGAGATACGTAGCAGAGTATCATCACTAAATGGCTGGTTGTCTGAGTGGTGCCTGCAGAATGATATTGTTTTTATAAATAACTGGAAGAGTTTTGAGGGCAGACCTGACCTGTTGAAAAGAGATGGTCTCCACCCCTCATGGGCTGGAGCTTCTCTACTCTCTAGAAATATGGCACATAGTCTTAATGCTAAAACTTGACTCACTGGGGCCCAGGTCAGGGAGCAGACTGAATGGCTTAACCAACGGTCTGCTTGCCGTCTCACGTTGCAGAACACACATAATACACAACATGCGATAATACTTTCTCCCAAACATCATAAAATAGAGACTGTGTCTGTCCCCAGGATTAGCAAACATAAAATAAAGCGTAAACCTCTCAAAGGTAATTTAATTAACTTTAAACTAACTAAACATGAACATAATACAGATAATCAACTGTTACGACTCGGATTGCTAAATATTAGATCTCTCTCTAATAAAGCACTTTTTGTTAATGATATGATAACAGATCATAAAATAGACATGCTCTGTCTGACAGAAACATGGCTAAAGCCAGATGATTATATTGCGTTAAATGAGTCTGTCCCCCAAGATTACTATTATACACACGAGCCTCGCCTAAAAGGCAGAGGGGGAGGTGTTGCTGCACTTTACCGTAACTCTTTTAGCATTTCCCAGAAGTCTAATCCTAAATACAATTCTTTTGAAGTCATGGTACTTGATGCATCAATACCTAATACTAAGGACAAAACATCTTTAAAATTTACTCTGGCTATTGTATATAGGCCTCCAGGGCACCACACAGATTTTATTAAAGAATTTGGTGGGTTCTTATCAGAACTAGTACTGTCTGCAGACACAGTCCTTGTTGCTGGGGACTTTAACATTCATGTAGATAATGATACAGATGCTTTAGGAATGGCTTTTAAAGACACTCTTAACTCCATGGGCGTTAGTCAACATGTGTCAGGACCTACTCACCTTCGTAATCATACTTTAGATTTAATTTTGTCTTACGGTATAAACGTGGTCGATGTTAAAATCCTTCAGCAGAGCGAAGACATCTCAGATCATTATCTGGTATCATGCTTGCTTCAATACCCAATGGTGGCAAATCAAACTCCAAGTTACAAATATTATAGAACAATAACTTCGACTACAAAAGGTGCGTTTCTTGATAATTTGCCTGAATTGTCTCAAATCTCTAGCATGAGTAATAACGTTGAAGATCTTGACTTTACCATTGAAAATATTAATGCCACCTTCTCGGAAACGCTAGACATAGTTGCTCCCTTGCGCTTAAAGAAGATTAAAAATGACAGACCGACACCGTGGAAAAATGAACACACTCAGGCTCTAAAGAAAGCGGCACGAAAAATGGAGCGCAACTTTAAGAAGACTAAATTAGAGGTATTTCGTACTGCCTGGAAGGATAGTATTAAAAAATACAGGAAAGCCCTAAAAACGTCTCGATCCGCCTACATTTCATCATTAATAGAAGAAAACCAAAATAACCCTAGGTTTTTATTTGATACAGTGGCTAAATTAACCAAAAATAAATCGTCAGCGACTTCTGATGCTGTATACCAGCATAGCAGTGATGATTTTATGAACTATTTCACAAATAAAATCCAAGATATTCGAGAGAAAATTATAACTATGCAACCAGATGCGAAACCCGCTGAACATATGACTAACTACAGCACCCCTAAGGAGAAATTATGTTTATTTTCTACTATAGATCACGATGAACTATCGAAAATCATTAGATCATCTAAATCGACTACATGCATGCTAGACCCTATACCTACAAATCTTCTGAAAGAGATGCTCCCAGAAATTATAGATCCTCTACTTAGCATTATTAACTCATTTCTGACATTAGGACATATGCCTAAAGCATATAAGGTGGCTGTTATAAGGCCCCTTGTCAAAAAACCCCATCTGGACCCTGGAGAACTAGTTAACTATAGACCTATTTCGAATCTACCTTTCTTATCTAAAGTTCTGGAAAAAGTAGTCTCAACTCAAATATGTTCGTTCCTCCAAAGGAATGAGATTAATGAAGATTTCCAGTCTGGATTTAGAGCACATCACAGTACAAAGACTGCTCTGATTAGAGTTACAAATGATCTGCTTATGGCGTCTGACCGAGGTTGTATCTCCTTATTGGTGCTGCTAGATCTTAGTGCTGCATTCGACACCATTGACCACAGCATGCTCCTACATAGACTTGAAAATGATGTCGGTTTTAAGGAAATAGCTTTGAAATGGCTTAGATCTTATTTATGCGACCGTTTCCAATATGTAAAAATAAACAATGAGGTATCACGCAAATCGCAAGTCCAGTACGGTGTACCACAGGGCTCAGTACTAGGGCCTATGCTCTTCGCATTATACATGTTACCCCTAGGAGATATAATAAAGCGACACGGAATAAGCTTTCACTGCTATGCTGATGATACGCAACTTTATATTTCCTCAAAGCCTCACGAAACACAGCAATTCCATCGAATAGTGGAATGCATAGTTGATATAAAAAAGTGGATGAGTAGCAATTTTTTATTACTGAACTCGGACAAAACTGAAGTGCTACTTATCGGACCGAAAACCGCCCTACGTAACAACCAAGAATACTGCTTAACTATTGATGGATGTTCCATAAAACCTTCATCTTCAGCTAAGAATCTTGGCTTTCTATTCTATAGTACTCTGTCATTTGAGAACCAGGTCGCCAACACCTGTAAGATTGCGTTTTTCCATCTTAAAAATATATCTAAATTACGTCATATGCTGTCATCATCAGATGCGGAGAAGCTTATACATGCCTTTATGACATCAAGACTAGATTACTGTAATGCACTATTAGGTGGTTGCCCTGCAGGCCTATTACAAAAACTCCAACTGGTCCAAAATGCGGCAGCTCGAGTTCTTACACGTACAAAAAAGTATGAGCATATTAGCCCGGTTCTGTCAACCTTGCACTGGTTACCTATAAAGCATCGCATAAATTTTAAAATCTTGCTTATTACCTATAAAGCCTTGCATGGTTTAGCTCCTCACTACTTGAGAGAACTTCTTACGTATTATAGTCCATCACGTGCACTACGCTCTCAGGCGTCAGGTCAGTTGGTAATACCTAGAATTTCAAAATCAAGTGCAGGCGGCAGATCCTTTTCTTATCTAGCGCCTAAACTTTGGAACAGTCTTCCCTGCAATGTCCGGGAGGCGGACACACTCTGTCAGTTTAAATCTAGACTAAAGACGCATCTTTTTAATCTTGCATACACTACATTATCATAATATATGTATTTCAAAGATCTAGGCTGCACTAGTTAGATCAACCGGAACCAGGGACACTTCCAATAACAACTGATGCATTTGTTGCATCAAAGAGTGCAGAACAGTACTCTACTCTCAGCCAGTCTTGTCTCATTGTTCCAAGGTTACAAGAGCGGAGCGGGCAGGGCGCAATCCATTCCTAGACCTGACAAATGCTGGACGAAGGAAGTGACGTCCCTACAAAACTTCAGCCACTATTAGATTATTAATGATAATTTTGCCTTGTTGTGCAAGCACTGTTGAGCTTGTGCAGAGGCTGCAGTTTTTGCCAGAGGGGAACTGGAATCCCCTGGTTAGGCCTGGTTTCCCTCCGAGGTTTTTTTTCTCCTCCAATGGAGTTTTGGGTTCCTCGCCACCGTTTGCATACTGTTTTGCACTGTTTTGCCTAGCCGGGGGGGCTGCTAGAATTTGGTAGTCTTATTTAATTAACACTGCATATAGGAATTTATTGTGTGTCTGATATTTGACCTGTGTTTTGAATTCCATAACCTTTTATGTTTTACTTAGTCATTTTTCTTGTACAGCTGCTTTGTAACAATGAAAATTGTAAAAAGCGCTATATAAATAAAGCTGACTTGACTTGACTTATTGGGCAGAGATCTGTTGATTAAATTGGGTGCAAATATTTTATGCTCACCAGAGGGTGTCACAGTCACGTTCCCGGACGGCGCTAAAGTCGACTGTTCACAGGCACACAGTAGAGAGGGCCACCAGCAGGTTTTGTTGGGAGGACCCTTGCAGGAAATGGCAGACATATATTGGGTGGAACTAGATGATTCTCAATCAGGGGCCAGGGCACTGTATAAGAATCAGTGGCCCTGGATTAAAGACTTAGCTGTTTATTTGCCTCCCATCGACCCCCTGCATAGTACACTATTTTATGACCGAAATGAGACTGTCACATATCAGGAAATGTTCCATGACATTGAAGGCCAAATGTGGACACTCACAGGGGATGGCCTATATGTAGGACAAGAGGGTGTAGTAGTCCCCGTTACACTGACACCAGAACAACAGATATGGTATGAAATGGCAGACACAGCTGAACCTCACATTTCTATGGCACTGCATCCAGGCCATGAAGCTCGAGCGTTAGGAGCTATGACAAAGAGGTTGCGCTTGGTGACCGATTGGGAGCCCTCTGGCATTGTTGGGGTTTTGCATTCGCGTATGACAGATTCATATTGGGTACCACAAAAAACGGCTGACAGGGGCCAATTGACTCATCTCGAAATTACAAGAAGCCATGGTCGCGAACTAATAGATGGTCCCGGAGCTGAGCAGTTAATTAACAGCCAGCCGCACGACCTCTGGTCACAAGGTCCAACGGATGTTGGCCTCTGTAACATTGAGCCAGTCACATTTCAGTTAAAATCGACAGAACCAGTTTGGGTCCCACAATGTCCTAACAAAAGGGAGGCAGAGGAAGGCATTGCGCCCACTGTTCAAGGTTTAGTGGAGAAAGGTGTCATTATTCCATGGCGATCGCCATGGAACACACCGATCTTTCCTGTCAAGAAACCAGGCACAAACAAATATAGATTAGTCCATGATCTGCGTCGAGTAAACAGCCTGGTGGCAACACCAACAATGGCCGTACCAAACCCATATACTGCCATCTCAAATTTGACCCCAGCTCACCAATGGTTCACATGCATTGATTTGGCCAACGCTTTTTTCTGTATACCAATCTCAGAAGAATGTAAACCGTGCCTGACTTTCACTTACCAAAAATGTCAATATTCTTATAACAGACTTCCACAGGGCTTTATTTTATCGCCAGGTATATTCAATCAGGTCCTGAAAGATCAGCTGATAAATTGTGTGTTACCTGTAGATTGCGTTCTAATAATGTATGTTGATGATCTTTTGCTGGCAGCTGTAACCAATGAAGATTGCTTAAAAGCAACGGGCGCCATTCTGAGACAGCTGCATGCGTCTGGGTTCAAGGTTAGTAAAGAAAAACTGCAGGTCAGCAGGCCATCTGTTACTTTCATGGGCTGTTTAATCACAGGCCAAGGCACAACATTGTCTGATCGCCAACGTGATGGCATTTTGTCACACACAAAGCCACACAATGTGAAGGACATGCTTTCCTTTCTAGGATTTACAGGTTTCAGCAGAAACTATATCCCTATGTATGTAGCGGTCACTAAGCCATTACGAGACATGGTCAAGGAACAAGGCATGCGAAATGTACAGGCAAAGTTAACATGGACCCCTGAAGCAGAGACCGCATTCATTAAATTGAAAGGGGAGCTGTCACATGCAGCATATCTGCATAGCCCTGATTACAGCAAGGCATTTTTCCTGGACGTCTCTGAAACAGGGAATAGCGCACATGGAGAACTTTTCCAGAAGCAGTCTAGTGATAGACGTGTGCTCATGTATGTCAGTGTCCTAATGGACGCCATTGAACAACGCCAGCCAGCTTGTGCCAGGTTCACTGCAGGATTGGCAAAGATCATTGAAAAGACATCACACATTGCGATGGGTCATCAGTTAACGGTCCTGACCACGCACTCTGTCATGTCGTTTGTTAACTCTGAATCATTTACATTTTCACCGTTGAGGCAGAGAAAACTGTCCAAATGTCTAACGGCGCCAAACAAAACATATAAACACGACGGCATTAACATGGCAGATTTGTTCACCAAAGGGGAACCACATGACTGTGCACCAATCACTGACCTGGCATCTCGTGTTCGCCAGGACTTAACTGCAACCCCTATCCCTGAAGCCTCGGACGTGATTACACTTTTCACGGATGGGTGCTGTTTCAGAGCTCATGACGGCTCTTTGGTCTCGGCTTACTCTGTTGTGCAGCAAACGGACTTAGGTTACACCACTAGGGAAGCAGCAAAAATAGAAGGCAAACAGTCAGCACAGAGAGCAGAACTAATTGCAGTCACACAAGCACTAAAACTTGCAGGCTCTAGTAAAGTCAACATTTACAGTGACTCAGCTTATGTCGTGGGTGCTGTCCATGTCGAACTCGCAGTTTGGCAAAGAAGTGGGTTCGTCACTACGTCTGGTAGGCCTATAGCACATGATGCAGAAGCACGTGCACTGTTGGACGCAATAAAAATTCCAGCAGCTGTTGCTGTCATAAAATGTCAGGGCCACTGTAAAACAGACAGTGCCGTAGCACGGGGAAACGAGGCTGCTGACTTGGCTGCCAAAACAGCTGCAGGCTATCAGGTGACCATGATGGTACAGACTGACTGTTCATATGTGAAATTGTTACCACCTTTCAGCAGAGAAACACTTGTGGCCGAACATGGCAAATGCACACCAGAAGAACTGTCGACGTGGACAGAGTATGGGGCCCCGTGTGCACCAGATGGTCTGTGGCAGGCCCCAGATGGCAGACCAGCATTGCCCATGAGCCTGTCATGCTCTATCATGAACCAAGCACACACTATGTCGCACGTGAGTTCAAAACAGATGATGAAAACATTGCAATATTGGTGGCATCCTTTTTTGACGGCTATGGTGTCTAACTTTGTACTTTCATGCGACATTTGTCAAAAACATAACGTCAAACCAACCTTAAAACAGTTAAAGGGCACATTTTTGCCATTGCGAGGCCCAGGAGAGGAAATCGTGATTGACTTTACAGACATGGTAGAGAGGGTGCAAGGGAAACGGTATTTGTTGGTGATAGTTGACCAATTCACAGGTTGGCCTGAGGCTTTTCCTTGTGGGAAAGAAGACAGTACTGCAGTCATTAAATGTCTCATAAATCATTATATCCCGCATTACGGTTTTCCCAGGCGTATCCGATCAGATAACGGATCGCACTTCAAAAATGAGCATTTAAAAATCGTAGAGAAATCGCTGGGCCTAACGCATGCGTTTGGTGCCGTCTATCATCCTGAATCGCAAGGTAAGGTCGAACGGATGAACCTAACGCTGAAACTTAAATTGGCTAAAATCTGTGCACAGACCAAATTATCATGGCTATCAGCTCTTCCGTTGGCTCTAATGTCTGTACGTTCCTCTGTTAACAGAATCACCGGCTTTACACCTTTTGAATTGCTTACGGGTAGATCTTTTCCAGGACCGTCGACGCCGCTGCAGCCGGACGTGTATATTTTGACAAACTGACTGCTATGATTCAACATTTCTCTCAGCAGACTCCCTCTGACATTGCTGGAGAACCTGTCGAGCCCCGTTCACAGTGGGTTCGCCTGAAGAAGTTTCGAAGGAAGTTGAATGAGCCACGCTGGACGGAGCCTCTGAAAGTGACGGCAAGGACGTCACATTGTGTCCGTCTATCTGGCAAGGGCGACACCTGGTATCACTTGTCTTCTTGTGTTAACTGTGATCCACCAAACAGGTCGCTGTCAGAGACTGCTGTGGACCTGGGGGCTCAGGTCCACGAGGGGGAGGGTATCTCTGGAGCAGAAAGTGGGACACGAGCATCAACAACAGTGGCATTAAAAATCTAGTGCAAAAAAGGATGTGGTTTGGACAAATTAGATAATCTCTATATCTTAATTTTCTTTCTAATTCTTTATTTTTCATATTCATTATTGCTATTGTTGTAACAGCCCGGTTGAAGCATAAAGGATTGAACTCATGCACTGATGTTGTACTGTCTTCCTTTGTTTTTATTGCCCTTAACTGCACAACACCGTAAGAGCTAGAATGACATATAAACATACATTGTATTAAACAGCAACAAAATTTGTTAATTAATACTAACATTAAACAAAGGGAACAAAAAGTTACTGGTAATCAGAAACAAAACATAAAAACGTCATAGTGACACGATGAATTGTGTGTATATATTTTAAACTACCTTGTTCTCCTTTCCAACCAGGTGTTAAACAAAAGATAAAAATCAAACAAAATACTGAAAATAAAATAACAAACAGCGACTTAATGTGCTTTAAAGTGTCCTTAATCCTTCAAATGAACTCCGTGAACCGTCTCCGTGCGCTCTCTCGTGTCCCTTTTTGATTTCCGTGCGAGCGCAGATACCGTGCACTTCCGCCAAGCCGCCTTTCAAAATTAAAGTCTCCATCGGATAGGTAATAGATAAGAGTGTAAAGGAACAATCCAAATTATAATAAAAACAGTAATATTAATATGAATTAAATTATAACAGAAAATTACATCAATCCTGGTTATTTACAATTGTGATTTGCATACTGCCATATTCATTAACGTATAACCATTTATTCCTTACAATTAGGTAAAGTTTGTGTGATTTTAACTATACATTATTGCCTTAATCGCATATTCCCATTAAGTATACTGTGTGTTTAACCATTTAAATTTTCAAGAGTGTGTTTATTGTTCCTTTAAAGTCCAAGAGAGGGTAACAAGATGAAGCTGTGGGAAAACTGTAAGCTGTTGGGGATTCTATTAATTTTAGGAGTTGTAGTAGGAATAATTTTTAGCCTAACTGAGGGTCAGGAAAGCAATAACACCATATCGAAACTGAGACACAAAAGAGCCATAGCCGATACAAGGTTACCGTGTGAACAACTCATAATTAACTATGTTTGGGGTAAGACCACATCATTTACTTTCGACCTATGCGCTGTCATTAATTGTGGGGGAAAAAATAGCTCATGGATGGGGTACGAGGTATATGTATGTATGGACGGGAATATGGACAGTGTTTGTAAGGCGTATCAGTCTAGGCAAACCCATAGGGGTGAATGGTGTCCGTCATGGAATAAGGTAATAGCATGTACCGGTGGTTGGACCCCGAAAGAACCCAGCCTTTGGACCCGTACCTCGGCAAAATTTGATTTTAAAATGCAAAGAGATTACAGTGCAAGCCAAAATCCACTCACCCTTTCAATATCCACCAGAACAGGATCAGCCAATTATTCAGGGGAGTTTTTCCTTATAATGGGGGTGCACATGCAAGGAACAGATAGAAAAGCAGTAATAAAAATTTTTGTGGACAGTTCACCTGAGGAGGAAAGAAATGGGACAGTAGCTGAGCCATTATTGGTAGAACTTTCTAGGGGTAGTAGAAATAGATTACACCATGTTAAAACCAGAAGATATGATAGAAAGAGCCACAGGATATGGGGAAAATTATTTGTGGCTGGAATGGATAATTACCACAGCCAGAGAACAGAGCTTAGATGATTGTGTAGGATGTGCTAATGCAAGACCCCATTTATATATTGAACCAGCCCCGTTGTATCAAAATGATACGTGGGGCTATGAGTGTATGTTGGCATTGACACGGATGGCCAGTCCAGCAAATTGTACCACACTGGCCGCAATATTTCCACCAATAACCAATCTTTCACGGGCAGGTCCGTTTACACCAAAGAAAGCAAATTATACTTGCTATGATATTGAACGTCAATCACCAACTAGCAACCTGGGGGAGATAAACAAGGAGTGGTGTGATCAGATAATAGTAGATAATGGAACTAAAATAGGTACGTGGGCTAGGGCAGGTTTGTATTATTATTGTGGAGATCGAAGATTGTTTACTAGGATACCTGAGAAGGCAAAGGGAGTGTGTGCTTTGGTAAGACTGGGAGCTCCAATAACCCTGATAGGAGATAGAGCAGTCAGAACAGAAACCGTGAATTCAGCAACATTGACTAGAAGACGTAGGAGACACATTATTAAAAGGAGAGCAATAGGTTCAAGTGTAGATTTGACATTAAATAGTCCTATGTATATCGATGCGATAGGAATTCCACGAGGTGTACCGGATGAATATAAGCTAGCGAACCAAGTGGCAGCAGGTTTTGAGAATATACCAATAATAGCTGCTCTTTTTCCAGTCACCCCGAACAAGAATGTTGATAGGATTAATTATGTGCATTATAATGTGATGAGATTAGCAAATATGACAAGAGATGGTTTAGCGGAGCAACTTGCACCAACCTCATTGATGGCCATCCAGAACCGTATGGCTCTGGACATGTTGTTGGCAGAAAAGGGAGGAGTATGTGTAATGTTTGGAGATCTTTGTTGGACGTACAGTCCCAATAATACTGCCCCAGATGGATCAGTGACGAGGGCATTGGAAGGATTGAAAACTTT
The DNA here is from genome assembly GCF_947034865.1 of Barbatula barbatula. Classification (NCBI taxonomy): domain Eukaryota; kingdom Metazoa; phylum Chordata; class Actinopteri; order Cypriniformes; family Nemacheilidae; genus Barbatula; species Barbatula barbatula. Next base: position 22,720,825 of record NC_136781.1, on the reverse strand, counting down.
GTCTATCGAAATGAAGGAACATTCAGGAGTAAATAATCCTATTGGATATTGGCAAGACAAGGCACTAGGCAAATGGAAATCAGTAATAATGTCGATTGTGGTATCGATAGCTGTATTCGTAGGTATTTTGGTCTCATGTGGATGCTGTTGTATTCCCTGTATCAGATCACTATGTCAAGTCAAGTCAAGTCAGCTTTATTTATATAGCGCTTTTTACAATTTTCATTGTTACAAAGCAGCTGTACAAGAAAAAATGACTATAAGTAAAACATAAAAGGTTATGGAATTCAAAACACAGGTCAAATATCAGACACACAATAAATTACTATATGCAGAGTTAATTAAATAAGACTATCAAATTCTAGCAGCCCCCCCGGCCAGGCAAAACAGTGCAAAACAGTATGCAAACGGTGGCGAGGAACCCAAAACTCCATTGGAGGAGAAAAAAAACCTCGGAGGGAAACCAGGCCTAACCAGGGGATTCCAGTTCCCCTCTGGCAAAAACTGCAGCCTCTGCACAAGCTCAACAGTGCTTGCACAACAAGGCGAAAATAAAAAAAAAATTAGATTTAAAATTATCATTAATAATCTAATAGTGGCTGAAGTTTTGTAGGGACGTCACTTCCTTCGTCCAGCATTTGTCAGGTCTAGGAATGGATTGCGCCCTGCCCGCTCCGCTCTTGTAACCTTGGAACAATGAGACAAGACTGGCTGAGAGTAGAGTACTGTTCTGCACTCTTTGATGCAACAAATGCATCAGTTGTTATTGGAAGTGTCCCTGGTTCCGGTTGATCTAACTAGTGCAGCCTAGATCTTTGAAATACATATATTATGATAATCTAGTGTATGCAAGATTAAAAAGATGCGTCTTTAGTCTAGATTTAAACTGACAGAGTGTGTCCGCCTCCCGGACATTGCAGGGAAGACTGTTCCAAAGTTTAGGCGCTAGATAGGAAAAGGATCTGCCGCCTGCACTTGATTTTGAAATTCTAGGTATTACCAACTGACCTGACGCCTGAGAGCGTAGTGCACGTGATGGACTATAATACGTAAGAAGTTCTCTCAAGTAGTGAGGAGCTAAACCATGCAAGGCTTTATAGGTAATAAGCAAGATTTTAAAATTTATGCGATGCTTTATAGGTAACCAGTGCAAGGTTGACAGAACCGGGCTAATATGCTCATACTTTTTTGTACGTGTAAGAACTCGAGCTGCCGCATTTTGGACCAGTTGGAGTTTTTGTAATAGGCCTGCAGGGCAACCACCTAATAGTGCATTACAGTAATCTAGTCTTGATGTCATAAAGGCATGTATAAGCTTCTCCGCATCTGATGATGACAGCATATGACGTAATTTAGATATATTTTTAAGATGGAAAAACGCAATCTTACAGGTTTTGGCGACCTGGTTCTCAAATGACAGAGTACTATCGAATATAAAGCCAAGATTCTTAACTGAAGATGAGGGTTTTATGGAACATCCATCAATAGTTCTTGGCAGTATTCTTGGTTGTTACGTAGGGCGGTTTTCGGTCCGATAAGTAACACTTCAGTTTTGTCCGAGTTCAGTAATAAAAAATTGCTACTCATCCACTTTTTTATATCAACAATGCATTCCACTATTCGATGGAATTGCTGTGTTTCGTGAGGCTTCGAGGAAATATAAAGTTGTGTATCATCAGCATAGCAGTGAAAGCTTATTCCGTGTCGCTTTATTATATCTCCTAGGGGTAACATGTATAATGCGAAGAGCATAGGCCCTAGTACTGAGCCCTGTGGTACACCGTACTGGACTTGCGATTTGCGTGATACCTCATTGTTTATTTTTACATATTGGAAACGGTCGCATAAATAAGATCTAAGCCATTTCAAAGCTATTTCCTTAATACCGACATCATTTTCGAGTCTATGTAGGAGCATGCTGTGGTCAATGGTGTCGAATGCAGCACTAAGATCTAGCAGCACCAATAAGGAGATACAACCTCGGTCGGACGCCATAAACAGATCATTTGTAACTCTAATCAGAGCAGTCTCTGTACTGTAATGTGCTCTAAATCCAGACTGGAAATCTTCATTAATCTCATTCCTTTGGAGGAAGGAACATATTTGAGTTGAGACTACTTTTTCCAGAACTTTAGATAAGAAAGGTAGATTCGAAATAGGTCTATAGTTAACTAGTTCTCCAGGGTCCAGATGGGGTTTTTTGACAAGGGGCCTTATAACAGCCACCTTATATGCTTTAGGCACATGTCCTAATGTCAGAGATGAGTTAATAATGCTAAGTAGAGGATCTATAATTTCTGGGAGCATCTCTTTCAGAAGATTTGTAGGTATAGGGTCTAGCATGCATGTAGTCGATTTAGATGATCTAATGATTTTCGATAGTTCATCGTGATCTATAGTAGAAAATAAACGTAATTTCTCCTTAGGGGTGCTGTAGTAAGTCGTTTGTTCAGCGGGTTTCGCATCTGGTTGCATAGTTATAATTTTCTCTCGAATATCTTGGATTTTATTTGTGAAATAGTTCATAAAATCATCACTGCTATGCTGGTATACAGCATCAGAAGTCGCTGACGATTTATTTTTGGTTAATTTAGCCACTGTATCAAATAAAAACCTAGGGTTATGCTGGTTTTCTTCTATTAGTGATGAAATGTAGGCGGATCGAGACGTTTTTAGGGCTTTCCTGTATTTTTTTGTACTATCCTTCCAGGCAGTACGAAATACCTCTAATTTAGTCTTTTTAAAGTTGCGCTCCATTTTTCGTGCTGCTTTCTTTAGAGCCTGAGTGTGTTCATTTTTCCACGGTGTCGGTCTGTCATTTTTAATCTTCTTTAAGCGCAAGGGAGCAACTATGTCTAGCGTTTCCGAGAAGGTGGCATTAATATTTTCAATAGTAAAGTCAAGATCTTCAACGTTATTACTCATGCTAGAGATTTGAGACAATTCAGACAAATTATCAAGAAACGCACCTTTTGTAGTCGAAGTTATTGTTCTACAATATTTGTAACTTGGAGTTTGATTTGCCACCATTGGGTATTGAAGCAAGCATGATACCAGATAATGATCTGAGATGTCTTCGCTCTGCTGAAGGATTTTAACATCGACCACGTTTATACCTTAAGACAAAATTAAATCTAAAGTATGATTACGAAGGTGAGTAGGTCCTGACACATGTTGACTTACGCCCATGGAGTTAAGAGTGTCTTTAAAAGCCATTCCTAAAGCATCGTTATCATTATCTACATGAATGTTAAAGTCACCAGCAACAAGGACTCTGTCTGCAGACAGTACTAGTTCTGATAAGAACCCACCAAAATCTTTAATAAAATCTGTGTGGTGCCCTGGAGGCCTATATACAATAGCCAGAATAAATTTTAAAGATGTTTTGTCCTTAATATTAGGTATTGATGCATCAAGTACCATGACTTCAAAAGAATTATATTTAGGATTAGACTTCTGAGAAATGCTAAAAGAGTTACGGTAAAGTGCAGCAACACCTCCCCCTCTGCCTTTTAGGCGAGGCTCGTGTGTATAATAGTAATCTTGGGGGACAGACTCATTTAACGCAATATAGTCATCTGGCTTTAGCCATGTTTCTGTTAGACAGAGCATGTCTATTTTATGATCTGTTATCATATCGTTAACAAAAAGTGCTTTATTAGAGAGAGATCTAATATTTAGCAATCCGAGTCGTAACAGTTGATTATCTGTATTATGTTCATGTTTAGTTAGTTTAACGTTAATTAAATTACCTTTGAGAGGTTTACGCTTTATTTTATGTTTACTAATCCGGGGGACAGACACAGTCTCTATTTTATGATGTTTGGGAGAAAGTATTATCGCATGTAGTGTATTATGTGTGTTCTGCAACGTGAGACGGCAAGCAGACCGTTGGTTAAGCCATTCAGTCTGCTCCCTGACCTGGGCCCCAGTGAGTCAAGTTTTAGCATTAAGACTATGTGCCATATTTCTAGAGAGTAGAGAAGCTCCAGCCCAGGAGGGGTGGAGACCATCTCTTTTCAACAGGTCAGGTCTGCCCTCAAAACTCTTCCAGTTATTTATAAAAACAATATCATTCTGCAGGCACCACTCAGACAACCAGCCATTTAGTGATGATACTCTGCTATGTATCTCATCACCACGATAAGTGGGGAGGGGGCCAGAGAATATTACAGTTTCTGACATCGTGCTTGCGAGCTCACACACCTCTTTAATATTATCTCTAGTGATCTCCGATTGACGGAGTCGAACATCATTTGTGCCGACGTGAATAACAATCTTACTGAATTTACGATTAGCCTTAGCCAGCACATTTAAATTTGACTTGATGTCAGGCGCTCTGGCTCCCGGTAAACATTTGACTATGGTGGCTGGTGCCTCTATGTTAACGTTCCGAACAATAGAATCACCGATAACTAGGGCACTTTCAGCAGGTTTCTCAGTCGGTGCGTCACTAAGCGGGGCAAACCTGTTCGAGACTGTAGTCGGAACGTTTGAGTGATGTTTTGACCTGCGACTACACCGTCTCACAGTCACAAAGTTTCCCAGCTGCGGGGGTTGTTCAACCGGAACCGAACTGTGCGCGCTAGTATTGCTCGCATCCAAAGTGTTTTCTAAGCTCCTTACATTCTTACTATCCTCAGATAAAGATTGGATGCGAGACTCTAATTCTGAGAGCCTAGCTCTGTCAGCCTAGCTATTTCCCTGCATTTATCGCATGTAAAACCCTCGCCGCTGACAGAGAAGGCTAAGCTAAACATATGACATGAGGTGCAAGTGACAATAATAAGAGAAGAAGCCATAACTCACCGGGTTTGAAGAGTAATTCCAACTTACCAAGGCTGCTCGGTGATTCTTAGCATATACGCTTTAAAGAGAAACCGTTAGCACACAAGACAGCTAGAAGGCGAGATGATATTTAGCAGTGTAAACAGAAAGCCCGCTAGCACGCTTGTGCTATGCTAACGGCGCTGAGTGTTTTGGTTTAAGATTTTCAAGTAAATAACCAGGAGAGGTTATTGAGATATCAGGATAAGTTAGCAACGACAGTGATAATTAACAATGTATGCTATGAATAAAATACACTAATATGAAAGAAGTGCAAGTTAAGTGATACAACAACCTGATTCCGTGTTGTAGTAGAGGGGAGAGGACAAATACAAAGCTCGTGGTACTATGTAACCGATTAATATTAGCGGCAATAGAAAAAACAGACGTAACCCCTCCCAAATATACCATGCCTCTATTGTCTGGCGACCACTTCCTAGATGAGGAGGATAACGATGATTGTGATAATTTGTGACCACTTTCAGTGGTCAAGAGAGGGACTGAAGGACTTTTATTGTGATTTTTATTATGGTTTAAACGTGCTTTTACATTTAAAATGCATTATGATTTCATTATTGATCATTAACTGTGCATAATATGTTAAAAATATAACAAGTGTGTGAGTTAACCAAAGGACTTATTTGGAGTGGACTTTCTGTACCAAAATAAAATGTGTGTGTGTGTAAAGATCAGATTACGCAGAGCTCATCGAAATTTGGTGGAGTATGGGGTCTCCACAAATAGTCGGGACAAGCAGCGTGAACTGAGGAACAAAGGAGAGGCAGCGGATTGGACGTGTTCCCAGGATTTCACATCCGCAAAAGGACATTAGCTTCTCGAGCAAAAAAGGGACACCAAAAAGGATTATAAATACGATGAAATATTGTGCTTCGGGGTGAGTCCTTTGTGAGATATCAGTTCTCTTGAAAGACTGAGTCTGAGGCAACTCACCCAGCAGCTGTTGTATTTTTGAATCTTCTGATCAATAAACTTCAAGATTTTACTTTGACTGGCCTCTCTCCAATTCTGAACACGCAGAACATTGAAGAATTGTTCAACATTTGTAATAAAGTTCCATAGAAGGGAAGGAAGGAGGCGGGACCGGCGGACATTCAAACAATAAAACTTTAATTAAACATAAACAAACACGGAAGTAAAGACCGGCAGCCATCAAACATACACACAAACTTAACACAATGTCCGGGCCCGGTGCTCTCTCGTCAACAGTCCTGCCGGTCGTCCTCTTAAGCTCCTGATCTCCTTCGTAAGATATGCGGGACCGCCTCACGGCTCTCGTCCCGCCTTCTTCACCACACTATTGTTTTCGTAGAGATGTTTTACAATGAGACGCTGTTCAACTCTTTACATTTTTGTGGAAAAACTCAATCCATTATATAAAGAAATATGTTGTAATGAATATTAGTGAAAAGGGTGGTCATAATATTTTGGATTTTAGTACTTTGAATTATACATTTAAAATTAATTGGTTGAAACGATTTATACAGAACCCAATGTCTTTATGGAACTTTATTCCTAATTATGTTTTTTCTCAGCTTGGTGGTCTGGATTGTCTTCTGTTATGTAACTACAAAATTGAAAAATTGCCAGCAATATTATCTGCTTTTCACAGGCAATCTCTCTTGGCATGGTCTTTGATATTCAAAAACAACTTTTCACCTCATAGATATTTTATTTGGAATAACTGTAATATTTTATACAAGAATAAGTCTATATTTTTTCAGAAATTGGTTTGATAAAAATATCTTGTTGGTTAGTCAATTAATCAATTCTCAAGGGTTGCTGTTTTCATATAAGGTCACTTTCAATTTCCTGTTTCTCCCAGAGAATTTTCAAAAGTTATGGGTTCAATCCCATCAGGTGTTCTTGCTTTACTGAGAGGAACTCAATCTCTATCTCCAGTCTCTCTGAGTTTGCTCAATACTCCTGTTGGCAAATTGTGCTTTGCTTCTCCTTGTATAAACAATAGATTAGTTCGTTCTCTTTTTCAGCAAAACATTGTTACTTTACCGTCTGTGACCACTTACTGGAATAATGCTGTTGGTAATATTTGTTGGAAAAACGTTTGGACTGTTTCTTCATCCCGCCCGCGCCCGCCGAATTTCTGACCATTACCGCCCGCTCCCGCAACGTATGTGTTACACTCCCGCCCGCTCCCGCAATATGCATGTCCACTCCCGCCCGCACCCGCAAATCTCTGAGAATCTATTCCCGCACAATAATAGAGATGCATTGATTTTGTGTCTTCTCACATCTCGCTGGAAAAAAACATGTATTTGTATTGCTTTTATTAAAGAGATTAATGCGCAGGTATTCTGTTTGAAAAAATACAAATAAGAATAAAAACATTCAAACTTAGGCAGCCTGCTCAATAACACTGGCATCATCACGCCTCTTGACCTAAATGCCAACGAGAGGCTGTGCTCAAAAAACAACACTAATAAATAACATAAAATAAACAACGTTAACGAATGAATTTAACAAATGAATCACTTTGCAATATTGCTGTGGAGAAAGAGAATGTTGCTGATCGACTGCTTTCCCAATCCCGTGCGTCTCTCTTCCAAGATGCGCCCACAGACACTAAAGGCCCGCTCTGAAGGCGCACTGGATGCGGGAATACTAAAGATGAAACGTGCCAGCTTTGATAGCGGTGGGAAGCGCTCTTTGTGGAACTTCCACCATTGAAGCACGCTGTCTGGGTTATCAGAGAGACGGGAGCTGAGATATTCAGCCATTTCATCATCGATCGGCTTTGGCACTGAAGCAACGGACGCATCGTCTTTCCAGTCTGCGAATCAGTCTGTGCTTTGCTTTTTGGCTGGTGGCTCATCCTCCACTGTGGCTGGGCCCAGGTGAAACTGCATCTTCTGAAAATTTCCTTTGCGCCTTTGGATAGGATTTGATTTATAAATAAATTAATATGTATTTTTTGAAATGGCTCATGCTGTTATTCATTTATATTTTTTATTTATTCATTGTCTTTTATCTCCGTTTCAATTTTATTTTACTGCATTTCACTTATTCTATTGTAATTGCACTGTGTTCTCTGTATTTATGTCTGTAATAGGTTACATATAGCCTACCTTTAACCACTTCGTCTTTTCATCTGGGGGCAGCATCCGTAGCATTCGCATTTCAGGAGTCAGGAGCTTTGCAATTCTGTACATCATGTGGAGAGGTAATGCAGATGTGTCACTGGTACCCATCAGTTCTTCCAGACGCGAGGCACACACACATTGGCAACTCCAGAGAGCAAGGGCTCGAGCATTGCTGCTTGGCAGTGTTCAATGAGTTTCACGGACCACGGCAGTGGAAGTGATGCGCTGGGAGTGGAGTTGTCGGACTCTAAGTCATTAGTAGCTTCCTTGAATAACTTAAGGAACGCAACTACTGTTTTTAAAGTGTTTGCATTGATCTGCGCAATTCTTTCATACTGGTTATTTCTAAGCAGTATTGTGGAGATCTCATGTTGTTGCAGTATGGAATCCAGCGTTTCATAATTTGAATTCCATCTTGTCTCAATGGATTGCTTGAGGGATTTTTTTTAGCTGTTTTGCAGACCTGAATGTTTGAAATACTTCACCAGTTTTTTGCACTGGTCAACAGTTCAGACAGCTCAGTACTTTCAGCCAACACGGCTGGTGCAAATGCACTTGATAGGGTGACGTTCAGGATGTGCGCGATGCAGTTCAGCCTGGTGTATCCACGCAGGGCAGCGACTATGTTGGCTCCACGGTCAGTGACAAACACAACAGGGTCAGATAGAAGTGATGCATCTATTCCAAATTCACGGAGTTTCTGGAACAGCAGGCTCCTGATATTCTCCCCTGTCTTTGATACACCTCTCTCAAAGGGAGCCGCGAATAACACCCTGGAAACGAGGTCGAAGTTGTTATTTGAATAATGGATGGTGCCGGATATGAAGGAAGTTTTATGATAATCCTCCGTCCATATATCGGTTGTGATGGCACATCCATATGTATCAATCATAGGCTTTATCTCCGCTGCCACTGACGCCTGCAGTACTTGGGCTCGCCCCTCCACATGTCTGGATACAGTGGTTGGATGAGGTATAACATCTTTAACATCAAATTAGCCATATTTAGCGGCAACATCAACAAAGTTTTGCGATATATCAACAAAGCCTTTCCCGGCGACAAAGTCATGTGGCCTTATGTCTAGACAGCACATTTCCACACATTTCTCTGTAGTTTCTTGTTTAATGTGTGTAGGGAGATGTTGTTTATCCTTGAAAACCAGCTTACTTTGACCGGGGAAAACAAAGCAGGTGTGTCGCCTCAACCCAGTCGTGCCGGATTTGTGCCCATTGTAGATTAGTATTTTTGAACATTTGTCACAATGAACAAAGTCCAGTTCCTTTCCATCTTTATCACAAACAATTGAGAAACTTCTCCAAATGTCAGACTTGCCTTGCTTAGGTTTTGTGCTGTAGATACCTAGTTTGAGGTTCTTTTCTACATTATTTATTGACATCTCCATCATGTCGATAGGCAACCTCCCTATCCCGCTGTGTTTTTTTTAGCCGCCCGTTCCCGCCCGCAGCAAAGTTCAAACCGCCCGCTCCCGCGAGATTTGCGTTGGGTCCCGCAGGACCTGGCGGAACTCAATCCCAATGCAGCCCTGTACTCTGATGAAACTGTAGTTAATCTTTTTTGCTACTGTCCTTTTAACAAAATGTTTTGGCAAGATGTTTTACGTTTTATTAGGTCTGAAATCTATAATGAATGTGTTTTGTATTGGAAGGATGTGGTCCTAGGATTTATAGATTATAAACAATCTAAAAAAAGCAATTTTTATGTAATTAATCTGATTTTGTTACTAGCAAAGTTAGCATATTCATAAATCTAAATATTTAAATGTGAAACCTCTTTTTTTCATTTTTTGAAAGAACTTGGAAAAATACCTCTTTTCTATTAAGTTGTCTGAGAACAAAAAGGCCTTAAAAATATTATCTGTTTGTAAATCTTTTCCTTTTTTCAGTGTCATGTAATTCTCATAATTTATCAACATGTGTAAGTTACACGATTCCCCCTTTGTGATTTTTGTTTATTCTTGTCAGTTCTTGTTCTGTTTTTGACTGTTATTATTGTATATTGTTTTAAGCAATAAAAAAAAGAGACGCTGTTCAAACACTGTTTAGTGACTTAATGTAGTAGTGTTTTGGAAATGCCTGAAAAAATCGTTTCAAATGTATCCGGATTAGTGTGGACATGGTCAACGATAAAAGATGTTAACAAGATGCGCCACTGTCATTACTCTGATGCAATGCTCAATATTGCCACTCAAAAAGGTGATTTTAGTGCAATTTAAGCTTAGCAAACCACTTTATTGATGTGAAATAAGCTATTTAATTCTGTTTTTTTAATTAGATTTTTCATCATATTTTTGAAATATCTGCCTGTTATCTTGCAATGACAAATAATTAAAAATAGCTGTCCGGAGGCATTGCAAACTTCTGTGAATTTAATAGTGCCTGGTCACTGTTAGTGTTCATTGTGCAGTAACAAAGAAAAGAAAGACATTTAGATTTGTTTCATATTGAAGTAGTCAATAGTGCCCCAGAACTGATTGGTTACTAACATTCATCCAAACATATATATATTTTTGTGCTCAACAGAACATTTTTTCAGATTAGAGCCAACTGGAGTAAATGATGAAAGACTTTTTATTTTTGGGTGAATTTTCCCTTTAGACCAAACACTTGCTTTCATCAAACAACAGGGGGTAGTCAAAAGTTTAGTTAATCAGGCTCAAAGATAAACCATACACAACTGTATAACTTGTACAAATGTTATGAAAGTATTGTTATCTAAAGCAAGCAGAAAACTATGCTATGGTTGGAATGGCAGCTGTGTTTCTTTTACTTCAGTTTCACAAGTATTCTTCCCATCTGTGCACCAGTCACAGAAGGGATTTTATTTAGCTGAAGGTCCCAGCACCCTCTCTGTGAGTGGATGAAATATATGGACCCCAGCATGGGTTTGTGCAGAAACTTGCCTCTAATTGGCTCCTGAACAAAGAAAGCATGCTTCATTGTTTAGGCCTTTCTCAACCTTCTTAAGAGGCTGTGAGAAAAGAAAGGTAGAAATGTAGGGGTCAAAAGAAAACACCACATTGGTATGTCTGGCTCCATGGCAACCAGATGTGAGGGATAATTACCACAGAAGCCAGATGTCACCACATGTCTTTTTTCTTCCCTTTCTCTCACCAAAGCACTCCATTATCTTTGATATTTTCTTTATTTTTCAAAAATGTATCTTTACCTGCTGTCTCAAAGAGGCTCATCATATACATACTGTAGACATAAACATTGGTTGTAATAAAATAATAAAAATGAATTGCCTTTGTATAAAAACCTTTTTTAAATTCATGTTGGAAACAACTTAAAGCGATATTCACCCCAGAATATTTACTCTCCCTCAGACCCTTTTAGCTTCTGCTAAAAATCCTGATCGCACTTCCTGTAACATAAATGATGTATCTTAAAGCTGAGGTAACATGCTATTTCATGCAATCTGACTTCTTTATGTGATACACACAAAGTATGTCCACAATTGTGTAATGTTGTGCTTTATTTTCTTATTTCTTATTTTGTATTGTTTTAAATTTATTCACCGCATCATTTCTTTATGCAGCGGTTATGTTCAAACATCTATTGTTAATTGGGCAATATAGAGGGGAAAATAAGGGACTCTTATTTTAACACTTTGATTGGAGAGTCGCGGGAAGGACAACGAACTGCGCATGCGTCCTCAGATCAGCAGAGGAGCTGTGAAAGCGCAGATGCGACTCTCCCGTTTCTTCTGACTTTATTCCTGTTTTACAGGTAAAAGAAACTGAGATTACTAGCAAAACTTATTGTGGTCATGTGACCACGTGCTGAAGGAACCATGAAAATGGCTGGATTTGTGGTGATCCATTACAAAAGTACTCCTCTGGGGAGAAAAGAAATTATTTGCATTTCACATTGGTTTTCAGAACCAAGTTAATTTTAAATGCTCATGTTAGCGGTTAATATAATGAGTAATTTCATATAAACCCACTTTGTGGTTGGTAATAACATGATAGCTGTTTTATAAAATGTCTGTTCAGTATTAGGTTATTAGCTGAAAATGGTGAAATGAAGAAAAGGAGACAAAGTGTCAGAAATGTGATTTATTTTGATGTTGGTGACCTTTGGGTGATAGTGTTGGTAACACAGACGAAGAATGTCATTAATGCTTTATTGTTAAAATAATAGTTTGTACTGATTGTGCATTGAATAAAGAGATCAGCAGAGGAGCTGTGAAAGCGCAGATGCGACTCTCCCGTCTCTTCTGACTTTAATCCTGTTTTACAGGGTACAGTAATCTGGCTGCGGGGTCTCTGAAATCGGGACCTGCAACATTTACATTGTTAAACGTGCTGGACTCTCAAGCTCAACATGGTCATCTTGTAAAAAAACGAGTTGAATGTATGACGTAGTATTGCTGTGCTCGATTCACTCCGCCAGGGTTCGTACAGGTTTCAGAAAGTTTTTTTCGAACATGGATTCCCGTTTTTGTAACAAGGGTTCTAAGTCCCTTATTATACAATTCTCCAGAAAAGCACGCCCACGCGTCATCCAGCGAGCGAAAGAGCACACCCAAATGTGATCAAACTAAAAACAAAGTATGCAATACTACTGTATAGGTACTCCAAATTAATATGAGATTGACTGGAACTGCATGTGTTAACTCATCTTTAAGATCTGCACACGCATCCTCCGTCTATGATGTAAACAAACCAATGTTTTGAGATGGTGCATATGTCATTATTATTCAACAGGAAGTGCGATCAGGACGTTTGCCGGAAGCTGTACATTACCTCTCATAAATTATGTTTAGTTTAGCAAGTAATGATCAATTCGCTTCACAAGACATCAATATGTCTCCAGGTGCTGCAGGGATCACGCTTGTGTTGGATGTATGTGCTTTTAGAACTCTTATAGAGCATTCACACCAGACACGACTTGTGCAAATAAATTGCGCTATTCACACGTAGTTGGACGCTTGAACATTTTGAGTTTACTAGCTTCATTCGCACGTGAAATTAGTTTCATTCGCACGTGAAATTAGTTTCATTCCCACGTGAAATTCACTTCACAACAGAAGCAAATTTGCGTCATGGGAGGGGCTTCTGCCAGGCGGCTCCAGTCTCGTTGCGAAATTCTGTTTATTCCTCTTTCGATCAAAGTAAGAAGATATATTGTACAGCTCCGGGTGTCAACATACAGCGACTATGATTTTGTCCTCCATTGTTGTTTCAGATTTCTGCCACTGTTTGCTACGTCGAAATCACAGCACTACTAGAGCAAGCTCATGATTGGTTAACGTTGCTCGAATATTCGCCAAAGTTCAGATTTTTCAACTCATGAGTTTCACACGTTACGCGCCGCAGGATGTCTATCGCATCTTTGCATTGATTTAACATGTAAATCACTCACGCTTAACACTTCTTTTGCGTCTGGTAGGAACGCATCATTAGAGATCTGGGCCCGTATTCATGAAAAGGAGTTACTCCTAGTGACAAAATTCTAAGAAAATTCTTAGAAATGTGGGCTTTCCCTTTAAAATGACAGAAAAAATCCTAGTAAAGAAAAAAGTAATTCATAAAGCATCTTAACCCCTAAAAGAGCTTTTAAGGTCCAAATTTTAAGGAGTAACGAGGAGGACTTTTAAGAGACTTTAGAATTTCTTTAGCAGCAGAGAAACATGAAAAGTAAGAAAAAATGTGTTGCAATGCATGAAAATTTCCATATTACTTTTAAGGTTTATCAGATTTTTTGAATTTATTGTTTTTGTGTGTGTTCAACTTTGGCTTATCTTGGTTTTGGTATTCTTGTACAGTATAGCTGCTTTGACGACACATTAGATCATGCAGGGCTCATGTTTGTGACCAATCCTATTAGAGACACCGTAACATCTTAAAGACAGCGCATAAATGCCATAGCGCCAGAAATAGAAGTAATCACTACATTACCATATTAAGGAACTGGAGAAATGCAGATATGCAGCAGAGATGATTTGGTTATTTCACAACCTTCTATAGTGGTCACACAAACAATTACATTACTTACAGAAACGTATTGTGTCACTCTTCATATTCTATCATATACATTGACAGTAACAGCATGGTACTGTAAATAAAACAAAGAATATAAGTGTGGGTGCGTGCGTGAGTACGGTAAAACATAAAAAATACATGTGCAATTTCAAAGGAACGACCCTATCCTTAAAAGCGCTCTTTTTTTTCCTTCTTGGCCAACCAACCATCACAGTCTTCAAAAGACATAGCAAACGGGTCAGTCCCGCCTCCTCTCTAAGATAAATGTTTGTGTCTTTTCCTTGCTCAGAGTTGCTCTCAGATTGGTCCTGAATCACCTTTAAGCTAAGACTAAGCTAGTTTTTAAGCTAAATTAAGAGAGAAACTTTAAGAAAACGGGCCCTGGACACCATTTACGTATGTATATTCATTATATGACACACAGAGGGCTGGGGATTTACTTAAAAATATTTTATTGTTCTAGTCAAGAAAAATGTCACCTACATCTCAGATGGCCTTGGGGTGAGAAAAGAAACAGCACAGTTTTAATTCTGGGGTGAACTTTTTCTTTAACATGTCACAATTACAATTTTGTTGGGAATGTTGATGGTAGAGTTTTATCTGTGCACCGATGGCTATAAACTATACAAGATTTTACATCCGTCACTCTCATGCATAAAAACCAAAACTATAAAACAGAAGTAAAAAAATCTAAAAGTATTTTTTTTGTAAATTGTAATTTGTTGTACTTGTGCTAAAAGCCTTCCTGTCACTGAGTAGTTAAGGAGATAATTAACACACATTTTTTTATATCTTCATCAGTTACAAGTTTTAATTTACACGAATTAAAGTTCCAGGAGGACTTGAAGGCAGCACCATTTACAAAAAACTGACATTACCTAAAGAAAAGCAGGGGGGAAGGACGAATGATCAAACTGCTTTTTTTAAAAGTCCAAAATGTTAACGAGGGTCAAGAAAAGGTTTTTTGCTCTGGAAAAGGAGAATATGATTAACTTCAAATTCCTCCTGGATGGTGCTTTTACTGACAGTAGAAGGAAGCAGTGAAGACCAGGAGAGAAAACTTTAACAACGTGGACTGATGCCTTTTCTTCCCAGATACCGCAGAACAGCAAAGTTATAGGTGGTGGACACAGTATATGTGAGCTAAAGAAAACAAGAAACAAGAGATATAGTTAGACCCAGAAGGCTGATAAATAAGAGTTATTTTCTGCCCGACTGACTTCTGACTAAGCGAGTGACCTGTTTTCTAGTAAAGCGTAAGTACCCATGCTGTTGTTCTTAAGGTATGGTTAATAGGAGTTGCTTTCTGAGCCAAGTCAAAAGAGCCAAACCCTAAATGGCCGTTCACACTGGACAAAAACTATTTTTAAAAGTTAAAAATAAACGTATATTATTGCGGGAATCCTTTTCAGAGCCATTTTCCAGCTACTGAACGATAAGACATGACAATGCTGTTTGGCTTTTGCTGATTGTGATGCAGGCTTTATTTCTGAATTAAAAACTGTTTATTTACGGTGGGATATTATATAAATAAAGAACAGTAGTACTACTGTATACTACTGTTCACGATAACATAAAAAACATATTTTCTGGAAACCAGTAGAATTTCTGTGATGGTTTCTATCGTTTTATTCAGAAAAGTAGTTTATTTTTATTTTGGCAAGTTGACAAATCAGTTCAAGTGGAAAAATGTTTGGCGGCAGCTATAAATACCAAGAGTGTCAACAAATGCCATCTCCCTAAATGCCAAGAATACCTTACCATAAAGACAGTCCTTTGTTTGAGAAGGGGAGAAAAAGGGGGCTAGGTGTCAGCCCCCTGACTTAGGATAGCTGAATTTAGCCAGGGACTGGGTAATGCGTGTCAACTTGAACCACAGTCCCACTTTTCCATTTGAAATTGTAGCCACCAATCTGCGCCCAGACCTGGTGCTCTGGTCCAACTCCAGCCGGATTGTCATATTAGTTCACAGTCCCATGGCAAGAAGCCATTTATGAGGCCTTTGAAGTGCCACTGTTGCTGAAAGAAGCAGCCACTGGCTGTGGCTGAAGCAGTTGGACAAGGTGTGGGCTACCAAATGACCTATAAACTGTGACACAGTTAACTGATCAGCCTTTGGTGGGCCTGCTTAGGCTGAGGGTGTCTTGTGATAAAATGCCGAAACACCCAATGAGGCTGTGGTACACAACTTATGATGTGTCACATAGCTGTATCGTCTTTGTCTATCCTTCTTGCCATACTAGTGGATTCTCTTCATGGTTCTCACAATCAATGAATTCCCTTCATGAGAACCATGAATTCCCTTCTCACAATCATTTAAGTCATTCCCAACTACGAACGGGAACAACAAATTACAGCCGAGGCCTTAATAAATGCAGGAAATAAATTCCTGAACACCTACAGAAATGGCTTGATGCAAACAAATTGTGGTTGTGTTCTGTTTGGTCACTTACCAAAGCCAAGACTGTCATTCCTGCTCCAGAAAATGCAGCCAAGTACAAATCATAAGTCAAGAAAAACTGTGAAAAAAAACAAGTTTGAATGTCATCAATTATTCTCATTTATTTTGTCATCCATTATGTATCCAGATATATGACACACATCACTTCATGACAGTACTTTGACAGTCCAACTGCAATGTTTTTTTTTACATGTAGTAGAGCCAACGTACAGCTTACAAATGATTCGCTTTAATGTATATTAATAGTGCTTTTAAAATATAATTTTCCTCTATTTGATTTCCTTTTATGTCTTTACTATTTTTCATGTCTAAATTATGTCTCTTGTGTTTTTCTGATGTCTGTCTAAATGTATTTATTGTAAAGCTGCTATGCATCATAGAACAATTGTGCAAAAATGTGATCATATAAATTCAAGACAGAAATGTGACTCCAAACATTGTGCTCTGTGATCTTCAGATTGGATAAACCTTTTAGGAAGCTCTTTTGAGGAATGACTGTAAGATGTGAATGGCTCGGGTCTTACCTCTCTTGTCTTGCATATATTAGACAGAGTCATTCCACAAGCTTTTCCTGGTACCGCATTCCATGGAAGTAGTCCTTAAATACATGAAACACAACAAGATGTATAAGAGATCAGGGAACAATGAAGTTTAATTGCCTTTTGTGTCAGTATCAATAACACTACATAAACCCAGAACGGGATTTAACAGATATCAAGCCATAATATATGCCATAATATCCTCATTTACTACACAGTTCTACATTTGTGTCTATCTTTATTATTGTAAACATGTTAACACACATTTACTAACTTGAAATGTTACTGTAAATCAACATACGTAATTCACTGTGAAACTGGTCAAATTCAGCGGCCAACACATTTCAGAATTATTCAAATCTAAGACTTATTTTTATGGTAATTTAATTTGTCATCATCAGTGATTTAGTCATGAATATATGGAGCAGATCAGGAAAGTTAAAATACAGAAACAACTCTCATGAATGCATCGAGAGGTCATTACCGTACTGCCTGGCGTCAATGCACAGCTGGTTAATGCTGGACGGTGTCTCAGAGAGAAAGTTTATAGTGTGACAGGTGTTTGACATGTTGTAGAAGAAATACACAGGAAGTGCAGAGAGGCAAAACACCAGTAACCAGACGACAACCAGCATGTATGTGATCAGGATGAACTGCGGGAGGAAGTGAGACACACAGCACTGTGCGTGTTACTGTGGTGCATTGTTGTTCTTTTTGGTGCAATACATAGGTAAAAATGAGTTTGAAAGAGGATAATGACAGAATAATTCTTGGTTTGTGCTTCACCAAAAGCCAAAGCATGTTCACACCTGCACTCTTCATCCATCACATCTTCACTTACCGATGTGCTGAGACAGCGGCCACAAACAGTGCTACGAAACTCTCCAAACGTCTGCCGCACTGCGCTGGTGGTGTAAAAGCCCTCGGCTAACAGCACGATACAGTACAGGGAAAAGAAGGATGCCAGGCCATAGATAACGTACTGGAAATACTCAATACTACAGTGGAGAGAAATCAAAGAAATGTAAACATTAAACTGTTAAAAGTGTAAACATTAAACAGTTTACACTCTATAGTTTTCATCACAGTGCTTTGCTCAAATGACATGAACTAAATAATGGATTGGGATCTGATGTTCCAGGCACGCACAGGTACGCTAGTGTGATGTAGTCCTGATGGTCTCGGGTGAAGAAGGTCTCGATGAGTCTCTCGCTCTCTGTGAGGGCCTGATGTCCACAGCCGCAGAAAAGAGCGATGCCAGAGAAACACAGAAGAGTGGCCACCACAGAGATGTACGGCACACCTCCCATACAGCGCATACAGCATTCATAACAACCTGGGTTCAATAACAACAAAAAACATACACATATGATGCATGCATGTGATTCTGGGTCGGGAGTGTCAATATTCCTGCAAACACGAAAGAATGAATGAAGCATTTATATAGCCCTTTATTGTGTATTGCTGTAAACCCAAAGTGCTTTACAATTTATGAGGAGGTCTCCCCTCAACCACCACCATTAGCAGCATCAACTTGGATGGCGCCAGTACGCTCACCAGATATAGGTGGAGAGATAGAGCCAATTCAGAGGGTGGGGATTATTAGGAGGCCATGAAAGACAAGGACAGTAGAGGCCAGGACACCAGGGTTACAACCCCCTACTCTTTTACGAGAAGTCCAAGGGATCTTAAAGGACCACAAGGAGTCATTAAAGCTTTTCCAGGAGGTCTCCCATCCAGGTACTGGCCAGGCTTGTGCTACAGGGTGATACCTGTATAGCTGCTGGCATGATATTGAGCCATTTCCAAATAATCTAAAACACGCTAATTATTTTCCTGCAATACTCCAATTATTATGCAGTGTGATCCTGTTTGCATCAGTTTATCAATCCTCAGCAATAACACATAACAGCTTAATCACCCTTTAACACAGGAGTGCCTAGTCCTGCTCCTGGAGATTAACTTTATGGGGTTACAGTCATGAGATGCAACCATGTTTACATGATGCATACACAAAATCTGAAAAAATTACACATTTACATACTTGCATTTTTTTACATTGTTATATTTACTACAGTATGAACAAGTGCGCACCAAGCATCACCTGCAGCTGGGAGCCGGGACACTGGGAGCACTGGTCATGTGCTTGTGTGGGGGTGGGTGACAGAGCTGGTGTGTACCAAGACATGAGGAGTGTGAGAAAAGGAGGAGGACCAAGAGCGAGAGTGTCTCTTCTTGTGGCTGCACTGACAATAGCCTTTGTCCAGACGCAATACAAGGCAAGCAATGACACGCAAACAAAGAGCTGCTGCCACCCTACTCTCCTACACACCAATTGAAAATGTGAGTACGATGGGAGGACAAACTTTAATAAAACTAGAGGCAATGGGTGGCGGGGGTTGTACTGATGCTGAACCTATACTTTGCTTAATATTTTGGTATTTAGCATTTCTAAGACACATAATATCAGATCTAGTGTTAGTAAATGGTAAGGAGTTAAGTGATGATAATAATAATAAACTTCTGCAGATGAAAGATACGATCTACACAGCGAATGGTTTTACTCAACATGAATTTATATTTTATATATATTGTATTGAAATAGAGTTGGCTACAGACTGTATCATATAGTTAAAGTAAAGGACACTGAGCTTGTATATAAAAGCACATATAATTTCACATACACGTTTTTGGTTAAAAAAGGATAATACAATGGATATTCTAATTCATTGTCACATCAGTCACTTGTTAGTTGTTGCACCCTAAAATCTATTTGTTTGCAGATTGTATAAGTTGCTGTCTGCTGCAATGCAAGGCCTATATACGTCCAAATACTTTCTGGGTCAATAATTTAGAAAAAGTCAAGTAAATTCTAAAACTATTGTGAATTTAACGTAAGCGATTAAAGAGTGAAAATGCAGTACTTACCCATGTCTGGACGCAGTTGTGTAGTGTAGTGTTGGAGTAAAATGTCACTGACTGCTCTCACAGTCTCCAGCACAATGATGACAGCTGAAGACGGCCTGAAGAAACAATGTGCCTTTTCAAAGCACTTCATGACAAGCCCAGAGCTCAACGTGAAGAATGACTGGGGCCATGATGCCAACACACAACATTCACAAAGAAGTGATATTGTTATGCGGTTTTTCACCAGTGTTCAAGTCCAACAAGTTTGGTAAAAAATGACAGGCCAATCTGAGCCCATTTTTTTTGTAAATGATGTGGTTATATCATGATCACTGTTGAACAAAGAACATGCTTTCAATCAACACATGTTTAGACTTAAAGGCAATGTCTTCTAATATCAAGCTAAATAAATTAGTTCAAAATTTTGTATTTAAATAAAATTAAAAAGCAGTGTGGGATCTTATTGACCAAAACTTGTAATTATGTGTAAGACCCTAAATAGCTTAGCTCCTCATTACCTGACTGATCTCCTGTCGCAGTAAAGTCCTTCACGTTCCCTGCAGTCTCAGAATTCTGGCCAGTTGGTAATACCTAGAATGTCTAAATCAAGTGCGGGAGGCAGATAATTTTCCTATCCAGCACCTACCCCAGTAGGCTTGTTTGAGTTGACCCATACTATCCTGCCACCAACTGGCAAGATCTGTCGGTTGCAGGTGGGGGAGGAGTAAATAATGGTCATCAGGTCGGACACTTTGTGCTTCCCGTAGTGTGCTGAACCTGCTGCAGACACACTGTCCGTTTAAATCTAAATTAAAAAGGAATTTTTTTAGCATTGCTTACACCTGACTCTGCTGCTCCACACTCCAAATCCCTTGCAGGATTGTTAGACTGCAATAGTTAGGTCACCCGGAAACCAGGAACACCTCGCATTAAAACTGTTGTACTTTTCACATCAAATAGTATGGAATAGTATTCTACACTCATTGTTTCTGTCTTTTCATTCTCCTGAGGTAACACAAGATGCAGCTGTGTTGTGTTAACAAGCCAGCAGAGAACTGGCTCTCTTGCTTGAGTCTGGCTTCTCCCAAGTTTATTTTCTACATTTACAGCATATATATCATAGGAATTTTGGTTCCTCACCACTGTCAGCCCCTGTGTGCTTGCTCACTGCATGCCTGCTGACACCAAGCTTGGGTTTTATACTTGAACATTGCTTTCAATGTATTAGTCAGACTAAAATCTTAAAGACAAAACTGTTTTTCCTAGGAATACTTAGCCTACTGTGCACTCCATGATTTTATTGCAAATTCTCTTTGACCTGTTGATAATATATCTAAAATTTCTCTTGCTCATCTGTAAGACTTGCAATAATACCATGAGAGTTGTATATTGTATACAATGCCGATGTATGCGTGTTTTTGTATGCATTTGCTTTTATTATTTCGTTCTTGCCATACCTTCTGTTATGAACGTTTCCCTCAATAATTCACATTATATTTATATGCCTGTATAATATTATGCACAATATGCTGCACTACATAAAAAATTAAACCAGACAAAGACACTAGCCCTCAGTGTTGAAAATAAATGAGCTGAAAGCCCAGATTGAGCCATCTACACGAGTCCTCTTTCACTCACTTACTGCCCAACAATGACCTTATGAATGTATACTATACAGTGGATCTTAGAAAAACATAATGGGCCTCATTTATCAATCTAACATAGAAATGAGCTCAGATCCGTGCGCAGAAATCATCTT
Source organism: Barbatula barbatula (assembly GCF_947034865.1). Taxonomy (NCBI): domain Eukaryota; kingdom Metazoa; phylum Chordata; class Actinopteri; order Cypriniformes; family Nemacheilidae; genus Barbatula; species Barbatula barbatula. The sequence continues at coordinate 22,699,206 of NC_136781.1, read as the reverse complement.
AAAACAGGGTTCACGTGTGATTCATCAAACATGAATGATCGTACCTTGATTAGATTAGATTAGATTAAACTTTATTGTCATTACACATATACAAGTACAGTGTAACGAAATGTAGTTTAGGTCTAACCAGAAGTGCAGTAAGCAAGTGCAGGATATACAGTTAGAATAAATACAGAATACAATATGGGAGAATATAATACAGTGGGCATGGATTATAAAAATATTTTGCAGTAGGAATGTTCTATGAAAATATGACAGAAGGTATATACTATGAACAATATATACAGATGGCTATATACTATGAACATTAATGTACAGGTGGATATGAACAGATAATAATTTAGACTAAAATAGTGCAAGTGACTTAGGTATGCATAAATTATTGACATTGGCTATTAAAGTGGCAGTGCAATAGGTGAGTTAATGCAGTTGTTGAAGTTACAGTGCAGTGGATGAGTTAATGCAGTCATTAAAGTTACGGTGGAGTATACGAGTTAATGCAGTTAATAGGTTGCAGTCCAGAAGATGAGTTAATGCAGTTTATGGGTTACAGAGCAGTAGATTAGTTAATGCAGTTATTGAAGTTACAGTGCAATAGATGAGTAGATGCAGTTAATAGAGTTACAGTGCAGTAGATTAGTTAATGCAGTTATTGAAGTTACAGTGCAATAGATGAGTGGATGCAGTTAATAGAATTACAGTGCAGTAGATAGGTTAGTGCAGTTATGGAAGTGGTCCATTAGTGCAAATGAGCATTCAGTTAAATATTCCTGGTGTGCAAGTGAGCAGTATAGAGTGCAAATGATGCTGTGTGTGTGTAAACAGTCCGGTAGAGCAGATACATGAAGTACTGGTGTGTACAGTTCAATCATGCATGCAGCCCTGTAGTGCAATGTAAACAATGTTATAGCAGCATTGGAGTTAAAGGTAACTGAGGTAGTGGAATCAGTGGGGGGCAGAGTTCAATAATGAAACAGCTCTGGGAAAAAGCTGTTTCTTAGTCTGCTGGTTCTTGTCCGGAGGCACCGGAAGCGCCTACCGGAAGGCAGGAGAGTAAACAGTCAATGAGCGGGGTGAGAGGAGTCCTTGAGAATGCTGCGAGCTCGTCGCAGACAGCGTTTCTTCTGGATGTCCTCAATGGCAGAAAGTGTAGTCCCTGTGATGCTCTGGGCTGTTTGGATGCTCTCTATCATGCAGCGATAGAAGTTCACCAGGATAGTTGAAGACAGTTGGTTCTTCTTCAGTGTCCTCAGAAAGAAGAGACGCTGGTGAGCCTTCTTGACCAGGCATGAGGTGTTGGTGGTCCAGGACAGGTCCTCCGAAATGTGAGTCCCCAGGAACTTAAAACTGGAAACACGTTCAACAGCCATCCCATTAATGTGGATGGGGTCGTGTGTGCCTCCTTTCGCCTTCCTGAAGTCCACGATGATCTCCTTTGTCTTGGAGGTGTTAAGGAGCAGGTTGTTGTCTGAGCATCATGTGGCCAGGTGCCGGACCTCATCCCTGTATGCAGTCTCATCGTTGTTGCTGATGAGACCAATCACTGTTGTATCGTCTGCAAACTTGATGAAGGTGTTAGATCCGTTCACAGGCCTGCAGTCAATTGTGAAAAGGGAGTAGAGAAAGGGGCTCAGTACGCAGCCCTGTGGTACACCAGTGTTGAGGGTGGTGGTGGTGGAGCAGATGTGGCCTAACCTAACAAGCTGAGGCCTGTTCGTCAAGAAGTCCATAATCCAGTTGCAGGTAGGGTTGTTGATGCCTAGGTTTCTAAGTTTGATGATTAGTTTGGAAGGGATGACCGTGTTGAAAGCAGAGCTGAAGTCTACAAACAACATGCGTGCTTAAGTGTCCTTATTGTCCAGATGTGTGAGCACAGAGTGCAGCGCCATGGACACTGCATCATCCGTGCTCCTATTGTTGCGATAGGCAAATTGGTATGGGTCCAGTGTGGGTGGTAGGGAGACCTTTAGGTGTGCCAGGACCAGCCGCTCAAAGCACTTCATAACAATGGGTGTGAGTGCTACAGGGCGGTAGTCGTTAAGGCATGTCGGGTTCGAATGTTTTGGGATGGGCACAATGGAGGTGGATTTAAGACATGCTGGAACCACTGCTTGGGCGAGGGACAGGTTGAAGATGTCCGTGAAGACCCCAGCGAGCTGCTCCGCACATGCCTTGAGTACACGACCAGGGATGCCGTCTGGGCCAGCAGCCTTGCGCGCGTTGATCCGGCTTAGTGCAGTGTGAACATCAGTGGAGTTAAGTGTGATGATTGGGTGGTCAGCAGAGATAAATGCTGCGGCTGAAATCGATCATATTATTGTTGCTTTGATTTACTTTGGTTGTATAATACATTTAAATTGATATCAAATTCATCTGACTGCAATCTTAAAGAACTTTGATAGAGCTACATTGCTGTGTTAATGTAAAAACGAATGTAGGTGTAAATTAGACCCTACTGATAATTTTTGCGGCGCAATTCAATGGGTATCAAATGTGTAAATGTTTTTTATCTTAATAAAATCATTTAGGTGAAGAGAAAATAGTCTGTGGCGGAGGAGATGGATGCATGTTTCTAATTCTGCTAATCTTGAGTTTCGGCTGCTTCGGCAGCAGCATGCCTCATCTTCAAACAGCCCAAAAGGGCTTATGTGACACCCCTTTTCCTCTCTCTCCACTGGCTACCGGTTGAAGCCTGTATCAGGTTCAAGTCACTGATGTTTGCCTACAGGACTATCACTGGATCTGCACCGGCATACTTTCACACCCTCCTACACCCCATCAAGAACCTTCACACCCTACTACACTCCTACACCCCCTCAAGAACCCAGCGTTCAGCAAACGAGCGGCGCCTTGTAATGGCTTCTCATAAGGGCATTAAATCGCGTTCCTGCTCATTCTCCTTCACAACTCCTTCCTGGTGGAACATTTTTACCAACGTGGTCCGGTCAACCACATCTCTCACAACCTTCAAAAAACTACTTAAAACACACCTCTTCTGTGAATACTTGACAGACAGATAAAAAAACAATAATAACAGTACACTAACCCTCTCTCTTCTCTCAACAGGTAGTGGTCTACCTTTTGTTGAAACTAGTAACTTTGTATTAGCACCTAATGTACTATTGCTCTTTTATGACAAATCGCTTATTGCTCCCCAAACTCTTTGTAAGTCGCTTTGGATAAAAGCGTCTGCTAAATGACTAAATGTTAAATCAGGCACACGCAGTTTTATGTTTGCTTCATTAATTTTTTTCCTCCTTCAGATTTGTCAGAGGCAAGAAGCAGCTGTCTTCTGCCCCGGTTGTCCCCAAAAACCAGCCTGGAGCCTGCCACACAAAGCCAGTCAATCTCTAGCTGTGACCCAGTGTGCGATTTCCACCCCAAGCGAGCATCGCATAAATAAAATAAAACATTGAATCATGCGTTTTTGTCTGTTTTCATTAGAATTTGTCAAAACAAAGAAGCTATCATCTTGCATATAGTTAAACTAACCCATTGCTTATAAATATATTGATATATTGACTAGACAGTCACAAGCCTGTTACAGGGCAAGTGATCTTCCTCACTACTAGGGGTAGTAGAGGGTAACATGTGTATGTATTGCTCAGGTAACATGGTAGAAGAAATGTGTGTATCAGGAAAAGGCTGAAGCATGGCCTTGCCATGGAGTCCTGGTTGAGAAACGTTTGTTTTATGCTCAATTTAAAAAAGGACTTGTTTGTTTTCTGGAAGACTATGGTCTGTGAGAAGAAGAAAATATGAGGAAGTTTTTATAAGTTCCTTGATACATGAAGCTTCAACTCATCAGATGACAATCACCATTATTGTCCATGGACTCTGCTATTGAGACATCAAAAATATGGATTACGATTTCCGTAACATTAAATTGTATTACTGGTTTTGGGTTTAGTTAAATCAAGAACGCTGTCCGAACAAGGACTCTCAAAATCAGTGTATCGAGACAGAGGGTGAGTGTGAATCTGATGTCCAGCTTGACTTTACCACTGAAACATTCTTCACCAGGAGGGAATCTATTCGAGATATGATCAGCACATTCAGTGAACTGTATATCGACTCTGAAGATGAGGAGGAAAATTTTCCACCATATCCACCACCTCCACCACTTAAAATGGAAGAGAGAAATGAGTTCAACTCTTTATCTTCTGTTTTTGACAATTTGGCGAAGCTAGAGGAGAGATTCACAAATATGATCAAAGACTGGAAGAGTGTAATAAAAAGATGGATGCAATTTTTTTTCAAGCAGAATTTGAGAGCAGATGCAAGAAATTGGAAGATCGATTAAGCTATCGAATGGAGAGAGAGTTCAGCAAAAACTTGAGCTTGGTATCCAAGACGTGGGTCACTCGATTGTAGACTGTTTAAAATGGAGAGACACCCAGATTAACAATAAATTAAAATCTCTCATCCCTCTGAGGTCAACACCAATTCATCCAACCCATAGTTCTATTCTGCCTCCTTCAGTTTCCCAAGTAAAAATCAAACCTATCTAGTTCTATCAAGTCACACCCAGATGTCGGTTTCTGGAATCCCTTCAGCAGTTCCACCTGTAAAGATAGAATTCACAAACTTTGATAGCAGTGAAGATGATAATTCAGTTACATTTTTTGAACGATGTGAGGAATATCTAGCCATTCGACCACTGTCTGACTATGAAATATTAGCTTCTCTTACCTGTGTTTTAAAGAACACAGCAAAATACTTAGTGGGTGGCTGAGAAGAGAAATGTACAGACATGGGAGCTATTTAAGAAAGTCTTCCTACATATATTTTTAAATGAAGACTTTGAAGATGTAACAGCTTGAAGGCTCAAAGAGAGAAAACAAGGTGCACCGGAGAGCATACGCGATTTTGCTTTTAACTATAGAGCCCTTTGTTTAAAATGGAAAAAGGATATATCAGAAAAAGAGATCTTGCAGTCCATTCTTAGAAACTGTAACCCTTGTTTGACAAGCCTACTTCGTGGAACGGTACGAGATGTTGGGGAATTAGTCAGAATTGGCACACAAATTGAGAGATCTAGAGGAATCAAAAAGGTACTGGAATAATGATAACTCTGAGGCTCAAAAGGAGAAGTTAAAACTTAACCAAGAAACAGTTCCTAAACCTCCTCATGCTAACACTAGAGTAGTGCAATCTAATTAAAGCTCTCCAATGCAAAATCTGAATATGACTACCTTACAGGAATCCTGTTGGAGGCAAATTAAAAATCATGGAGGTATGGAAATCAAGTAGTGGACAAACATTTCTTCTGGCAAATGGCCAATTCAATTCAACTTTATTTATATAGCGCTTTTCACAATTTGCATTGTTCCAAAGCAGCTTTACAGGGGGAAAAAAACCCAAGGAAAGGGTAAAACACGCTACATGGTGTTTTATATAATAAATTAAATTATTCTAGTAAATAATATCTAATGTCAGCATCTCCTGGTGGTTTATTTAGCTTATGTTGCATTAAGTGAATGCTTGGCTGAAAAGATGCGTCTTTAGTCTAGATTTAAATTGGGCGAGTGTGTCTGATCCTGGAATAATATCAGGAAGGTTATTTCAGAGTTTAGGTGCTACGTATGAGAAAGCTCGACCCCCTTTGGTGGATTTAGTTATTCTAGGTATTATCAAAAGTCCCGAGTTTTAAGATCTTAGAGAGCGTGATGGGTTGTGGGTTGTAGGGCTAAACCCTTTAAGGCTTTATAAGTGATTAAAAGAACTTTAAAGTCAATACGATACTTAATGGGTAGCCAGTGAAGGGTTGATAAAATTGGGGTTATGTGATCATATTTTCTGGACCTGGTTAGAACTCTGGCAGCTGCGTTCTGAACTAACTGTAGTTTCTTTATTGATGATGCAGGACAACCACTAAGTAGCGCATTACAGTAGTCAAATCTTGAGGTCATAAATGCATGAATAAGCTTCTCCGCGTCAGCAACACATAGAATATTTCGTAACTTGGCAACATTTCTTAGGTGGAAAAAGGCTGTTTTTGTGACATTTGAGATGTGATTTCGCAATGACAGGTTGCTGTCTAATATAACGCCTAGATCTTTTACTGTATTTGTTGGAGTAACTGTACATCCTTCAACTTGCAGTTTATAATCAGAAATATTCGGTTTGCGTGTCTTAGGTCTTAGTTTTATTAGAATTTAAAGAAGGAAATTACAAGTCATCCAATGTTTTATATATCGTCAATGCTCTCTGCCAATTTGGATAGCTGGGAGGAATCATCTGGTCTTGATGAAATATATAGCGGAGTATCATCTGCATAGCAATGGAAGCTAATACCATGTTTTTTAATAATGTTTCCGAGGGGCAGCATGTATATGGAGAACAGCACAGGTCCCAGAACCGATCCCTGAGGTAATCCATAATTTACTTGCGTTAGATTTGATGATTCCCCATTTAAATGGACAAATTGATGTCTGTCTGACAAGTAAGATCTAAACAAATCTAAATTTGTTAATTTAGCGACTGTGCTAAATAAAAACCTTGGATTGTTTTTGTTGGTTTCTATGAGGTTACGAAGGTGCTCAGCCTTTGCTGCTTTTAGTGCCTTTTTATAAATATCTTTCCACACCATTTTAAAGACTTCTAATTGCGATTTTATCCATTTGCGCTCTAGTTTGCGTGTTTCTCTTTTAAGGGCGCGAGTGGTGCTATTGTACCATGGTGCAGTATTTTTTTCATTAATCTTTTTTGACTTCGTCGGTGCGACAGCTTCTAATGTATTAGAGAAAAAAGTGCCCAATTTGCTGGTCATGTCATCGACATGGCATCTTTCTTTATTGCTATGGTTATTAAAGGAGTCAGATCTGGCAAGTTCTTTGCGAAACTATCTTTAGTAGCAGAGGTGATTGTTCTGCCCTGTCGATAACGAGTTAAATGGCTGATTCCTGCCGTGCGCAAAGTACCCGTTATAAGATAGTGATCAGTGACATCGTCGCTTTGAGGCATAATATCTATATTGGTTAGATCGGCTCCGTGAGATATAATCAGGTCTAGTGTATGATTAAATCGATGAGTGGGTCCTTTAATGTGTTGTATTACTCCAAAAGATTGTAGTAGTTCTGTAAACGCCACAGCTAATGCCTCGTTAGCGCTATCTACGTGGATATTAAAATCTCTGACAATTAGTATTTTATCAACGTTAACCAATAGGTCCGATATGAAGTCCGCAAACTCTTTCAGGAAATCAGTATAGGGACCAGGGGGTCTATACACCGTAGCCAATGTAAAAGAAAGCAATGTTTTTTTTACTTTTGGTAGGAATACTTATGTTCAACGCAAGCACTTCAAATGATTTAGATTTATGCTCGGTTCTCTGAGTTACAGTAAGAACGTTTCTAAATATTGTAGCGACGCCGCCACCCCGACCAACCGGACGTTGCTCATGCATATGTAGCTTGGTGGGGTACACTCATTTAGACCGAAATAATCATTTGGTTTAAGCCAGGTCTCGGTAAGACAGAGTATATCAAAACTGTTGTCCGTGATCAATTCATTTACAATATCTGCCTTTGAATTTAGTGATCTAATATTAAGTAGGCCGAACTTTATGAATTGGTTTTGGTTGTTTATTACATTGTCTTCAGGTTTAATCACGATCAGATTTTTTCTCTGACTTTTACCAAAATATTTACTCTGTAGTATTATTCGGGGGGGACATACGGTCTCTATATATTTGGAAACAGTAACATTTATAGTAGTTGAGCAGCACAGACTATGGTTAAAGTTTTGACATAACTGAGGGAGACTTACCGGAGGGAGACATAGTCAACAGGTGCGTAGCGCCTTCGAGATGTTGTCGGACAGGACAGCCGCTCCGATGCTGCTGGGGTGCAGGCCGTCGGGGCGGAAGAGCCTAGGTCACTCCCAGAACAGATCAAAATTATTAACAAAGAGCAGCTTCTGTTCAATACACCATGACATCAACCATTGATTAAGCGAAAAAAAAAGGCTACTGAACTTTTCATTCCCTCGTCGGTAGGTAGGCAGCGATCCTGATACGATGATCCTCGCTGCTGGCGATGCGTTGCGTACCGTCTCGATCAGACTCCTGAAGTCCCTCTTCAGGATCTCCGACTGCCGCATTCTGACGTCGTTCACTCCCGCGTGCAGCACGACAGCTCCAACGTTAGCGTCGTCCTTCAGGATCGCAGGTACCTGCGCAGACACATCAAGAACACGAGGGCCAGGAAAACAATGAGTGCGCACCTTACCTTTAGTGGAGGAAGCGCGTACGTTCTGGACAATCGAGTCTCTGATGATCACAGCGTTGCATTCGATCTCGCAGAGTGCGGCAAAGCGGTTCCTGGTCGGGATCTTGAAGAGGCCTTTCGACGTGGGTGTGCTGGTGCAGGAGTGAAGTTCATTCGGGCTGATTGTGTTCTCGAAGCCTGGGCTCTGTGCAGAGAAATACGCGGAGTAGAAGTGGAAGAAGTATTATAATCGCGATGAAAACTAAGAGCGGATTTGTGAGCTTCAGTACGGGATGTTTCCAGCAGCGTTTAACATTCTCATAGCCGTGTCTGCTTCTCAAGTAAATCCTGGATCTGCTTCTCCACAGCCTCCAATTCCGATTGAAACTCAAGCGTTTCCTCATCTGCACTCAAGGGTACAAACAGGTCTGAAGCATTAGCCATTATTAGTGATGTAATAATGAGAACAGCGAGTTAAGCAGTATGCAGGCTGGTAATGCTAACAGCCTAAAGGCTAGCACAGAAGGATCCATTTCGTTGCACTGTACTTGTATGTGTGTAATGACAATAAATTGAATCCAATCCGATAAAAATAGTTTATCAGTACGTTTAACAACGATTTTTTGTTTATGATATACTTAATGATAGGTTTCACCCTCGCTTAATAACAATTTAAGACACAATTCTTCAAGATATAACAAGAATAGACGATGTATTAGATTTGAAAGAGCTCCCGCTCAAACCACGCGTTCTCAGTAAACTCTCAGCAAACTCTCAGCAAAAACCAAACAGCCAAAGCCAAACAGCTTTGGGAAAATCTGACTGGGAGTGTGAGATTCAAGGTAGGCCATTCAAGTTAACCCTATATGTAATAAGAGACTCATTGTTCCAGTCATTCTGGGTATGGATTTATTGATGACGTCAAGAATTACGTTGGATTTCAAGAATTTGAGTTATAGCTTTCCTTCCAAGGATGATAGTACTGTGCAGAGGTTTCCATTGTGGTCACATTAATCTTCCAAACCTTTACAACACTTCTATCTTGCCCTACCTACACCACAAATGACAGAAGAAACCTTACAATCAAACAACCGACTGGTCCTGAAATCAGACTCTTCTGATAAATTTAAAAATCAACTAGAAAGTCTGATGAGAAATTGGCCAACCGCTTTTACGCACAAAATTGGTCACTCAAAAATTATAAAACACAGGATCATCACAATAGATTAAATGCCTGGTAGGAAGAGAGCATATAGAGTGTCAGTACCTAGACAACAGTTCATGGTTATCCCATGCCCCAGATCCAAGATATATTAGAATCTTTGCATGTAGATCAATATTCAGCACTCTAGATCTGAAGAGCGGGTACTGGAAGTTAGAAATGGAAAGAAAAACAACACTCACGGGGCATTTCATCTTCGTGCTTTAGCTGAAGGAGTCAGTAAACTCGGCTAAAGTGGCAAAAATACGAGATGCCCGGACAGTTGTGTTTCCAAGTTTCTGCACGGTTGTCTTACTGTGCTGAATCGTGCTAATGAATGCAACCAGAGGCATTATAGCGCCATCTCTTGTTTTACCAAGGCAGCATGTGACGTGTTTGTGTTTACATTCTAAAAACCGTAATCATTTATGTACTGGATGGCATGGATAAGAATGGAGAGGATCTAGAACTATTCGGGCGTGATGGTGAAAAGGTGGTCATAGTGATCGGCTGTTTGTATGCGTGACGTGCCTGCATGTGTGTTTGTTTGGCACTTGGCCGGTCCGGAACGAATTACCTCCCAGTCCGGATTCGGACCGGAGTCCAGACTTTGAGAAGGGCTGCTGTATATTATGAGACTTTGAGGAATTCAGATAAGACTTTATTCTCTTTATTATCCTTTCTTGCATCATCCATGGACATTGACTGGTCTTGAACTTTAGATACATTATTTTGGAGTTGTGGTCTGGGTTGATTAATTGTGATGAAAGGTTGAATTGAAAGATTGGCCTGAAAAGAACCACGACAGCGGAACCAGAGGGACGATCTGCTTCTCCGTGCCAGGGGAGGCTGGTTCGGTGGCTGACAGGGCGGTCACCTTGCAGAAGAGGAAACCCGGGGAGGTTGACGGCTCTGTTGACTTACCAGCTTGACGCTGACCGACGCAACGTCCTGTGGAGGCTTTTGATAAAAGCGTCTGCTAAATGACTAAATTAGATGTAAATTTTGATAGTTTAAGTATACCAGAGTCCTGCACAGTCCTCGGGCGCTTGGCATTGTTAGTGGCATGCTACATCTAGTGAGCTACAGCAAAGCTTATTATCAGTGGATATGCAGTAAATGTTTTCCTTATCTATAGGCTTGTCCACACTATAATTGTGTGCGTTTATTGCCGACGTTAAACAGCTCGTGATGTGAAACAACTTCTTCTGTGTGACAGGCGAGTGTCAGAAGCATAAAGTCGCTCAACATTGTGTGTGTATGTAATGGAAAACCTTTATACTTTTCAGATCAGAATCAGAAAGAGCTTTATTGCAAAGTATGTTTGCACATACAAGGAATTTGTTTTGGTGACAGAGGCATCCAGTACACAGAAATAGCAACAAAAGTACACAGAGACCATAACACAAAATAATACAGTATACGGATGATTTAAATAAGGGCCTATGGGTATAAAAAAAGAAATACAATTAACATAAGATAAAGATATAGAGCACGAGACATCACAAGGAGCCTGGCAAAAATTATTCTAACTGACTTGCAACCAGTTTCAATGGTTGAGTTTCCGTCATTTTATGAAGGTTGTTGATCCCTGATACAATAACCCTGGGTAGGAAATCCTTAATGTCTACTGAAATTCCAAAGCCCTATGAGCAAGCCAAAACCAAACTGAAATACTCCATCGAATCTGCAGGCAGTGTGGTGAGAACAGCCGATGCATATTTCACTGTAACAGGACAATTCATTGACCACAACTGGCGTATGCAGGCTTGTACTCTTGAGACAGTCCATGTATAATTTTTAAATAAAAAATAGAATAATTTTTGAATAAAAATTAGAATAATTTGTGCCAGGCTCCTTGTTATGAAGTGCTTTGAGCGGCTGGTCCTGGCACACCTAAAGGTCTCCCTACCACCCACACTGGACCCATACCAATTTGCCTATCGCAACAATAGGAGCACGGATGATGCAGTGTCCATGGCGCTGCACTCTCTGCTCACACATCTGGACAATAAGGACACTTAAGCATGCATGTTGTTTGTAGACTTCAGATCTGCTTTCAATACCGTCATCCCTTCCAAGCTAATCGTCAAACTTGGAAACCTAGGCATTAACAACTCTACCTGCAATTGGATTATGGACTTCCTGACGAACAGGCCTCAGCTTGTTAGGTTAAGCCACATCTGCTCCACCACCACCACCCTCAACACTGGTGTACCACAGGGCTGCGTACTGAGCCCCTTTCTCTACTCCTTTTTCACACTCGACTGCAGGCCTGTGAATGGATCTAACTCCTTGATCTAGTTTGCAGACGATACAACGGTGATTGGTCTCATCAGCAACAACGATGAGACTGCATACAGGGAGGAGGTCCGGCACCTGACCACATGGTGCTCAGACAACAACCTGCTCCTTAACATCTCCAAGACAAAGGAGATCACCGTGGACTTCAGGAAGGCGAAAGGAGGCACACACGACCCCATCCACATTAATGGGATGGCTGTTGAACGTGTTTCCAGTTTTAAGTTCCTGGGGACTCATATTTCGGAGGACCTGTCCTGGACCACCAACACCTCATGCCTGGTCAAGAAGGCTCACCAGCGTCTCTTCTTTCTGAGGACACTGAAGAAGAACCAACTGTCTTCAACTATCCTGGTGAACTTCTATCGCTGCACGATAGAGAGCATCCTGACCAACTGTGTCACAGTCTGGTACGGGATCTGTTCTGTTGCTGAGCGCAAGGCACTGCAGCGGGTGGTGAAAACAGCCCAGCGCATCACAGGGACTACACTTTCTCCCATTGAGGACATCCAGAAGAAACGCTGTTTGCGACGAGCTCGCAGCATTCTCAAGGACTCCTCTCACCCGCTCATAGACTGTTTACTCTCCTGCCTTCCGGTAGGCGCTTCCGGTGCCTCCGGACAAGAACCAGCAGAATTAGAAACAGCTTTTTTCCCAGAGCTGTTTCATTATTGAACTCTGCCCCCCCACTGATTCCATCCGCATTGATTCCAACTTAAATAACCGCATTAACTCATCCACTGCACTGTTACTTCAAAAAGTGCATTAAATCACCTATTGCATTGCAACTTTAACAGCTAATGTCAATAATCTATGCACACTTAAATCACTTGCACTATTGTTTAGTCTAAATTATTATCTGCTCATATCCACCTGTACATTAATGTTCATAGTGTTAATGTTCATAGTATATAGTCATCTGTATATATTGTTCATAGTACATACCTACTGTCATATTTTCATAGAACATACCTACTGTAAAATATTTTCATAACTGTATAATATTTTATCAATACTGTATTCTGTATTTATTCAAACTACATATCCTGCACTTGCTAATTGCACTTCTGGTTAGACCTAAACTACATTTCGTTACACTGTACTTGTATATGTGTAATGACAATAAAGTTGAATCTAAAAAAAAAAAATTTTAAAAAAGCTGTGCAGCACACAGCACAAAATATATATGATCTCCTCACAAAAATATCAGATAACTCGGGCACCTTCTCTTCGCTCTCTCAACGGAGGCAGTCGCATTTTTCCTGCTCCCGTCCTCCCCTTTTTTTCCTGCTGATCTCGTGTCTTGTCTCGTATCATCTATTGAGAGATTCTCTCTGCACTGCTCTACAACTGAAATTATGGATCTGATCAACTGGTCTCTCAACGCTATTGACACGATCTTCTCGACGAGAAGCTTGGATTCGGGGGAACCTGTCTGCCCTGATGGAACGTACGCAGCTGGCTACACGATGGACGCCTGGGAGAGATGGCGGATCGTGTGTCTGGCTCCTCTTTCCGTGGAGGACATTGAAGATATCTACCTATTCGGAACCATGATAACAGGTATTATGCTGATTGGATTAGGCTGTGCCCTTAGTTATCGAGAAATTAAGAAAACGGTAACATCTATCAAAAGTCTCACAAGGCTGCCCGTTATGATGGAAGTCGTGGGAAGAGCGGTCAGCTCTGGAAATGAGACTAATAACCGCAATATGGATTCTATCACAGAGAAGCTCACGACTTTGCAAAGGAAAATTTATATTGTTGGAGACCAAAATGGACAAAGAGAGTAGCCGTGGAAATGGAATGCGGTTGCTCGCCCCAAGACTAAACACTCAATCTTATATTTTTTGACTCCCCCGTATCAGCCTTGGCCAAGGCTGGTGCTGGAATTCAACCCTGAGTGGAGCAGTACGGAGAGACGCTCTTGAGTCCCTCCCCCATTCTACTGAAACACCTGCACAGACTATCACACAGACTATCACACACACACAAACATAGGCCGCACTCGAGGGCGGTCTCCCATCCCCAGATCCATCGCGTTGACCCGCCAGCCTGACAAGCGGGTCTGTATACGTCGCCACCATGACTGCAGGATCAGATGTCTGCTTGTCGGAACTGGATTACTTATCCCTGTTGCAAGTCTTGTCTATGGTGTATTGTGTACATGTTTTTCTCCTCACCTCCCCCATGCTATGCTTTATCTTCTTCTAAAAATACATTTCGTTGCACTGTACTTGTATGTGTGTAATGACAATAAATTGAATCCAATCCAAATTACCTGCAAGGTCCCTGCTGTTATATCTGCCAGAGCAAATATAGTTTCAGCTGAGCAGAAAACCCAGTGGAAACACATTCGATGTTTTTCACACACCCTTAACTTCCCGCTGTGGCTGAATTGGTTTGTTTTTTATCACTGCACTTGCACTTTCTTTAATATTGAGTGTATTTTATTCGTAGTATACATGGTTACTTATCACTGTCGTTGCTAGCTTATCCTGATATCTCAATAATTTAATTAACGTTAAACTAATTAAACATGAACAAAATACAGATAATCAACTGTTACGACTCGGATTGCTAAATATTAGATATCTCTCTAATGAAGCACTTTTTGTTAATGATATGATAACAGATCATAAAATAGACATGCTCTGTCTGACAGAAACATGGCTAAAGCCAGATGATTATATTAGTTTAAATGAGTCTGTCCCCCAAGATTATTTTTATAAACATGAGACTCACCTAAAACGCAGAGGGGGAGGTGTTGCTGCACTTTACAGTAACTTTTTTAGCATTTCCCAGAAGTCTAATCCTAAATACAATTCTTTTGAAGTCAGGCTCTAAAGAAAGCGGCACGAAAAATGGAGCGCAACTTTAAGAAAACTTAAAGTTTGTCTATAGGAAGAGAAGATTGAGACTTAATAGTATCCAGCCAGGTACCGAGAAACTCCAGAGCAGTTGACATGCCGAGTGTCTTCTCTTCTGACAGAGGAACTCCTACATCACTAAAAATGTGTTTAAGTGTATCTAGGATGGGGGTTTCGTGCGACGGAAAATCGACCAGCAGAAAATCATCGAGTAGATGCAGAACGAATGGAATGGCACAATAACGTAACCTTTATTAACTTCCTTTTCTAACAGGGCAGAAACCACTTCTGGTTCAGCTAAAGCCGACTGTAGGTTTTTAGCAATGTAAGAGAAGGACAAGGGGGATAGAACACCTACCCTAAACCCTTGGGCCAGCCCGGTAATCAAATAGTCTACGAAATATGGACCTGGATGGGATGACAAGTACCCAGATAGTATTTTAATCTTAATTGGAGCAGAAGGGTGGCTTTTTAGAATTTTTTCCTGAACCGGGACTTTCCAATCCAATCCAACTTTATTTGATTAAGCGCTTCACACAGCCAAAGCTGACCAAAGTGCTGTACAGAAATTAAGACATTATATTTAAAAAGCTAGAAGTTTGCACAAATTGCACAGTTACACATATAATACAACAATAAAAAACATTTATAAAACAGAAAACAAGAAATATATACTGGAGTATATAAAATCAACATCTTACTAGGTATTAAAAGCCACATTGTAAAGATGGGTTTTAAGACGGGACTTAAAAACAGGCAACGAAGAAGCCTGCTTTACATGAAGAGGCAGATCGTTCCATAGTTTAGGAGCCGACACAGCAAAGGCCCGGTCCCCTCTGAGCTTCCGCTTAGTTTTAGGCACACTCAGGAGGAGCTGATCCTCAGATCTGAGAGAGCGGCTGGGTATATAAGGGCATAGTAGCTCTGAGAGGTAGGACGGGGCAAGACCATTAAGAGCTTTAAAAGCAAATAAAAGAATTTTAAAATGAATCCTATATTAAATGGGCAGCCAGTGAAGTGCAGCTAACATGGGGGAAATGTGCTCATGCTTACGTGTGGTAGTTAACAGACGTGCAGCAGCATTCTGTACCAACTGGAGACGGGCGATAGAGGACCCACTTACCCCCACATACAGTGCATTACAGTAATCCAGCCTAGTGGTAACAAAGGCATGGATTATCATTTCAAAATGCTGACTTGATAGTATTGGCTTTATTTTTGCCAGCTGCCTCAAGTGGAAGAAACTTGCTTTAACAACCGCATTTATCTGACCACTAAACTTCAGCTCCCGGTCTACTTTAACTCCTAGGTTTTTGATGCTAGGTTTAATGTACTGGCCCAAGGAACCCAAATCTACAGGGACCCCCCCAGGAGTGTTACCAAAAACCATTACTTCTGTTTTTTCATCATTGAAATTTAAAAAGTTCAAAGCCATCCAAGCCTTTATGTCCTCAAGACACTTAAGTAGTAAATTGGCAGAGTATGAATCTTTCCTTTTCAGTGGTATATAAATCTGACTGTCATCTGCATAACAGTGGAAGGAAATGCCATGCTTCCTAAGTATGGAACCAAGTGGGAGCAGATAGAGGGAGAAAAGAAGAGGGCCAAGTACTGAGCCCTGTGGAACCCCACACATAAGAGGAGCCGAGGAGGATACACAGCCAGCAAGGCTGACACAGAAAGTTCGATCAGCCAAGTACGACCTGAACCACTCAAGTGCTATGCCCCCAATGCCCACCCACTGCTTCAAACGTGAGATCAGTATCTCATGATCCACCGTGTCAAATGCAGCGGTTAAATCTAAAAGCACAAGGATAACACAGTCACCAGAGTCAGTAGCTAAAAAGATATCATTAAAAACTCTTAAAAGAGCTGATTCCGTGCTGTGGAGGGTTTTAAACCCAGATTGAAAAACCTCTAAAATATTGTGACCTTCCAAAAAGGCTATTAATTGATTGTGCACAATCTTCTCCAGGATTTTTGCAAGGAAAGGCAGCTTAGAAATAGGCCTGAAATTAGCAAGTACAGATGGATCTAAAGCAGGTTTTTTAATCAGAGGTTGTACTACTGCATGTTTAAAATTTCCCGGGACCACACCTGAGGACAGACTACTATTTACGACTGCAATAACAGATGGTCCTATAGTGGGGAAAATCTCTTTAAATAATCGGGGAGGGACAGTATCCTTTATAGAACCTGAGGGCTTCAATTGATTAACAATGTTCTGTAAATGGGAAAGGGTCACAGGCTCAAATTGATCAAAAACGGCAGAGCAGGAGGCAGGGATTGAGGGATCATAAACTGGAAATGAGATTTGAGCCCTAATAGAAATTACTTTATCAATAAAAAAGTGAAGGAAATTTTCACACACAGCAGTGGTCACCTCCATACAGGCGGTCTGCGGTGCATTTAAAAGTGAGTCAATAGTTTTAAACAAAACGCGAGGTTTGTGACAATTTGACAGGATAATATCTGAGAAATGTTTACTTTTAGCATCTTTCACAGTTTTCTGATAAAGCTGCCAGCCTTCCCTTAACATTTGCAAAGACGCATGCAGTTTATCCTTCTTCCACTTTCGCTCAGCTCTACGGCACTCACGTCTGACCGCACGGGTTGTATCATTTAGCCAGGGCTCAGATTTAATTTTTGGCTGCCTAAGTTTTAATGGAGCCACAGTGTCTAAAGCAGTTTGGCAGGTGGAGTGAAACCATGAGCTAAGCTTCTCTGTAGTGTACCCAGAATCTGGGATGATGGAGTCCTTACTGAAAGCATCCGAGAACCGAGCAGCAGTGGAAGGGTTAATAATACGACAGCATCGAGCCACATCACTAGGTTTAACTATATTACAGACCAAAGCAACCTCAAATAAAACAGGTATGTGGTCAGAAAACACTGCATCACATATCTCCAGATTCGAAATGGGCAAACCAAATGATAGGACAAGATCAAGTGTGTGTCCATGTTCTTGTGTGGGTCCCGACACAGATTGCACAAGATTAAATGAATCTATGAGATTTAAAAAATCCTTTGCCATTGGCTTGTCAGGACAACACACATGGACATTAAAATCCCCAACAATAAGAACACGATCATATTTAGGCATGATTTCAGCCAGAAAAACAGAAAATTCATCTAAAAAAACCTTATTGTACTTAGGAGGGCGATAGACCACAGCACACAACACTGTGCTAGAGCGACCACACTCAAATAAACTCAGTTCAAAGCTGGTGAAAGAGGATGATAACACTAACTGCTTACATTTATAATGTTTATTATAAACAATCGCTGTTCCTCCTCCTCGACCCGACATCCGCGGGGAGTTAAAGTAGCAGCAATCACTAGGTAGAAGTTCAGTAAAAGCGCTGGACTCACCAACACTCAGCCATGTCTCAGTCACACAGAGGATATCCAATTCACGGGACATAAAAAAATCCTTTATGATAAAAGTCTTATTTGCTAGCGATCTAGCATTTACCAGGCCGATCCTGGCAGGAACCGGCGCGACCGTGGCGTTGACTGTCCGGGGAACCCGACACAGGAGCTGCAGGTTGCGGTGATTCACCCCGCGCCAGCCAGGACGTAGAGCGCAGCGGCCGCGAGGCTGTAACACCTTTTTGGTGCTGACGACAGGTATCTGCAAGGCGTCGACAGGATGCAACGAGCGTCAACGAACAACGAGGTTAGGTACGACCCCAGTCTCAGTCCAAAAAGGCGTAGAAGTTCACACAGAGTCAGTAAATTACCCAGATTTATCCCGTGCCTGCGAGGCCGAGTAGAGCAAGGGCCGCGGGGCTGGAACACCTCATCCGTGGCGACGACAGGTATCCGCCAGGCACCATGCATGACCCCAATCTCGGTCCGATCAGGCGTAGACGAACATGCAAGCCGGGACTTCAACCTAACCATCCGGCCGCTGCGTTTACCCCGGCCGCGGAAGCGCTTACGCCGCGAAGGTGGAAACGGAGCGCAGCAAAATTTTGCCGGGACCCTCACCAGAAACGGGGGCAAAGTTTCATGGCCACACTCATCCCATGTTACTACATCTTCAACAAAAAATCGAAGATCCAGCAATGTTTGGCGATCATATACTAGTAGAGCATCGATATCAAAAGTAATGAGAGAAAGAAATAGCACAAACACAAACAGCACAGACAGTGACAGACAGCAAGCCACACATACTGGCGCCATCATTCCTTGTCCAACAGGTCTGAATCTCTGTGGGCAGACATATTTCGGGTGGGGCTCTTTGCAGAAACTACAAACATGTGAAAATAAACATTTAAAATAAGTGCATACAGATTAATTGAAATTGTAACAAATCCGAAAATTGTCAAGGTTATGATTTGAGCGGGCTCTATTGTCGTAGGCTGTCTCTATAAACTCCAAAAACAAACTCGGGAAATTATAAACTACGTTGCAGCCTCGAATCGGAAGTTCTGAGCAAAACCGCCACGTCACCACATTCCACCATGTGCCGTTCATACACAGGTAAAGGCATCAGTAAGGAGGCTAAATTTACATCCTTACCTTCGATGATGCTAGATCGCATTTGGTGCGAAACTGAAGTCGCAGCCGGTCGATGGAATTGTCTACCGAAGTTTTGGGTGGCCTCTGCCGTAGACAATTTGAACTGGCTAGCGCTCAGAGCTAGCTCAACGAAAGTTGAGGTCTGCACCATTGGTAGAGCTGTCGTTGGAGATGTAGACGAGGATGTTGAGGGATCTATTTTCACTGTCTCGTAAAGTCCTATTAGCAGGAGCTGGTTGTGAATTTCTGCGGGATCCTGAGTTCGCGATGCAGTCGAGGTGGAAGGCATGGAACGTTTAGCTGATTTCGGAGAGGAAGATTTAGCTGCGCGTTTCCTGCTGGCTTGCTTAGCTGGAACTGATGGAGTAATGGAGATTACCGGGACATCCGTGGCTATGACAGCAGGATTACCCAGCGTGTTA
>NC_136781.1:21874675-22074675 GCF_947034865.1 Barbatula barbatula | reverse complement strand
GTCTGTGTTGTGTCTGTGTTGTGTCTGTGTTGTGTGTGTTGTGCTGGTTGTTGCTCTTCTGTCGTGACAGGACTTGACGTATCTGGCCGCCAGGTTTGAGCTGATGGGCTTTTCTCCCAGTATGTATGAGATCTTGTCCTGTTGTTGGAACTGGTTGAAGTCTTTGTGGAAGTTTGTGAACTGGGGGAAGAATGTTTCTCTGATGTCCGTATAGTTTGGACACGAGGTTAAGAAGTGCAGCTCTGTTTCCACTTGTCTCTGTGTGCAGTGTGGACACAGTCGCTCTTCTCTTGGAGTCCATGTCTGTCTGTGTCGGCCCGTCTCCACAGTGAGCTTGTGTTCACTGAGTCTGTACATGGTCAACACTTTTCTTAGTTTAGGGTCTGATACGCTTTTGAGGTATTCTGCCGCTTTATATTCTCTGTTTAATGACCGATAGCATTCAAGTTTACTTTGCTGAGCTGTTGCTTCTGTCCAGTGTTTGAGATATTTTTCTTTTTGTGTTTTTATCATTTGGTTAATTCTGGCTGGAGTTTGGGGTTCAGTTAGACACGTTTGGGGTTTTAGAGTTAGTTCTGAGATCAGTTGGATGAGACAACTTTTCTCTGGGTTCAGCTCCTGGTGACGTAAGGTTTTGTGATGGAGTGATTCTGTATCGCTGTTCTTAAGGTGGTTATAGAATTTAATCGCTCTTTTTTGTATTTGAATTATTAGAGGATATAGTCCTAATTCTGCTCTGCAGGCGTTGTTTGGGGTTTTGCGTTGTACCCGTAGAATGTTTTTACACATTTCTGTTTGCAGAGTCTCAGTTGGGTGTTTGTCCCATTTGGTGAACTCTTGGTTGGTGAGGGGACCCCAAACCTCACATCCATAAAGTGCTATTGGTTCTATAACGGATTGGATTATTTTAAGCCAAATTCCAGCTGGGATGTGGATTTTTATATTCCTTTTGATAGCGTAAAAAGCTCTTCGTGCCTTGTCTCTCAGGTCGTTCACTGCCTTGTTTAAGTTTCCGGTGTTACTGATGTTTATACCGAGATATGTGTAGTTTTGGGTTTGCTCTAAAGGCACGTTGTTGAGTTTAAAGTTGTGATGTTGGTTTTGTCGACTATGCCTTTTCTGGAATATCATAACTTTGGTCTTTTTAAGGTTCACTCTCTCTCTCTCTCTCTCTCTCTCTCTGTCTCTCTTCTCTCAATGTCTCATTGGCTGAATGACCCCCTCAAGGTCACCAAATGTCTTTGTGGTGTGCTAACCTAAAGGTAACAGCGCTGGAGGAGGGATCAATGTGACATCGGGTAATGAAGGATTACAAAGGGAGTGGAAAAAGATTCTGGTATTTACTTCACATTAACAGAGATCACACCTCCGTCAGTTCTGTATTATATTTAGGGTTTCTAGTAGTAAAAAAGCTAACTGACTTTCTTTAGCTTGCATTTTATTTGACATGTACGAAAGTACAATATAATCAGTATACTGCATACTGAAAGTTGTCGTTTTTTCTTAATGCGCTAATACATTTTAAAATGAAGTTCTAATCCTTAGGTTCAGGAACAAACGGCAGCACCTTGTTACCGTTTCCTTGTTTCTCGGGTGTTTCTGTTTTGCTGAGTGTTCTGTCATGTTTTATAGTTCATGCTTTTGTTTTGACCATGTTTTGGATTAATAAACTTAAACTCACCTTTATTACACACCTGTCCTCCAATGATCTACTGTAGATGATTTGATTCTACACCGCCCCCGCCACACACACATCATCATCAGTGGTCACTCGAAACGAGTATGACTGTCCTTTCTTTTGGTCTTCTTGTGGGACTTTGACCAGGATGTTAAGGTGATTTTGTTTAAAGTGGGGAGACAGTCACCACACCATCCTTGACAGAAGGGGGTCAGAATCCAGTGGCATGGGTCCAAGTCGACCCTTTTCTGTTCAGCCTTCATCCGCCTTCCCAGCAGTTGTGACGCTCTGTAAGGCCAGCCATCATCCTCTGCCTTTACCGCCGTTGTGGTCTTGGTTAGATTGCTTTTGTCGGGAAACCTCTCCCTTGAGCTTACCGGCATGTGTGAAAAATAGTTTACAGATCTTAGACTGCAAGAGCCAAAAAAATTAAATTAAGAAGCAAGATGTGTGTTATGTAGGCAATGGTGTGTGGAGCCTGTGAGTAGTGTCATTAGGTTCTGACTGTGTTCAGATGTCCAGCTGGTTCACAGGCTGTGAAGTTCAGTTGTGAGTTCTGTTCTTCAGCCAGATCTCAGTCAGGTGTGATGTGCCCGCAGCAGTATTTGTTTTTGGGATGGCACTGACACCTTCACAGGAGCCAAGAGTCAAGGGCATCACCAGAAAATAAAAACAAGCATTAGAGAATGATGCTACAGTAACCAGTGACATCATGATATCAGCTATAGGAGGAACCTTGAGTTCACAGTTTGAGAAAAGAGAATTAGTATCGAGTGAACTGCTGTAAATATCCATCATTAAATTGTTCTTTTGTTACTTCCATGTCATGGCGTGATGCTCATGGTATCAGTGGGGAAAGTCTTCTTCTGGACAACAACAGAATCATATACAGTCAGTGTGCATTGCTCTTTAAACAAATATGAACACAGCTCAATACCATAGTCATCATTTCTGAATGAGCAAAACTTTGAAGAAAAATGTTCTTACCAAAACGATCCATTGAAGCAACTGCTTGTGATACATCAATATAAACATGTGAAATAAAATGAGTTCTGCAGATGAACGCTCGTGTGATGATGAAAGAACGTCAGTATGTTCCTTTATCTGCAGGTAAGCGGGAATGTTTCCGCAGATCAAATAATAAAGTAGGGTTATATGAATAATCAAGATTAGAAAGTTTAAAACTTACCAGCTCAACTTATGAATATGAATAACTAACTAACTAATAACTTAATATTCAATAAGCTCAGTAGTCTTTCCTGATTTGCTGACAGACAGTAAAAAGCAGATAGGAAATCAAATTGATTAAACGTGGCCATCACTTTTGTCCACTACTATATATCATTTGTAAATAAAGTATAATGACTATTTCCCACATAAACAGATGTGTCCTTTTGTCCAGTGTTTGAATTATTTTATTCCCTCGTCTCTGGTGTGTCTCGTGGCTGTGGTGAGCACAGTAAGGGTCTGTCATGAGGGGGGCCGGTAAGGTCACAAGTTCAGACCCATCTATGATACACACACTATAGTGTACATGAGAAATCACTTCAGAGATATAAAAGGTTTCGGTGTTTCTTGTGAGCCATGCAGCAAACAGAAGGCGTGTGAAAGAGCGTCAGTCTCGCCACACCAGCACCATCCATCAGTTCTGAACATCTTTATCAGAGGCTGTAAATGGAGAGAGAAGCTCACCTGAGAGACTCTTTTTTACATGGGTGGATAACTCTTATTGATTCTTTCTCCTGTAGGTTGTGGCGCTGGGGAAGAACAGTCGGGGTTACCATTATATTATTGCCAATCTGGTGAGTTTCAGCACTTCTTTACTGCTTAACAGAAAAAAATGTATCTTAAAAAAAATCTTCAATGTTGTCATATAATACCGTATACTGTCTTTAATCTTTCCCTTTTTTTTTATTGTGATGTATATAAAGCTGCTTCGCAACAGTAAAATATAAATGAAACTAAATGGAATTCATTTTCATGTCTAGCATGTATAGAGAATGAAAAGGATTATATAACATCATATACTGTAGCAAAGGCTTGTTGTTGTCGTTGTAAGTGCTTTGTTCAAGGGCATAATGGGGATAAGAGACTATTACTACTAGATATTGCTCAGGTCAAGATGCATAAACACATACACACAACCACACAACCACACCTCCGCTCGTGTGTCATCACTCTTACCAATGAACCATTTAGTGCAAGTAACAAAAACACAAAACCTTATTGCAACAATGATAATATCAGCGAGGTTTTGACCTCCATCTTCTTCCACAGGGCTTCACCAACATCAGTCTGGATAAAGTGTTTCTGGGTGGAGCAAACATTAGTGGCTTTCAGATCATCAATCCTGACAACCCTGTTGTACAACAGTTTCTCCAACGCTGGGACCGTCTGGATGAAAGAGAGTTTCCAGAAGCTAGAAACACACCTCTGAAGGTAAAACTGCTAAATGACTAAATGTAAATGTAAAACATTCATTACGATCATAAAAAAACCCGTCATAGGGTGAAAAGTGCAGCTTTCGACTGGACTTTATCATGTTGGTTTATGGTGGTTTAGTGCTGTTGCTCTGGAATATAAAGTAGCTGTAAAAGGCCTTTCTGAAGAAACTAGTGAATGTAGTTTAGGTGGTCCTGCTGAAGACACCGGTGAACATCACTCACATTATGTGTATGCTGTTGTGTGAGATCTGCCTCCTCTTGGTTTCTTCATGGTTTTGTTTGTTTTCTTCAGTCTTCTGTTCTTCGACTTTCGTTCTTTGTTTTATTTCTCTTTTTCACCCTCCTGCAACAGTCAATATATTGACATTCAGTCCAAGGTGCTGCCGAGGCCTGAGCTCAATTTACATCTAATTAAAGAATGATCATGAGAGGAATAGATTTTAGCCGGCTTTAATTACATTTTGCTTGTGGACGGGTGGGTCACGCTTCTATCAAACTGGTGAGCAGGTCAAGATAGACTTGAAGGGTTTACAAGCACTTCACAGCGGTTCTCAATGAAGCATCTTATAAAACATGTCCTCGCCATTAATCAACAGATAAAAGTTACAGTTTGCTTAAACAACAAAAAGTCAGTTTAAGATGGTGAAATATGACATGCATTTTTAGATTGTCAAACATTTGCTTCATATAAAAACGCTGTGTTTTTAATAAAGTCATTTCCATCATCGCAGTAGTGAGAGTCATTCTTACTTGACATGAAAGTAGTTTTAATTCTTTAGATTTTAGGATAAAAACAGACCTTTCATGAAATTCTCCAAACTGGCTTGTTCAAAATCACACGCACACATTTCTTAAAAGTAAAAGTCTTCAGTCAGTATTTTACATTGTGACTGAAGAATGTGGAATAATCTTTTTTTACATGACAGTACTTTTGTTTCATTGACTGAGTTTTCTCGCCGTAAGCGCTTTGAAGAAATACAAATAAGAATGAAACAGCAGTGCTCACGGCAAAATTAACGGATGCCAGCTTGTTCTCTTCTCTCGTTTGAAACGGTTTGTAATTACAGATTGCACCGTGAACAACAATGGCAGCAAAAGAGGCACAGAACTAAACATTTTACATATCTCTGTAATTAGAAACCTGCTTAACACTCTTTACATAGCAAGTAACAATGAACAGGCCACATCCCTGAAGTGTGTCGTCCATTGTTGCGTTTGCCAGCTATGATTACATGTGTTAATGCATCGCAATTATCTTTCATTATGTGCATCAACACGCGCTGGCAGATCTGACAGAGTGCAGCTTATTTTAACCCTCGTCAAAGTGTTTACTTACAGATAATGTGTTTGCTCTGACAAACAACAGTTCATGTGAGGTGTCTAACCAGTGGCTGTGGTTATGTACAGTATACCTCAGCGCTATCCTACGACGCCATCCTGGTCATTGCAGAGGCTTTCCGCTACCTGCGACGCCAGCGAGTAGACGTGTCCAGACGGGGCAGTGCCGGGGATTGCCTGGCGAACCCTGCGGTCCCTTGGAGTCAAGGCATTGACATTGAAAGAGCTCTGAAAATGGTGAGACCGATTCTCTGCGTTTTTTTTTTAGATTGTCAGAAACAGCTTTGCTGCCAAATTACGCCTACGTTACACTTCATTTGTTATACGCCAACGTGTTCTATTACATTCCAGAGTTTCGAAGGGCTTTTTTGCTTTGTGTTTGGCAGGTCCAGGTGCTGGGCATGACTGGAAATATCCAGTTTGACAGCTTTGGCCGCAGATCAAACTACACTATTGACGTTTATGAAATGAAAACAGGGGGGCCGAGAAAAGTAAGTCAGTTGCAAATCCATTTGTTGGGAAACTCATTAAGGTCAGTGTGAGAATTCAGAGCGGACTTCAGCCCTTTATCCACACATCTTTATTCTTTCCCAAGACTAATGACTGTCATAAACTGCATTTCTATTACCTAGGTCCATTGATATTTTTTGCCTGCTGCAACATACTGTATAGTCAAACACTCTCTACAGTAGAGAAGATTGTTACCCAACATCTGTGAAGGTATATAGCAGCATTGCAGTTATATCTAGCATAGATGAGACTAGTTTCAGCAGAGGTCAGACGGGTTCAGCGGGGGGGCATTGACAGTGTCATGTCACCAGCAGTGACATACAGCACTGTGTCTGAGCCTCTGCAGTGTCACTTCAGTAATGTCTCATGCTACGCTAACCGTTCTGACACGTGCAACACAAACGCTAAGCACTTCATAACGCATATCATCAAAGAAAGACGCTTGTGATAGAAACACAGGGCTACTGCAATACTACTGCAGATCTGAGAGTGTCTTCAATACCCTGGAAAATTCCACCATAAGCACTGTTAGTGTAAGGGTTGTAAAGATGCCTCCTGCTCCATAATAACGCCAATGTTTTCCCTTTGCAGATCGGATACTGGAACGAGTTTGAGCGCTTTGTAAATATTATGGATCTGCAGTTCAGCAACGATTCCTCCTCAGTGGAAAACCGAACAATTGTGGTCACTACTATTATGGTACACGCTCCACGATGTTTTAAACGTGTCGCATATTCTGCCCATCAGGGTCATGGTGTTGACTCCTAGATTGATACATTCTGTCCTGGGCGGGCAGAAGTACGTTTCTTTTGTGTTGCTTTCCATCCACTCATTACACGTTGAAACAGTCGAACGCCAAAGAAACCCGGCAGATGAGTGTTTCAACTGTATCAGTGTGGGTGTCAAAGCATTTTAAGTTTCCATAAATCAGTGGCCTGTCGTAGCAGTGACATCACAATAACGGCATTATAGGTATGATTACATTGACATCATCAAAGTAGACATACAGTGCATACGTAGGTAAGAGCCACCTCCACTCATCAAGTAAATGGTGAACGACACATGGATTAAAGCAGCACGCTAATGCTAATGTTAATGCTCATGCTAGCAGCAGCAAAGAAGGGTTCGATGGTTTGCCTCTGGCAATGTGAAATAACATTTGTTTCTGGCCGGGTTTGGTCCCCTCTCAGATCTGTTTTTCATTGACCGGTGGACTGTTCCGTACTGACGTATCACATCATCTCCGGCTGGTTACTGAATTAGCTTCAGCGTTCAATTGGCCAAGCGATTGCACGTCTCTGAGAAATTCCGATCGATGCTCACCGTGTTAAACAACAATCGCTTGTAATTCTTTTGTCTGGCAGAAAGCGCAGTTCAGTCTTTGAAATCACTTTGAATGCGAGAGATTAAAGCAAACATCTGCCGGTTATTCCGTCACTGGATGTAGCAGCTAATTCAGGAGGGAAACAATCGCAGAGAGAATGAGGTGAGAGGATACATTCAGCACAGAACAAACAAACCATCGCTAACCCTCCGACACTTTAATTGTGTCTGATTCTAATGGGATACGCTGTGTCTCAGCGAGAAGCCATGTTGTTTGGTAATAATGATGTGCTTAAAAAAAGCAAGCCGCTGCCACAACCTTTCGAATGGGGAGAGAAGAATAAAACAAGCTTGCTCAATTGTCTTTTTTTATTCAGTGTGTTACCATAGGACGTTTTGCTTTAGTTGTCTAGCTGAGAAGACCAGCATACAAATTTTCTTCTTTGCTGGTGAAATGCAAAGCAATGACTGTTGACCAGCTAACCCATTTAGACTGTTTAAACCAGCCTGAAACAATTTGTGCCTGTCTTTTCAGCTGATGTTCAATGTTTTTTTGTTTTCTTTAATGATAAAGGCTTCTGGTACATATTATCCCACATAGCAACATGCTTGTCCAAAACTGAATCGACTCCACTGCCATTTACTTCATGAGATGGATTCCTTCTCACTTCACTTGTTGTCTTCCTCACCTCTCACCCTCAACCCATCTCAGATCACAACACCTGCATGCATGTGTGATAGAGAGAGAGAGAATCAAATCTACTTTGATCCATTTCCAGGGCTGCTTGGTGGTGTTGGTCTTTGTTTATACCTGTTGTCCTTCATGTCAGGGGATCCAATTACAAGTGGCAATACAAATATAATAGGAATAAACATGCACGAGACTTAACAGAACATTTATCAAAAAACCTGAGTTCAACATTCCGTGATAAATGGATGCGTGGGTTGGAAATTTTCCACAGGCCAGGACAAAATTCTTGAGTAGGGTACCCATTTGTCCAAGACCCAAAATGTACACCTCACGGACCCTCGTGAGACATCATCCCCCAACGACAGCCTAAACACAGGTGTACGATACAGGAAAATACCAGAGTTGAAGGCAAGACTCAGACCAAGATTAGACTCCTCGAGACTCTTTGTAATTGTGAAGCCTATATACCAACTAGTGGCTGACGTAATTCTACCATATCACTGAGACCAAGGTCATGTTTACTGTATAATATCAGGTTAAGATGGCAGTCTGTCCCAGCTGAACCTTTGTGATTGCATCACCCAAGACAAATGTTTAAACCAGCTGCATTTGAAGGGATTGAGCTCACTGGCAAACCAATCTGACCAACCACGGCCACATGTGGATCCATTTCTCACAATCCTTTATCTTTTCTCTTGTATCAGTTCCAGTTTGCTAGATCACACGTGTGAAAGAACGGGTGGGTGGATGGGTAGAGTTTGACTGCGTAATATCCCAGCATGCCTGCATGCCTGTGACTGATAAGCTGTCGGTGGGCTCCGGTGCCTGTGACACCAAACAATGAACACAAGAAATAAAGATGACAATAAATGAGCGTGTGTTTGATTAACAGGAGGCGCCGTACGTGATGTACAAGAAAAACCACATGCATCTGGAAGGCAATGACAAGTATGAAGGCTACTGTGTCGATTTAGCTTCTGAGATTGCCAAACATGTGGGGATTAAGTACAGACTGTCTATAGTCATGGATGGAAAATATGGCGCCCGTGACCCTGAAACCAAGAATTGGAACGGGATGGTGGGTGAACTCGTCTATGGGGTGAGTACTGGATGTTTTGAACTCTTTTACACCTGCTGAACTTTGTGTAAATGATAAAGTGAGGAGCAAAGACGAAAAAAGCTGTTCCTTCAGCGCTGAGATTGACTGGAAATGTCTCGCTGTTGTTCAAGTATAACTAAAGCCAGACGGTGCTGGTGGCGAGATTGTGTTTTAAAAATGTTCCTTCCCAGCATGCAGCGCTTTGATTCATGGCTGTGCTGTTGGATCTCAAAGGCACTTTTCACAGTGTGCCCAGGCAGCGCGCATTTTTGGATTTGTCAAAGCGCTCCCCTGCTATTAATGGAGGAGAACCCAGTGAAATCACTTTCAATTCCCCGGCCCGACATTCAAGACGGAAGACCGTATACAAAATGCATGAGGGTTAGGCTACCTCTTCTGTTCAATTTCCTTATCATCAGCCAGAGAGATTGCCTGGTTTTGATGTGCTAACGTTGGAAATTAGGCTCAAGTTATTTTCCGATTGAAAAAAATGAGAAATGCGGCAGGTGGAGATAAAATGAAAAAATATCGGCATCGAGAAACCATCTAGCAGCACAATGGTGGCTGGCCGCGTTCAAGCTCAAACAATCAGGGCAAATGTTTCCGACCAACAGTAGACCTTTGACAGATATATTCATTCCGGTTTGTGTGTCTCTCACAGAAATTCCGTCCTACTGAGAACCTTCAATGTTTAAGATAAAGCCATTTTGAATTTTTTAAGCAAAGAACACATCATTTTATTATTTTATTATTGTTGGCCCACAATGTTTTTATGGTATGATGCCCTTTTGCAGCTAACACAGCATCAATTCATCTTGGGAATGACAGATTGTGTACAGCCACCAGAGGGATTTTCAAACGTTCCTCTTGTTGTGCAGAAACAATTTGTTGTGTGGATTGCAATATTTGATGTCCAGCTGAGCCATTTCTTTGCTGATTCAACCATATTCAGTCTGAAAGCGTTGCATTAACTGTGTTTAAGTTACAGCTTAGCCTGGTTTGACTTGGTAAAGGGCGACCAAGTTACAACCTACACACTACTAAATATTTAGCTGAAGCTTAACTAATATTTACAGAAACCTCCGATCGAACCTAACTATTGAAATCATATAGCACAGACTATAAGATCTGACATTTACACTCACTTATCTGTATTCAAAAAGATTCACATTATGCGAATACTAGTGGCTTATCCTCATAAGCCCGTTATTAGGATTTTATTAGGTTTTATTGTTTTTTTATTATTTGACAAACAATGAAAGAAAAATTCAAAAATCATGTTTTTTTATTTTGCATTCTAATGAATATCAATCAAACTGCAGTTGGTTTGTTTTGATTTAAGCCGTAATAACTCAGTTTGATGTATTTTTTACGAGTTATTTTGCCAACACATTTAAACACAATAAAACATCTAATTTTGTAATCAAAATCTTCATTTGGTTATTACTCCATATGATTTTAAAAGATAGTTTATTTGGTGAAACTTTACAATATTTTTAAACAAAATTTTAGATTTCATCAGTATGAGATTTAATGGACACCTGTTTTTACTGTTATTATGTGAGGTAATGGAATCAAGTATAAACTGAAATACACAGCATTTTATCACAACTTTTTTCACACAAATTGGGGGAAAAACAAGGGGGCTGTTGGATTAAAAGAAGTAAAGGTCAAATTTTGTGACTACGTATAACTTTACAGAGAGCTTACAAACTACCAACCACCAACTACAAATGTACAAATGTAGCTGATACGATAATCACATGGTGACAGCAATACCATAATCATCTTCTCACGTTATCTGTTGACTCGTCCGACAGTAACAACAGCTTTACTAAAGATTGACAGTATATGATTCTCCTCTTATGCAGCAGATGAAATGCTCTCACGTTCACAGATTTATTTTGCGTTACGTGTCACAAGCAGTGAATGAATCTCCTCTGGGACATCCATTTCACTGTTGTCATATTAACTGCCTGATAAGAAATAATTATTCCACCCTGAAATAATACAGCTGATCACATGACTTTATTTATCTAGCGTTCAGTTGTGGAGTTTGGAGGAATAATTCTGCCTGGCTGATAAATCGCGTCTGCTCGACTCTTAATTAGCTATTTATATGCAAATGATGATATGATTTATTGAGACAGTACACCGGAGTTCCATTCACTACAACCACAAGATAAAAGGATATTATTATTTGTAAAGGCGCGTTTCCGTGACCTCATACTACCTGATTGCATAACTAATGTCCTCCTTGTTGAGGACACACGCCGGATAAAATCTTTCGCTTGCTTTCTTTTGATTCCCTCACGCTGGAGTGCCTCTGCTCTGAGGATTATGGGAAGCGCCCACGTCAGCGTCGTGTCTGTGTGAGTCTATCAGAGCCCATGGCCTAGTGAACACCAATGTGCATGCGGTGAACCACATTCAGTTCCCAGCTCAAGGTCCTTCTCTCATCCCTGGACCTTCCTGTATCCTCCTGTCGCTAACAGTGCCCCTAAAATATAAAAAATATAGTTTCACAAAACTGCCCAGTTTATCAAGATATAAAGAAAATGTTAATGAAATGGTTCGGTCCGACTTTCCCGACAGAATCAGAGACGTTCTGATAAAAAAAATGTGTCATGTGCTTACAATTAAACTCTCGGGGGCGCTGCATTTGAATACATGTTAGATGGCTGTAACTCAGACAGTTTCTGCATCTCTCATGTTAATCTTCAGCAGTATTGTAGAATAGTATTGTACCCTTGAAATATCCGCAGAGTCTTTAGTTTGATCACAATTACGAAAGACAGATACAGCTGGACTATTATTTCTGAAAACACACGGAACTAAAGCACGTGCGCACCCATTGCCAACAAAACACAGACGTATGACTCAGTTTGACTTACCTCATGCAGTTCATGTCCGGCATCTCATCTTTTTAACCATCTGCAAATCCAGCGTTATATCCACCCTTTATATAACGTCCATCACTGAAATGCAGTGAACATACAAACACAGCTGAACTTAGCGAACACAGTGGTCTCTCTCTCTTGTTACAACTGGTTGCTGTGTGCACATACTCCTCCCTCTCTCCCTGGTTGATGCGTGGGCGTGCTCTTTCTTAAAATAGGGGACTAAGAAAAGTTGTTAAAAGCCCAGTTGTGTTCTTCCGAGCAAGCAGAACTCTGTGCACTAACACGTTTAACTCATGTCTCTGTTTCCAGAGAGCAGATATAGCCGTAGCACCCTTGACCATCACACTGGTGAGAGAGGAGGTCATCGACTTCTCCAAACCCTTCATGAGTCTGGGCATCTCCATCATGATCAAGAAACCTCAGAAGTCCAAGCCAGGTGTCTTCTCATTCCTGGATCCTCTAGCTTACGAGATCTGGATGTGCATCGTGTTTGCCTACATTGGTGTCAGTGTGGTCCTCTTCCTCGTCAGCCGCTTTAGCCCCTATGAGTGGCATTTGGATGAGAGTGATGAAGCCAAAGACCCCCAGACCCCTCCAGACCCGCCTAATGACTTTGGGATTTTTAACAGCCTGTGGTTCTCTCTCGGGGCCTTCATGCAGCAGGGCTGTGATATCTCGCCAAGGTTGGTGGACTCCTTCCTTATCCATTTGTCTGCCTGTCCTTCTTATGTGTGCTTTATTCATGATTCATTATGTTTGCAAGCAATTTATTCAATTTATTCCTGCAACGTTTTGCTTAAGGGTTCCACTTTAGGGTCCCTTTATTCAATCAGATGTTTTTTGCATGGAGTACCCTAACATTCACAGAAATTTTCAATGACTGCCATGACAAATATGAGAGTCTAAAAACTTGCCTGATCATGAAAATGAATAGAATCACAATCCTGTGGGAATCCTGTGTTAAATAACATGGTCATCGTTCAGTGCCAGTAGAATGATATCAGCATAAATGACTGTAATAGAGACAAGGAATATATTTCAAATTGATAAGTATTTCACATGTGAATGGTTAGATGGCGGTGTGAATATGTTCGTGTGTACAAGATTAGCTCAGCAACTTGTTCTCTTTCATCTGTGTTATGAATTTCTCATTTACCTGATTCAGTTATTGTTCAAGAAGACCTGCTCAGTGAGAGATGGATGATTACTCACATTGTTCCTTCATTTACCAGCGGGAAGTTGATTAAAAGTGACTTCATTGTGCTGCCAGTCGCTCATATTCCTCATATACTGCTGTCTGTCAAATGTGAATTCAATAAAAAAAGATCATCATAAAGAGAAGACATCACAAATGTGTCTGTAGCATCAAACAGATGGAGATGTGTTGAGTGTATAGCAGCGGAGCTCTTGTGTTTTTCATGGTTTACTCCATCTGTACACTGACAGAAAAAAGATAAAAACTCTTCCTTTTGCCTAAAGTTCATTTTTTGTGCATTTACAGGTATCTCTATACCTTTGATATTGATATACAGGGTACCTTTGAGGTCCATTATTGTACCCTAAAGACCCAGTTAAATGTTTTCCACCCCTATCATTTAACAGGTACACAATAGGTCCCTAGAATACAATAATGCACCCGAAAAGGTTCAACATTTTATGTGTTGTATAACTGTAAAGGCACAAAAAGGAACCTTTAAGGGTAGACCACCCCACAAATAATTTCTTCTGACAGTGTACATGGCTGCATTGCTGCAGGTCAGTGTTTTCAATGACGTGTTTTTATTTCAATCTAAAATTCAATAATTATATTACAGAAGTCCACAAGAGATTCTGCTTCCTGTTTGCATTCATTGTTTCATATTTCATGAGGTCATAGGGGTCGACTGTAAATGCATTTTTCCCTGCGGCGAGAACCCTTTAGAGGAAAGAAAACACACACAACATTCTATATGTTGATTCTGAATCAATATAACGTACATACAGACATGAGTTCATGTGAGATTTCATCAATAGGTGTTGAAATGAAATCAGAAATGAAAACCTCAAACTATACCATACACTGTTGTTCACTACATGAAAGCACATTTCGTGTGTCCATCAGGTCCTTATCGGGCAGAATAGTGGGAGGCGTCTGGTGGTTCTTCACCCTCATCATCATCTCGTCCTACACGGCTAACCTGGCTGCTTTCCTGACAGTGGAGAGGATGGTTTCTCCCATCGAGAGCGCAGAAGATCTCGCCAAACAAACAGAGATCGCATATGGAACCCTGGACTCGGGATCCACCAAAGAGTTCTTTAGGGTGAGTCTCCTCGTGGGTTCATGACCGTTCAGGCTTGTATGAAGACAGTCTGCTCTGAAGTCACGGTTGCTTAGAAGGATGAAGATGAAGTCATTTAAGTAATGCAGATGATGCTGTAGGCGTTGTATATAAGCTTGAGTTAGCCTGAGCTGTCAGATGGGCGTCTCTGAAGTCTAATGAGATCTCACAGAGTTCAGCTCAGCAAATATAATTGCTTGCTTTACCTGGGCCTGCAATTTGCGTCCAATGAAAAAAGGCTCAGAGGGTCAAATAGTGCACTCCCAAAACATTCAGAATAACGTCCATGAGCACATGAAGACTGACATGCCCATTAGAGCTGAAATCATTCTTTATACATTTTTCGCTTTGCATCCATTATGATGTACGTTTACTGCGCGTCAAGCGTTTGATGTCATTCAAGTTTTGCACGACGACATGCGAGGGGTTTTGGGCTCTCTAATATTCTTCATAATGAGTGTCCTAGTTCCACATCTGAAATGACACATGTTAAAACCGGGACTTAAATTAAAACCACAGAGGCCTGACAAGAAGAAAAAACTCCAGATTAATGAGGCTCTGAGATCTGTTTTAGATCTGTTTTCAGGAAACACATTCCAGTTTAATTATGAGCATATGGCACAAAACAGCTGGAAGTTTCAATTCAACCACAACATTTGGAGAAATAAATATGTCATCGTCTTTGACACAACCTCAGAGTCTGTGTTACTTACTTTATTGCACATCTGTAAGACAATCCAAAACACATGATTTCAATTTCCGATAATAAATCATCAGAAATCAGAATCATAGAGAGATTTATTATCAAGTGTGCTTGGACACACAATGAATATGTCTAAGTGACAAAAGCTTCCAGTGCACATACAGGTTGAAAAAGTGACAAGGCACAGGTAACAAAACCTAACAATAAACATGTGAAAGACTATACACATTTGACAAAAAGGACAACAGGCAGTATATTGTATGTACAAATGATACTGTATCAATAACATATGTATAATAAATATGAGTATCTATAGTTGTGTATTGCACAGTAGAACATTTAACTGTTCACGAGGTAGATTGCCTGAGGGAAGAAACCGTTCCTATGTCTGGCTGTTTTGGTGCTCAGTGCTCTGCAGCAGTTCAAAGAGAAAGTGCAGAGAGAAAGTGTGAGAGGTGTGCGGGGTCCAGAGAAAAGAAAATGTGCGGGGTGTGATGGGTCCAGAGAGAAAGTGTGCGGGCTGTGATGGGTCCAGAGAGAAAGTATGCAGGGTGTGAGGGTTCCAGAGAGAAAGTGTGCGGGCTGTGATGGGTCCAGAGAGAAAGTATGCAGGGTGTGAGGGTTCCAGAGAGAAAGTGTGCGGGCTGTGATGGGTCCAGAGAGAAAGTATGCAGGGTGTGAGGGTTCCAGAGAGAAAGTGGGAGGGGAGTGAGGGGTCCAGAGAAAAAAATGTGTGGCGTGTGAGGGGTCCAGAGAGAAAGTGTGCGGCGTGTGATGGGTCCAGAGAGAAAGTGTGAGGGATCCAGAGAGAAAGTGTGCGGGGTCGAGAGAGAAAGTGTGAGGGGTGTTATGGGTCCAGAGAGAAAGTGTGAGGGATCCAGAGAGGAAGGGTTAGGGATCCAGAGAGAAAGTGTGATGGGTCCACAGAGAAAGTGTGAGGGGTCCAGAGAGAAAGTGTGCAGGGTCCAGAGAGAAAGTGTGAGGGGTGTGGGGGGTCTAGAGAGAAAGTGTGAGGGGTCCAGAGAGAAAGTGTGCAGGGTCCGGAGAGAAAGTGTGAGGGGTGTGAGGGGTCCAGAGAGAAAGTGTGCGTGCTGTGATGGGTCCAGAGAGAAAGTGTGCAGGGTGTGAGGGTTCCAGAGAGAAAGTGTGCAGGGTCCGGAGAGAAAGTGTGAGGGGTGTGAGGGGTCCAGAGAGAAAGTGTGCGTGCTGTGATGGGTCCAGAGAGAAAGTGTGCGTGCTGTGATGGGTCCAGAGAGAAAGTGTGCAGGGTGTGAGGGTTCCAGAGAGAAAGTGTGCGGGCTGTGATGGGTCCAGAGAGAAAGTATGCAGGGTGTGAGGGTTCCAGAGAGAAGTGGGAGGGGAGTGAGGGGTCCAGAGAAAAAAAATTGTGGTGTGTGAGGGGTCCAGAGAGAAAGTGTGCGGCGTGTGATGGGTCCAGAGAGAAAGTGTGCAGGGTCCAGAGAGAAAGTGTGAGGGGTGTGCGGGGTCCAGAGAGAAAGTGTGAGGGGTGTTATGGGTCCAGAGAGAAAGTGTGAGGGATCCAGAGAGAAAGTGTGCGGGGTCCACAGAGAAAGTGTGCGGGGTCCAGAGAGAAAGTGTGCAGGGTCCAGAGAGAAAGTGTGAGGGGTGTTCGGGGTCCAGAGAGAAAGTGTGTGGGGTCCAGAGAAAATATTATGCGGGGTCCAGAGAGAAAGTGTGAGGGATCCAGAGAAAGTGTGCGGGGTCCAGAGAGAAATTGTGAGGGATCCAGAGAGAAAGTGTGCGGGGTACAGAGAGAAAGTGTGCAGGGTGTTATGGGTCTAGAGAGAAAGTGTGGGGTCCAGAGAAAAAAATGTGTGGGGTGTGAGGGGTCCAGAGAGAAAGTGTGTGGGTCCAGAGAGAAAGTGTGAGGGGTGTGCGGGGTCCAGAGAAAAAAATGTGTGGGGTGTGAGGAGTCCAGAGAGAAACTCTGCGGGGTGTGATGGGTCCAGAGAGAAAGTGTGAGGGGTGTGCAGGGTCCAAAGAGAAAGTGTGCGGGTCCAGAGAGAAAGTGTGAGGGGTGTGCGGGGTCCAGAGAAAAAAATGTGTGGGGTGTGATGGGTCCAGAGAGAAAGTGTGCAGGGTGTGAGGGGTCCAGAGAGAAAGTGTGCAGGGTGTGAGGGGTCCAGAGAGAAAGTGTGCAGGGGTGTGAGGGGTCCAGAGAAAAAAATGTGTGGGGTGTGAGGAGTCCAGACAGAAAGTGTGCGGATCCAGAGAGAAAGAGTGAGGGGTGTGCGGGGTCCAGAGAAAAAAATGTGTGGGGTGTGATGGGTCCAGAGAGAAAGTGTGCAGGGTGTGAGGGGTCCAGAGAGAAAGTGTGCAGGGTGTGAGGGGTCCAGAGAGAAAGTGTGCAGGGTGTGAGGGGTCCAGAGAGAAAGTGTGCAGGGGTGTGGGGGGTCCAGAGAGAAACTCTGCGGGGTGTGATGGGTCCAGAGAAAAAAATGTGTGGGGTGTGAGGAGTCCAGAGAGAAAGTGTGCGGATCCAGAGAGAAAGAGTGAGGGGTGTGCGGGGTCCAGAGAAAAAAATGTGTGGGGTGTGATGGGTCCAGAGAGAAAGTGTGCAGGGTGTGAGGGGTCCAGAGAGAAAGTGTGGAGGGTGTGAGGGGTCCAGAGAGAAAGTGTGCAGGGTGTGAGGGGTCCAGAGAGAAAGTGTGCAGGGGTGTGAGGGGTCCAGAGAGAAAGTGTGCAGAGTGTGAGGAGTCCAGAGAGAAACTGTGCGGGGTGTGATGGGTCCAGAGAGAAAGTGTGAGGGGTGTGCGGGGTCCAAAGAAAAAAATGTGTGTGGTGTGATGGGTCCAGAGAGAAAGTGTGCAGGGTCCAGAGAGAAAGTGTGAGGGGTGTACGGGGTCCAGAGAAAAAAATGTGTGAGGTGTGAGGAGTCCAGAGAGAAAGTGTGCAGGGTGTGAGGGGTCCAGAGAGAAAGTGTGCGGGGTCCAGAGAAAAAAAATTGTGGGGTGTGAGGAGTCCAGAGAAAAAATGTGCGGGGTCCAAAGAAAAAAATGTGTGGGGTGTGAGGGGTCCAGAGAGAAAGTGTGGAGGGTGTGAGGGGTCCAGAGAGAAAGTGTGCAGGGTGTGAGGGGTCCAGAGAGAAAGTGTGCAGGGGTGTGAGGGGTCAAGAGAGAAAGTGTGCAGAGTGTGAGGAGTCCAGAGAGAAACTCTGCGGGGTGTGATGGGTCCAGAGAGAAAGTGTGAGGGGTGTGCGGGGTCCAAAGAAAAAAATGTGTGTGGTGTGATGGGTCCAGAGAGAAAGTGTGCAGGGTCTAGAGAGAAACTCTGCGGGGTGTGATGGGTCCAGAGAGAAAGTGTGAGGGGTGTACGGGGTCCAGAGAAAAAAATGTGTGAGGTGTGAGGAGTCCAGAGAGAAAGTGTGCAGGGTGTGAGGGGTCCAGAGAGAAAGTGTGCGGGGTGTGAGGGGTCCAGAGAGAAAGTGTGCAGGGTGTGAGGGGTCCAGAGAGAAAGTGTGATGGGTGTGAGGGGTCCAGAGAGAAAGTGTGCAGGGTGTGAGGGGTCCAGAGAGAAAGTGTGCAGGGTGTGAGGGGTCCAGAGAGAAAGTGTGCGGGGTGTGAGGGGTCCAGAGAGAAAGTGTGCAGGGTTTGAGGAGTCCAGAGAGAAACTGTGCGGGGTGTGATGGTCCAGAGAGAAAGTGTGAGGGGTGTGCGGGGTCCAAAGAAAAAAATGTGTGGGGTGTGTCCAGAGAGAAAGTGTGCAGGGTGTGATGGGTCCAGAGAGAAAGTGTGCAGGGTGTGATGGGTCCAGAGAGAAAGTGTGCAGGGTGTGAGGGGTCCAGAGAGAACGTGTGCAGGGTGTGCGGATTCCAGAGAGAAACTGTACGGGGTGGGATGGGTCCAGAGAGAAAGTGTGAGGGGTGTGCGGGGTCCAAAGAAAAAAATGTGTGTGGTGTGATGGGTCCAGAGAGAAAGTGTGAAGGGTGTGCGGAGTCCAGAGAGAAAGTTTGCAGGGTGTGCGGGGTCCAGAGAGAAAGTGTGCGGGGTCCAGAGAAAAAAAATTGTGGGGTGTGAGGAGTCCAGAGAAAAAATGTGCGGGGTCCAAAGAAAAAAATGTGTGGGGTGTGATGGGTCCAGAGAGAAAGTGTGAGGGGTGTGCGGGGTCCAAAGAAAAAAAATGTGTGGGGTGTGATGGGTCCAGAGATAAAGTGTGCAGGGTGTGAGGGGTCCAGAGAGAAAGTGTGCAGGGTGTGAGGAGTCCAGAGAGAAACTGTGCGGGGTGTGATGGGTCCAGAGAGAAAGTGTGAGGGTTGTGCAGGGTCCAGAGAAAGAAATGTGTGGGGTGTGATGGGTCCAGAGAGAAAGTGTGCAGGGTGTGAGGGGTCCAGAGAGAAACTGTGCGGGGTGTGATGGGTCCAGAGAGAAAGTTTGAGGGGTGTGCGGGGTCCAGAGAAAGAAATGTGTGGGGTGTGATGGGTCCAGAGAGAAAGTGTGCAGGGTTTGAGGGGTCCAGAGAGAAACTGTGCGGGATGTGAGGGGTCCAGAGAGAAAGTGTGAGGGGTGTGCGGGGTCCAAAGAAAAAAATGTGTGGGGTGTGATGGGTCCAGAGAGAAAGTGTGCAGGGTGTGAGGGGTCCAGAGAGAAAGTGTGAGGGGTGTGATGGGTCCAGAGAGAAAGTGTGAGGGGTGTGCGGGGTCCAGAGAGAAAGTGTGAGGGGTCCAGAGAAAAAAATGTGTGCGGTGTGAGGAGTCCAGAGAGAAAGTTTGCAGGGTGTGAGGGGTGTGATGGGTCCAGAGAGAAAGTGTGAGGGGTCCAGAGAAAAAAATGTGTGCGGTGTGAGGAGTCCAGAGAGAAAGTTTGCAGGGTGTGAGGGGTCCAGAGAGAAAGTATGAGGGGTGTGCGGGGTCCAAAGGAAAGAATGTGTGGGGTGTGATGGGTCCAGAGAGAAAGTGTGCGGGGTCCAGAGAGAAAGTGTGAGGGGTCCAGAGAAAAAAATGTGTGCGGTGTGATGGGTCCAGAGAGAAAGTGTGAGGGGTGTGCGGGGTCCAGAGAGAAAGTGTGAGGGGTCCAGAGAAAAAAATGTGTGCGGTGTGAGGAGTCCAGAGAGAAAGTTTGCAGGGTGTGAGGGGTGTGATGGGTCCAGAGAGAAAGTGTGAGGGGTCCAGAGAAAAAAATGTGTGCGGTGTGAGGAGTCCAGAGAGAAAGTTTGCAGGGTGTGAGGGGTCCAGAGAGAAAGTATGAGGGGTGTGCGGGGTCCAAAGGAAAGAATGTGTGGGGTGTGATGGGTCCAGAGAGAAAGTGTGCGGGGTCCAGAGAGAAAGTGTGAGGGGTCCAGAGAAAAAAATGTGTGCGGTGTGCGGGGTCCAGAGAGAAAGTGTGCGGGGTCCAGAGAGAAACTGTGCGGGGTGTGAGGGGTCCAGAGAGAAAGTGTGCGGGGTCCAGAGAAAAAAATGTGTGGGGTGTGAGGAGTCCAGAGAGAAAGTGTGAGGGGTGTGCGGGGTCCAAAGAAAAAAATGTGTGGGGTGTGATGGGTCCAGAGAGAAAGTGTGCGGGGTGTGCGGGGTCCAAAGAAAAAAATGTGTGCGGGGTCCAGAGAGAAAGTGTGCGGGGTCCAGAGAGAAAGTGTGCAGGGTGTGAGGGGTCCAGAGAAAAAAATGTGTGGGGTGTGAGGAGTCCAGAGAGAAAGTGTGAGGGGTGTGCGGGGTCCAAAGAAAAAAATGTGTGGGGTGTGATGGGTCCAGAGAGAAAGTGTGCAGGGTGTGAGGGGTCCAGAGAGAAAGTGTGAGGGGTTTGCGGGGTCCAGAGAGAACGTGTGAGGGGTCCAGAGAGAAAGTGTGAGGGGTGTGCGGGGTCCAGAGAGAAAGTGTGAGGGGTCCAGAGAATAAAATGTGTGCGGTGTGAGGAGTCCAGAGAGAAAGTTTGCAGGGTGTGAGGGGTCCAGAGAGAAAGTGTGCGGGGTGTGATGGGTCCAGAGAGAAAGTGTGAGGGGTCCAGAGAAAAAAATGTGTGCGGTGTGAGGAGTCCAGAGAGAAAGTGTGAGGGGTGTGCGGGGTCCAGAGAGAAAGTGTGAGGGGTCCAGAGAAAAAAATGTGTGCGGTGTGAGGAGTCCAGAGAGAAAGTTTGCAGGGTTTTAGGGGTCCAGAGAGAAAGTGTGAGGGGTGTGCGGGGTCCAAAGGAAAGAATGTGTGGGGTGTGATGGGTCCAGAGAGAAAGTGTGCAGGATCCAGAGAGAAAGTGTGAGGGGTCCAGAGAGAAACTGTGTGGTGTGATGGGTCCAGAGAGAAAGTGTGCAGGGTCCAGAGAGAAAGTGTGAGGGGTGTACGGGGTCCAGAGAAAAAAATGTGTGAGGTGTGAGGAGTCCAGAGAGAAAGTGTGCAGGGTGTGAGGGGTCCAGAGAGAAAGTGTGCGGGGTCCAGAGAAAAAAAATTGTGGGGTGTGAGGAGTCCAGAGAAAAAATGTGCGGGGTCCAAAGAAAAAAATGTGTGGGGTGTGAGGGGTCCAGAGAGAAAGTGTGGAGGGTGTGAGGGGTCCAGAGAGAAAGTGTGCAGGGTGTGAGGGGTCCAGAGAGAAAGTGTGCAGGGGTGTGAGGGGTCAAGAGAGAAAGTGTGCAGAGTGTGAGGAGTCCAGAGAGAAACTCTGCGGGGTGTGATGGGTCCAGAGAGAAAGTGTGAGGGGTGTGCGGGGTCCAAAGAAAAAAATGTGTGTGGTGTGATGGGTCCAGAGAGAAAGTGTGCAGGGTCTAGAGAGAAACTCTGCGGGGTGTGATGGGTCCAGAGAGAAAGTGTGAGGGGTGTACGGGGTCCAGAGAAAAAAATGTGTGAGGTGTGAGGAGTCCAGAGAGAAAGTGTGCAGGGTGTGAGGGGTCCAGAGAGAAAGTGTGCGGGGTGTGAGGGGTCCAGAGAGAAAGTGTGCAGGGTGTGAGGGGTCCAGAGAGAAAGTGTGATGGGTGTGAGGGGTCCAGAGAGAAAGTGTGCAGGGTGTGAGGGGTCCAGAGAGAAAGTGTGCAGGGTGTGAGGGGTCCAGAGAGAAAGTGTGCGGGGTGTGAGGGGTCCAGAGAGAAAGTGTGCAGGGTTTGAGGAGTCCAGAGAGAAACTGTGCGGGGTGTGATGGTCCAGAGAGAAAGTGTGAGGGGTGTGCGGGGTCCAAAGAAAAAAATGTGTGGGGTGTGTCCAGAGAGAAAGTGTGCAGGGTGTGATGGGTCCAGAGAGAAAGTGTGCAGGGTGTGATGGGTCCAGAGAGAAAGTGTGCAGGGTGTGAGGGGTCCAGAGAGAACGTGTGCAGGGTGTGCGGATTCCAGAGAGAAACTGTACGGGGTGGGATGGGTCCAGAGAGAAAGTGTGAGGGGTGTGCGGGGTCCAAAGAAAAAAATGTGTGTGGTGTGATGGGTCCAGAGAGAAAGTGTGAAGGGTGTGCGGAGTCCAGAGAGAAAGTTTGCAGGGTGTGCGGGGTCCAGAGAGAAAGTGTGCGGGGTCCAGAGAAAAAAAATTGTGGGGTGTGAGGAGTCCAGAGAAAAAATGTGCGGGGTCCAAAGAAAAAAATGTGTGGGGTGTGATGGGTCCAGAGAGAAAGTGTGAGGGGTGTGCGGGGTCCAAAGAAAAAAAATGTGTGGGGTGTGATGGGTCCAGAGATAAAGTGTGCAGGGTGTGAGGGGTCCAGAGAGAAAGTGTGCAGGGTGTGAGGAGTCCAGAGAGAAACTGTGCGGGGTGTGATGGGTCCAGAGAGAAAGTGTGAGGGTTGTGCAGGGTCCAGAGAAAGAAATGTGTGGGGTGTGATGGGTCCAGAGAGAAAGTGTGCAGGGTGTGAGGGGTCCAGAGAGAAACTGTGCGGGGTGTGATGGGTCCAGAGAGAAAGTTTGAGGGGTGTGCGGGGTCCAGAGAAAGAAATGTGTGGGGTGTGATGGGTCCAGAGAGAAAGTGTGCAGGGTTTGAGGGGTCCAGAGAGAAACTGTGCGGGATGTGAGGGGTCCAGAGAGAAAGTGTGAGGGGTGTGCGGGGTCCAAAGAAAAAAATGTGTGGGGTGTGATGGGTCCAGAGAGAAAGTGTGCAGGGTGTGAGGGGTCCAGAGAGAAAGTGTGAGGGGTGTGATGGGTCCAGAGAGAAAGTGTGAGGGGTGTGCGGGGTCCAGAGAGAAAGTGTGAGGGGTCCAGAGAAAAAAATGTGTGCGGTGTGAGGAGTCCAGAGAGAAAGTTTGCAGGGTGTGAGGGGTGTGATGGGTCCAGAGAGAAAGTGTGAGGGGTCCAGAGAAAAAAATGTGTGCGGTGTGAGGAGTCCAGAGAGAAAGTTTGCAGGGTGTGAGGGGTCCAGAGAGAAAGTATGAGGGGTGTGCGGGGTCCAAAGGAAAGAATGTGTGGGGTGTGATGGGTCCAGAGAGAAAGTGTGCGGGGTCCAGAGAGAAAGTGTGAGGGGTCCAGAGAAAAAAATGTGTGCGGTGTGATGGGTCCAGAGAGAAAGTGTGAGGGGTGTGCGGGGTCCAGAGAGAAAGTGTGAGGGGTCCAGAGAAAAAAATGTGTGCGGTGTGAGGAGTCCAGAGAGAAAGTTTGCAGGGTGTGAGGGGTGTGATGGGTCCAGAGAGAAAGTGTGAGGGGTCCAGAGAAAAAAATGTGTGCGGTGTGAGGAGTCCAGAGAGAAAGTTTGCAGGGTGTGAGGGGTCCAGAGAGAAAGTATGAGGGGTGTGCGGGGTCCAAAGGAAAGAATGTGTGGGGTGTGATGGGTCCAGAGAGAAAGTGTGCGGGGTCCAGAGAGAAAGTGTGAGGGGTCCAGAGAAAAAAATGTGTGCGGTGTGCGGGGTCCAGAGAGAAAGTGTGCGGGGTCCAGAGAGAAACTGTGCGGGGTGTGAGGGGTCCAGAGAGAAAGTGTGCGGGGTCCAGAGAAAAAAATGTGTGGGGTGTGAGGAGTCCAGAGAGAAAGTGTGAGGGGTGTGCGGGGTCCAAAGAAAAAAATGTGTGGGGTGTGATGGGTCCAGAGAGAAAGTGTGCGGGGTGTGCGGGGTCCAAAGAAAAAAATGTGTGCGGGGTCCAGAGAGAAAGTGTGCGGGGTCCAGAGAGAAAGTGTGCAGGGTGTGAGGGGTCCAGAGAAAAAAATGTGTGGGGTGTGAGGAGTCCAGAGAGAAAGTGTGAGGGGTGTGCGGGGTCCAAAGAAAAAAATGTGTGGGGTGTGATGGGTCCAGAGAGAAAGTGTGCAGGGTGTGAGGGGTCCAGAGAGAAAGTGTGAGGGGTTTGCGGGGTCCAGAGAGAACGTGTGAGGGGTCCAGAGAGAAAGTGTGAGGGGTGTGCGGGGTCCAGAGAGAAAGTGTGAGGGGTCCAGAGAATAAAATGTGTGCGGTGTGAGGAGTCCAGAGAGAAAGTTTGCAGGGTGTGAGGGGTCCAGAGAGAAAGTGTGCGGGGTGTGATGGGTCCAGAGAGAAAGTGTGAGGGGTCCAGAGAAAAAAATGTGTGCGGTGTGAGGAGTCCAGAGAGAAAGTGTGAGGGGTGTGCGGGGTCCAGAGAGAAAGTGTGAGGGGTCCAGAGAAAAAAATGTGTGCGGTGTGAGGAGTCCAGAGAGAAAGTTTGCAGGGTTTTAGGGGTCCAGAGAGAAAGTGTGAGGGGTGTGCGGGGTCCAAAGGAAAGAATGTGTGGGGTGTGATGGGTCCAGAGAGAAAGTGTGCAGGATCCAGAGAGAAAGTGTGAGGGGTCCAGAGAGAAACTGTGTGGGGTGTGCGGGGTCCAGAGAGAAAGTGTGCGGAGTCCAGAGAGAAACTGTGTGGGGTGTGAGGGGTCCAGAGAGAAAGTGTGCGGGGTCCAGAGAGAAACTGTGTGGGGTGTGAGGAGTCCAGAGAGAAAGTGTGCGG
The DNA here is from genome assembly GCF_947034865.1 of Barbatula barbatula. NCBI lineage: Eukaryota > Metazoa > Chordata > Actinopteri > Cypriniformes > Nemacheilidae > Barbatula > Barbatula barbatula. Next base: position 22,049,880 of record NC_136781.1, on the reverse strand, counting down.
GGTCCAAAGAAAAAAATGTGTGGGGTGTGCGGGGTCCAGAGAGAAAGTGTGCGGGGTCCAGAGAGAAAGTGTGCAGGGTGTGAGGAGTCCAGAGAGAAAGTGTGCGGGGTCCAGAGAGAAAGTGTGCAGGGTGTGAGGGGTCCAGAGAGAAAGTGTGCGGGGTCCAGAGAGAAAGTGTGCAGGGTGTGAGGGGTCCAGAGAGAAAGTGTGAGGGGTCCAGAGAAAAAAATGTGTGGGGTGTGAGGAGTCCAGAGAGAAAGTGTGCAGGGTGTGAGGGGTCCAGAGAGAAAGTGTGAGGGGTGTGCGGGGTCCAGAGAGAAAGTGTGAGGGGTCCAGAGAGAAAGTGTGAGGGGTGTGCGGGGTCCAGAGAGAAAGTGTGAGGGGTCCAGAGAAAAAAATGTGTGCGGTGTGAGGAGTCCAGAGAGAAAGTTTGCAGGGTGTGAGGGGTCCAGAGAGAAAGTGTGAGGGGTCCAGAGAAAAAAATGTTTGCGGTGTGAGGAGTCCAGAGAGAAAGTTTGCAGGGTGTGAGGGGTCCAGAGAGAAAGTGTGAGGGGTCCAGAGAAAAAAATGTGTGCGGTGTGAGGAGTCCAGAGAGAAAGTTTGCAGGGTGTGAGGGGTCCAGAGAGAAAGTGTGAGGGGTCCAGAGAAAAAAATGTTTGCGGTGTGCGGGGTCCAGAGAGAAAGTGTGCGGGGTCCAGAGAGAAAGTGTGCAGGGTGTGAGGGGTCCAGAGAGAAAGTGTGCAGGGTGTGAGGGGTCCAGAGAGAAAGTGTGCGGGGTCCAGAGAAAAAAATGTGTGGGGTGTGAGGAGTCCAGAGAGAAAGTGTGAGGAGTGGGCTGGGTCCAGAGTGGTTTTGCAAGCTCTTTTACTCACTCTGGATGAGTAATGTACCACACTAAAAAAAATCTGAATCCAATGTAATTATTATTATTATTATTCTGAGAATAAACATTTCCACTTGCCTCATAAACTACATTAAATAATATCAGATAAAATATATTTTTCATCAAAATGTTGAAATGTTTTCTTTTACAGTGTAGACACATCAACAGCCGCTGGAGGATTAGTTACAAATTGTACCAGCTCAATCTCTGTGTCAAACTCTTTTGAATACAGGAATGGACATAATAAACAGAAGATGAGTTTAAGATGACAGAACTGATGTGACATTCTGATCCGAAGAATATCAATCACTGAATCATCATTCATCCAAAATTATATAGATCAGTCCAAACACAACCGTAACACGCATTGTTGAAATGAAAACATTAGCTGAATGAACGTTATTTATACAGACAACCACAAAGTACATTCAGTGCTGCAAAGACAAAAATATACAAATGTTTTTCACCTCAGTGATGTGCTGTGATGACCTGTGGAACAATAAAGTCAAATGTGATGTGATGATATACCCTGTGTGGAGAGGTCAGCAGCTAAAACCACACATATGAAGTTAAATGAAAGATCATTCAAGTCAAAATGAAAGATCATTCAAGTCAAGTCAGCTTTATTTATATAGCTCTTTTTACAATTTTCATTGTAACAAAGCAGCTGTACAAGAAAGCATTGACTATAAGCAAAAGATATAAGGTTATGGAAGTCAAAACACAGATCAAATATCAGAAACACTTTAAATTCCTATGTGCATTGTTAATTAAATAAGACTATCAAATTCTAGCAGCCCCCCCGGCCAGGCAAACAGTGCAAAACAGTATGAAAACGGTGGCAAGGAACCCAAAACTCCATTGGAAACCAGGCCTAACCAGGGGATTCCAGTTCCCCCCTGACAAAAGCTGCTGCCTTTGCACAAGCTCGACAGTGCGCGCACAACAAGACAAAATAAAAATAAAGTTTGATTTAAGGTTATCATTAATAATCGAATAGCGGCTGAAGTTTTGTAGAGTAGCCACGTCCTTCGTCCAGCTCTATCATCACAGCATTTGTCAGGTCTGGGTACGGATTGCGCCCTGCAACGGTAACCTTGGACTGCATCCTGCCCGCTCTAGTAACCTTGGAACAATGAGATCAACTCAGTCCAACCAGTCTTCTTTGACCCAGAGAGATTTTTCAGGACTTTCATTTCTAGTGTGAGGAGTTTCTGAATCACAATGGATTATCAGTATACATTGTGCTTTAGTGCTGCAGTTATTGATTATTTTAGTAATCGAGTATTCTACCAGTTAGCCCCAAATTTTCCCCTTAGATATATTTTTCTGTTGTTTATTCTGCAGCGTCTTCAGTGACACGTCTTACAGAACACGTCCTGAGTATAGCTGGCTGTGCATAAGTAATAATGGTCCGTTGGGAAGCACAGTGCTCCAGGTGTACTGTAGTTAAATGGATTAAATGAAGCTTCGAGGCAAATTATATTTTGTTTTCGAATTACTCAAGTTAAGTAATTAATGCGGGGTGTGCTTTTATAGATTTTAAAAAAAATTGTGCTTTTATTGTGCTTTTATAGATTTTGTGCTATTGTGCTTTTATAGATTTTACACAGATGCATGTTTATTAACTGACCACTATAGATATTCTACTTCAAAATGTAATATTTATCTTATACTTAACACTGAACAGGTTTATCATATACTGTCTGATAACTTTATATAATAATAGCATCACAAACCTCCCACATAGACGCCACCGACAGAAGAGCGTGCGAGGTGGCCATACTCCGAGTGGAATGTGCCCTAACTAGCAGAGTTAAAGGTATTCCACGCACCTCATAAGCTAAAGAAATTACCTCTACAATCCATTTACTAATGGTCTGCTTAGAGGTCTTGACCTCTGTTTCAAGGTCCAAAACAGACCAACAGTTGGTCAGATTTTCGCCATAAAGAAGACCTACGTACATATTCTTCTAACGCCCTGACAGGGCATGACAAATGTAACCTTCGGTGATCCGTAGGATGAAAAGCCTGAAGAACTAAGGTCCTGGCCACATTCCTAGGTACCTTAGGGACACATCCCGATCTAGGGTGAAGAATGGCCTTAATCCTGCCTGGAACGAACTCCAAACAAGTTGGAGAACTGATTAAGCCTGAAGATCACCTACACTCCTTAGAGAGGTAATGGCTACCAAGAAGTCTAGCTTGAGGGATAAATGTTTGTCCGAGCTAGACTCAATGGGCTCAAAAGGCATCTGGGAAAGCCCTTCTAGAACCACAGTCAGGTCCCATGCGGGAACTCTCACCTAAGACGGAGGCCTCATCCTCAAAGTTCCACGCAGGAACCGAACAACTAAGGGATGTCTCCCCAGAGATAGCTGCCACATTAACTTTAATGGTAGATGGTGCAAGACCAGTAGAAAACCGGTCCTGTAAAAAGTCCAGTACTGAAGCCCCAGGGCAGATATCTAGATGCCTTTCATTACACCACAAGTTGAACAATCTCCACTTAAAGGCATAAAGTTTTCTTGTGAAGGGAGCTCTAAAATTAAGGATCCTCTTAACAACCTCAGCTGAGAGACCCCGATTCAACAGCTCACCCCCCTCAGTGGCCATGCCCACAGTTTCCAAAGTTCTAGTGCCCCCTGCTTGAGTCAGAAGTTCCCTCCTGAAGGGAATCTCCCATGGCTGACCTGCCAGAAGAGTCAGAAGGTCTGAAAACCATACCCGAGCTGGCCACAAAGGGGCTATTAGTAAGAGACTCGTCCCTTCCTGTCGAACTCTCTCTAGAACTCCTGGGAGCAGAGCGACCGGGGGAAAAGAATACAGACGCCGTCGTGGCCATTTCTGTACCATGGCGTCCAGTCCCAACGGAGCTGGGCGAGTAAGCGAAAACCACAGAGGGCAATGATACATCTCTTGGGATGCAAACAGATTGATTTTGGCTTCACCAAACCTTTCCCAGATCTAGTCCACCACTTTTGGGTGGAGTCTCCATTCCCAGAGCCTCAGCCCCTGCCTTCACAACATGTCTGCTCCCACATTCTGGACTCCAGGGGTGTACATCACGCTGAGCAATGTGAACTTCTCCTGGACCCATAAGAAGAACCTGGTGCGCCAGTCTACAGAGAGGGCGTGGTCTCAGGCCCCCTTGATGATTTATGTAAGAGACCACTATCGGATTGTCTGTTCTGACAGGTCAACATGATGGCCTCTCAGGACTGGGAGGAAGTACCTCAGTGCTTGTAGTACAGCTAACATCTCCAGGCAATTTATGTGAAATTGGTGATGCTGCTCTCTCCACAGCCTACTGGCTAAGCGACCTTCCACTACGCATCACGCATCCGTCATCACTATCCTCCTGTGACATTGTGCCTCCAATTTCAGCTCTTGATTCAGAAACCCAGGTATCTTCCATATAACCAGGGAACGAAGGCATCTGCGCGTAACCCTGAACATACAGAACGGGTGGCTTTTCTGGGAAAACCCTTTGCCTTTTAGCCACCACTGTAAAGGTCTCATATGCAGGAGGCCAAAAGGAATCATGTTGGTCGCTGCCGCCATTAGACCCAAAATTCTCTGAAAATGCTTGACAAGTGTAGGCATGACCTAACTTGATCCTGGACACCGCTGTCAGGATCGTTTCGACATGTGCAGGGGACAATCGTGCTTGCATCATGACTGAATCCCATACTAGAAAGAAATGTATTACTCTGTTCAGGAGTTAAGTTGCTCTTTTTTGGCAATGAGCCGTAACCACAGACGCTTCATATGGTCGAGAACGAGATCTTGATGTCGAACCGCCATCTTGTAACACTGAGCTAATATTAACCAGTCATCTATGTAATTTAGTGTTTGGATCCCTTGAAGTCTCAATGGAGCAAGGGCTGAATCCATGCATTTTGTGAAGGTGTGTGGGGAAATAACAAGGCAGAATGGACAAAATCGATATTGGTGAGCTTTGCCCCCGAAAGCGAACCTGAGAAACTTCTGATGTTGAGCAAGGATAAAGATGTGGAAGTATGCATCTTTCAGAACTATTGTGGTGAACCAGTCTTCTGATCTGATTCCGGCCACAATAATAGGGACAGTGAGCATCTTGAACTTGTATCTCCTCAGAGATTTGTTGAGATGTCTCTGATCAAAAATGGGCCTCAGCCCTCCATCCTTCTTCGGAACTATGACGTACCTGCTGTAAAAAGCCTGTCTGATATTCGTGGGGGGAACATACTCTATGGCCCCTTTCACCAAGAGGGACAACACTAACCTTTCTAATACCACATCCTTTTCGGCGGTGGAAAACTCGGTGGAAAACACCCCCTTGAAATTCGGAGGGCGGACAGTGAACTGAATCCTGTAACCCTTTTCTATTGTCGAGAGGAGCCATGGTGTGAGATTTGGAAGCTAAGGGGGTCAACCTCTCGACATTGATGTCAGTTGTGTGAAGCCTGATGCCGTCAAGCAGCTGACCCGCAGGGGATGGTCGAACTGTTGACTTTATTTGCACCTTCACTAGGTCTAAATTGTCTTCGGGTAGACTCTGTTGATTCCGTGCTACAGAAACAGAAACCGTGCCCAGAAGAGTCATGGACGGCAGGGTTAACGTAAAGATTGCCTTAGGACTTCTTGGAAGGACCGAACTTTTCAGCCCTCCAAGAGGGGGCGCCCTCTGATGCCCTGGAAAACCGTCAGGACCTCTGTGCAGCAGCTGATTTGTGACTATAACTGCCCTCAGATCTGGTTTCACCTGCCTTAAAGGTTTAGGAGGTTGCTGCCTCAACCACCAAGCTCTCTGTGGGGAGGGGTAGGAGTAGCTACGCTCTGTTTCTGCTGCTGCCTATATGAGTGGCTTGTAGATAGCTGGGGCTGTCCTTGAACTGCAGACCCCTGGGGCTAAGAGCGGCAAGGTAGATGTTTTTGAAATGCTGCTGCCTTGGGTTTTGTCTCATGGAAACGTTCAACAACTTACTCGACTGCACCACCATAGAGGCCTTCGGAGAAGAGTGGTGCATCAAGCAGCACAGTCTTATCTTTCTCCTGATAGATTTACCCACAGGTGTCTCATTGTGGCTACTAGTGCTGAAATGGAGCGCCCTACAGCTTGAGCTGTAGCCTGGAGAGAAAGATCTGCTGCTGTTCTCAACTCGTTGAGCAGAGCTGGATCTATTACCTTGACCTCTTTATTGTCCCCCAGTAAGTTGGCCTGGTATGCCTGCAGGAGACCAATGGTGTGTAGGCATGACCCAGCCCGACCTAAAGCCATAAACGCCTTGCCCACCAAATTTGACGTGACTCTACACGGTTTGGTGGGCAATGTCGGGGATTTCAAAGATGATGCCGATTCCGGTTAAAGATAAACGGCCAACGTATCTTCCACCTTTGGCATTATGCCATAGCCCTTATCTCTAGCCCCTAACACATTCAAAGCTTTTTAGGTTGTGGAAGATATGCGAGATGAGTAAGTGTTTTCCACGATTTGGACACCTCTGACTGTAAATCGGGAAAAAATGGCAACCTCGACGCTGAGGCTGTACCCTTTTTTTCAAGAATCTTTCATCTAATTTACTGCTAGATAAAACCTCTTGTTGTTCTGGGGGCCAGTCAATGCCAAGTCTGGTAACTGCCTGGTCAACAACCTCTACCAGCTCCTCATATCCAGGGGAAAGAGGAGTTATATTGGGCTCATCTACGTCCCCTGTGTGAAAACCCGCACTCTCTAAGTCTTCAGCGCTAAAGCAGTGCATTGGGATGGGGCGGGAGAAGCCGCCATGCGGGCTCCCGGATCCCTTCCAGAAGCGATGGAACTGGGAGCTGGGCCTGGGGCTGAGCCTTAATGCCCTCATTAACATCCATCTGCGAGCCCCACGAATGGAATCGCCTTGCCGCCTCGACAGTGGTGGGTACCGATCCGTGAGGCTGGCGAATTTCGCATGACTCTTCAAACAAAGCAACACGGGAGTTGAGTGGTCTCAGCAATAGCCACAAACATTATTCACAGGGATCCCCCTTAAGAGCTGTCTTAGCATGCTCCAATCCCAAACACTCAACACAGAGTTCGTGTGTATCCCCATTTGTAATAAAACTAGGGCAGGGGAAACAAATTTAGTTTCACACAACATTTTCAGATGTGTCACGCTGCTGGCGTTCCCCATAATGTCAACCTTGACGCAGTGTAGTGTTCCCTCAAAAGGGAATGTACGGTCAGCCATCCAAATCTTGTGATAATGTTAGAAAACGCTGGCGCTGGCTGCCAACTTTTTTTAATGGCTGGTAGGGAAAACATTGTAAATAAATGGGTGACGTTAATTGCTCAAACTGCGTGAATAGTGTTATGTAAATAAAATTATTCCTGGTGGTTTGATTTGAAAATCACACCCTAATACAATTCAGACTCGAGACCCCCACTATCCTCGGAGGTGGATAATATATACAACATTGCACACAAATGCGCAAATGCACCTATTCAACCCAAATGCGCATAATGACAACACAAAAGAACACAGTCAGTGTCTTTGGTCGATATTAACCAATGTTTCATTTCGACAAATAACAATATCCTAAACTTAAAGCCTGAAAAAGAAATCCACGTGCACATGGGACTGTTTAACATGGTGCTGTAAATGGACTTGTTGCACCTAACCTAACGCGGTTAAATGATGTTGTTAATGTGACGTAATCACCTCAGGGGTCACGATCGAGGGAGAGGAGATTCAAAAGGCTGATGTCTTTTTATTTCATGGTTTTTGTCACATTGTGCCCCGAGTTGGACCATACAAACCTCATGGTTAGCATGCAAGTGATGACTACATGAACACTTCGTCATCACAAACGTAACTAATATTTTGATACACTTATCGATTACATACGCTGTTTGTAATAATAAAAAAATATTTCTGGAAATCATTTTGCGACCCCCTCTGGGGGTTGTTTGTACATATTTGTGAACAAATTTGCAATTTTAAATTGAGAACACAGATTAATGTTATTAAATCTCCCCGCTCACCTTCAGATTTGTGTCAGATTGGATATGTAGTGAATGTACCAGCCCTCAATCTTCAGTCATTTGAGTCACGGAGGTTTTGTTGTTTTTGGATGATGTTTTAAGGCCCGTGTGATTTAGAGACGGTCCTGCACAACTTCCATCTGTTCCGGTGAGGTGTCTGGAATAAAATGGCTGTGGTTTTCTGCTGATGCAGTTGTCTCTAATGGCATATGTTGTCATTATTTATGTATTGACGCATTAAATAATTTGGCACCTTCACTTCAGGCAGTAAGCACATGGCTTCTTTGAAGTTATAACAGTTAGACGTCTGTTTCAGGACTGATTGATTAGTCGTCCAGAAACAAAGTAAAACTGAAGTCAGCAGTGAATTGTTGGTTTAATAAACATGACTTGCGGCCCTCACACTGGCACTCACAGTGTTATCATACAGACACCTGTCATATCCACATACACTAGAGCAGTTTGTGTCATCAACATTCTTCCATAATGATTCAGTTCAAGAACTCCAGAGCTGTTTATCACAAGCAATGTGGTGTAGTTTTCCTAAACCCATTATTCAACAGAAATATACTCCAACCCTGAATACAATAATGTTGACTTGCTATGACGTAAATCCAGTAGGGCCGGTTGGCAAACATGGCACCAGAGCCGCAGCAAACATGGCACCAAGCGGCATGACTTCCATAAATGGACTTTAATAAGTACTCAACACACATCAAAACATCTGTAATGGGGTCACTGACACTGTAATACCCAATACAGCAAACCCTCTTTTACCATGTTTTAAAACAAATCCACAGTAAAATAAAACGAACAAGTGAGTAGTGTCAAACTGACACGACCTGTAAGTTCAAGCTGAATGCATGTTAGGATCAAGTCATGTCAAGTCAAGTCAGCTTTATTTATGTAGCTCTTTTTACAATTGTCATTGTTACAAAGCAGCTGTACAAGAAAACATTGACTATAAGTAAAACATATAAGGTTATGGAAGTCAAAACACAGGTCAAATATCAGAAGACTATAAATTCATATATGCAGTGTTAATTAAATAAGACTATCAAATTCTAGCAGCCCCCCCGGCCAGGCAAACAGTGCAAAACATTATGCAAACGGTGGCGAGGAACCCAAAACTCCATTGGAGGAGAAAAAAAACCTCAGAGGGAAACCAGGACTAACCAGGGGATTCCAGTTCCCCTCTGGCAAAAACTGCTGCCTCTGCATAAACTCGACAGTGCGCTGCACAACAAGGCAAAATAAAACATAATTAGATTTAAAATGATCATTAATAATCTAATAGCGACTGATCACATCATGTTTCTTGTTTTGTCTCTTTACAACATGTGTGAATCTGTGGGTGGGGCTAAAGAGGCAGCAATCATTTGCATCATCACACTATGATGTCACACTGAGACAAAATCTGACTCGAAGCCTTTTGGCAGTTTGGTTTAAAAAACAGTTTTTGAACAGTTTTTTCAGCTCAGTTGGTGGAGTTGTGGTTTGATCTCAGGGAACACACACACTGACATACTCATAAAAACATCTATGGACGACATGCACTCTCTGCCGAATGCGTAAATGTTAACGTATGTTTAATAACACAATAGTGTGTTTCAGGGTTACGTTTTCAGTTACTGCTTTTTTTTAGAGGGAAAATGATGTATTACATTGTGTGATTGGCCTCGTGTTTACGATTATATGTGACCGTGTGTTTTGTCTTTGTTTCCTGTGTGTTTGTGCAGCGTTCCAAAATAGCCGTGTACGAGAAAATGTGGTCGTACATGAAATCGGCCGAGCCCTCCGTGTTCGCCAAGACGACACCCGACGGTGTGGCACGGGTACGCAAGTCGAAGGGCAAATTTGCCTTTCTTCTGGAATCCACCATGAACGAGTACATTGAGCAGCGGAAGCCGTGCGACACCATGAAAGTTGGCGGCAATCTGGACTCGAAGGGCTACGGTGTGGCCACCCCCAAAGGCTCAGCATTAAGGTGGGTGGAATAATATAACAATATTCTCCATGTTGTTATAGTATTCCACCTACCCTGATGTCCTGTGTTGTCACTACCCTCGACCCCGTCCACCCTCCCCTCCCCCCATCCCCTCCCCACCCCCTCTTTCTCTCCCTGTTATGACGACCAGGTAACGGTATATAATGCATTTTTTATGTCATTTGATTGACCATGATGATGCTCTTCTTTAAATGTCTGTGTTCTTTTCTAATCGCAACAGATTTCCATTTTCGAGAATCAGTGGCTAATTTAAGCTAATCATTTCACATGTGTGTGCGCGTATGCGTCTCTCTCTCTCTCTCTCACCGTCCTTTAGTCTTTCTCGTGTGTCTCGTGTGTGTGTCTGTTCTTCCTGACTGTCGTGTTGTCACTTTTAATTTAACAGTTGAACGGTTTTTCAATTTAGTTTGTAAAAGCTGCGCCGTCACTTGTGACGAATGTTAATTGCATGGTGTTTGTTGTGTTACTTTTCCTTCTCAATGACAATGTCCCCATCCCGCACACTTCAGTTTGAAACGGCGTAACCCTCCATGCCACCTTGAATATTTAACACTTTCTTTGCTCTGATCGTCTTATCTTCAATTCTTTAACCAAATTGTGCTCTTTCAAGCATTCTGATAACTGATTCACAATCATGATTACGATTGACTCTCAGTAGCAGTAGCAGCTCATTGCCGTTATCCAGTAACGTTACTACTACTACTACTACTACTACTACTACTGTGCTAATGCAGTTACAGACCTGTGCATTTTCTTACAAGTTATGTTTTATTGTTTCAAGAAATGCTGTTAACCTGGCAGTTTTAAAACTGAATGAGCAAGGCCTGTTGGACAAATTGAAAAACAAATGGTGGTACGACAAGGGAGAGTGCGGCAGCGGGGGAGGTGACTCCAAGGTCAGCCTCAATGTCACCAAAATCGGGTACCATAGTACAGAGTAATCGGCAAGCCTGTTAGTCCCCAACCCGACCATACCTAGGCATCTTTCAGCGCTGTCCAGATGATTGTGCCATCTGATGTCAAACCCAGAACCCTGACTTGGCTAACGGATGGTCGAAAACCACCGGTGTGATTTTGTCCTGCTGAGGAGAAACAAGAAGGTTCACGCTTGTTAGCGATACTCGTTAGCCGCCTAGCAGATAGTGAAGAGAGAGATACATAATTAGCTTCTCGTTTTGCTTCTGCTGGGCGGGTGTCCTCACCTTGATTTATTATTGCACTCAATAAATAGTCAAACGCAGCCTTTGGGGCAGGAAACTTGGAATAGCTCGGCTCTGGACCGCCAGATCAAGAATCCCTGTTTCATTTGACCGTGGCTGTGTGTTCATCCCTCACCGGGAGCATTGTTAACTGACCGCTTCACTTTTTTAACACAAACAATCACACACAGCTGTTGATTTTACTTCACTTCAAACAATGCTTTCATTACGATACACTCTCCTAAATCTTACCCAATTGGGCCAAAACTGCGACATAAATCTACCATCTGTAAGGGAGATCGTATGTTTGTGTTGTATGTGGACGAATGTGAAGCTCTGTGGTTTGTGGTGATTAGTGGATGGGTTTTCTCTAATGATGTAATGCACTGGACACAACCACCGAGAGAGAGAGAGAGAGAGAGAATGCGGCACCTGCAGCAAACAGACATGATGAAGTCTGCTGTCATCCTCGCTGCTCCAGTCGCTCTTAACACTCTTAGAATCTTAATCAATGTCCCTCCACCAGCTAAAAGAAATGTTAGCAACACATAGCAGATAGCCATGCACTGATGAATTGCATGGTTTGAAACAAGTAAGGTAAAAGGCTTGATTTTGATTTCATCTGTGCTAGCACTTGGACCATCCTTGTGAAAATTAACCATAGTCTTATTATATTAAAAGTGATCATGGTTACTATGGTAACATGATGGTCAATTCGTGGTTTTCATGTTTATTTGCAGTAAATCCGTGATTCATTTTATAATAGCAAACCTATTTAAATAGGGAGGTTAGCATGTAAATGTTCATGTCAATTCAGTACTGTGTTTGTACTGTTTTAACGTTGTTGCCTCTATAAATGTGTGTTTGCTCTTTTCGGGGGGTTCTTTGTTTGTTTTTGTAGTCCTATGGTCAAGTCTCCTCAGCCTGAACGAAATCCTACTGGTAATTTTCATTGGTCTGTCAGTCAATAGAGGGTTGGGCTTTGTAAAGACGATCAAATTTAAGCACGAGGCGTGTCTGCTTTGGAAGCCGCACAGACAGACAGACAGACTCTTCTCTTAACAGTGTATGCCGATTACTCAAAGCGATACGGGTAGGTCCTGGCACACTAGTTTAGCCCTGGTGAATGGAAGGTTCTAGTCAGTATGCCTGCCACTCTGTGTGTTGTATTGGCCAGGAGCCCTGCTTTATCGCTTTGTAAAGTATGAAGTAGTTAAGACTTGAATAACATAAAATAACATAATATAATGTTATTTATGTTATTTCCCACGTGAAGAACTCCTGTAAACCTTGCAGTATTGAAACTCAGTGAACAAGGCATCTTAGCCAAGCTGAAAAACAAATGGTGGTACGATAAGGGTGAATGTGGAACCAAGGACTCTGGAAGTAAGGTCAGTCGCTGCAGGTCTTCTGTACTGATTCCAAAACTGCATTTTGACATATTGTTCATATGCAAAGAACAAACCAGTAGTGTGTAAGCATATGTTTTTTATGACTCTTAGCCACGAATAAAGACACACACGTGGCATAAAGTTGTGCACCATCCCCCATTTCAAATAGAAGTCAAAACACACTCTTCTCTTTTTTAATTCCCATTTGTTTTTTCACTCTTAAGAAAAGACGTAATGTTAAAGAGCATACGTGGGGATTTATTTAAACAAAAAAGAGGTGCAAATTGATCAACAGATTAGATCGAGTTTTGTTGTCTTTCTTGCTTATTTAATGAAACTCCATTAACCATTTTGCTGCTGCTCTTACTTACCAAACTTCCAATTTAAAATTTGATGTATTAGTGTTGTTACTTATTTGTCTTTGACGTGATAGTGTGTCCTCTCCATTATTTAACTGACTGACTGGTCAACCTCAGAAACAAACCAGTTCCACAGAGACTAGCGTTGATTTCCACACCAGAGGTTAGGGTTTTTTTTAGCCTCATTAGTTGAGAACTTTATTCTTTAGTCTGTTAAACTGCATATCTTTCTACCACAAACAGCGCCTGATGGATTACGTGGCAAATAGTGTAATACTAATGGACAAATTTTTAATGGACAGGTTTGGGGGGTAAGCAGCAGCAGAATGGTTCCAATTGATTCTTAAATTCAGTATTCTGGTGTAGAAAATATGTCAAAATATGAATTTGAAGGTTCAAGAATGTCTAGGCAGATATGGCATGTAAGGTTAATGAGATAGAGGTCTGACCTGTACGTAACTGACCAGCTTCCTCAAAATACACGAAGAAGCCAATGAGAAGCTTAGAGAAAACAACACAATATCTACATTCACCAGTTATGGTCCTGATTGACTTAATTCATCTATTGGATCCATCTTAAATGGATCTACAAGTCTATATATAAAGCTTAGATCATAGAGCAAGATTTTGCTTTAAGTCATCTACTGGAATCTAGATTCCTCTGGCAGCAGCAGCAGCAGCAGCAGTGTAGACAGAATGTCAGTAGTCCTGCTTGATATTTGACACATACTTAAAGAACACGTTAAGAACTGTGTAGTATAGCGGGTTCTCTAAATTCTGTCTGATGCTCACCACTGCAAGATATTCTAACTCTCTTTCTCACTTCTCTTAGGACAAGACAAGCGCTCTGAGCCTGAGCAATGTGGCTGGTGTCTTCTATATTTTGGTTGGTGGACTGGGGCTGGCCATGATGGTGGCTTTGATAGAGTTCTGTTACAAGTCACGTGCAGAAGCAAAAAGGCTGAAACTTGAAAAGAATGCCCAAAGCTATAAGCCAGCCCCTCCAGCCAACACTCAAAACTTTGCCACGTACAGAGAAGGCTACAACGTTTACGGAACAGAAAGCGTCAAGATCTAATGGTAATGATTCTACTTTTGCTTGGTACATGCTGTTGATGGACGGACGAATGAATAAGACGGATGGATGAGAAATAAATGGATGGATGGATGGACGGACAGATGAATTGATGGATGAAGAATGGATGGATGGATGGATGAAATATTGATAAAGGATGGATGGATGGATGGATGGATGGATGAAGAATTAATAGATAAATGGATGGATGATCGATGGATGGATGGATCATGGACGGATGAAGGGATGGATGGACTGATTGATGAAAAATAAATGAATGGCTGGATGGATGGGCAGACGGATGAAGAATTGCTGGATAGGTGGAAGAATGGATGGATGGATGGATGGATGGACGGACAGATGAATTGATGGATGAAGAATGGATGGATGAAATATTGATAAAGGACGGACGGATGGATAAAGAATTGATAGATGAATGGATGGATGGATCGATGGATCATGGACGGATGAAGGGATGGATGGACTGATTGATGAAAAATAAATGGATGGCTGGATGGATGGATGGATGGGCAGATGAATTGATGGATGAAGAATGGATGGATGAAATATTGATAAAGGACGGATGGATGGATTGATGGATGGACGGACAGATGAATTTATGGATGAAGAATGGATGGATGAAATATTGATAAAGGACGGATGGATGGATGAAGAATTTATAGATGAATGGATGGATGGATGGATCATGGACGGATGAAGGGATGGATGGACTGATTGATGAGAAATAAATGGATGGCTGGATGGATGGATGGGCAGACGGATGAAGAATTGCTGGATAGGTGGAAGAATGGATGGATGGATGGCTGTTGTGTTTTTGTGGTTGAGTTTTTTCTAGCAGCATCCTTAATTTCAGTTCCTATCATGAAATGAGAGGAGAGTTGAGGTTGCATCAGCTCCAGCACACGACACAAACACGTTCTGTTTAGATTTGTACTTTTCCGTGTAGCGCATGTGTTGATGCCTCAGAAAAAATCATTAGCGGATGATAAATCAGTACAGTGGAAATGTAGCTAACGGTAAACACAGAAGGAATTTTCTGGAAAGGTTCATACAATCTACTTGTTTGTCAGCGCAGTTATCAATCATATTAACTCAAAGCACGACTTGGACATTTTGTTTCTGCTGGCAAACCTTGTCATGTTTATTTCATGGATGGATCTCACAAATGAAACGTCCATTAGGATTTTTTTCTGGAAGCATTTCTCTTCCACTGAGTTCAAGTTTAGCCAGAATTTACGACAGAATCAGAAAGAGCATCTTAATAGGTTCGGTTATGGTAAAGGTCTTACATTTTCTGTTTATATTGTCTGTTTCAGCAGAGAAATGCAGTGTTGTGTGATTATTACAACAAGAGATGGCTGGATGTTTAGGAGGGGCCGCTTGCCCGTCCGCCTCTCTCGCCCACTCTTCATTCACATCAACCCCAGCCTCTCCTGCCCACACGCCGACGCACCATCACCACCAGCAGCATGGACTGTTGGAAGAATTGGACACGATTTCTTCAGTGCCTTATGGAATATTCAGAGAATCATATTGATGCAAACTCATAGTAGAAACACTGCATCGCTCAAATCACACAAACATCATCATCATTATCTGTGAAATAATCTGAATACACACATAACTCCATGGAAACCAAGAAATAAAGCCATCGTTTGCGATTTTAGCACACTGAAAGAGCCAATCTGACTTCAGACGTCTTTGTGAACTTTGTGAAACTTGGTCGTCAAGCGAAAGGGGGATTCGCTTGTAATACATCAACTGTAAATTTGCTTTCACAATCATTAAATCGCTGTATTAATTTATCACATTTGGATGATTTCAACAACAGATCAGGATTATTGTGAATCTGCTGACATGTTAAATATTGTCTGTGTTTTTTAATCTATATTTTAAAGGCAAGTTAGATCACAAGCTATAAACCCCATAACAATTGTGTTCATGCATTTGAATTTCAAAAAACAAGAATCACTTTCGAGTTAAGACGATTTCATTCATACAGTACACTAACAAAGTCTTGAAATGTTGTAGTTTTCACAGCATATACTGATACTGTACAAGAAACTCAAGCTATAAAATGGACGACATTAATGTAGATAAACTGCTCTCCACTTAAAGGACATGGCTTTTATGATGTAGTTTTTGATTACCTCACAGTTTACCGACTATAATTCGCACACGAAATCAAGCTTTGAGATTTCCGTTGATTTGATGAGCATTATACGTGTTTGGTGAATTATTTAGACAACAAAGCTTAAGATTAATAACATTAACAATAGATTTGTCCAGGTGAAAACAGGGAAAGGCTTAGCACATACTGTATACATTTGAAAGAAAACTAAACTGTGATTCAGTGTGATTCAGGAAGAGAGTGACCCTGAATCCACAGACAGATAGTTTTATAATGAAAAGCTTTTCAAAGAGTAAAACTGTACAGTGAGATTTCTAGCGAAGGGTTCACAAACAAGAGTGACTGAATTCCCAGATTTTCTATCTGCATGTGAAAATTTGTGATTGCCAAGTAAAAGCCCTGAGACTTCCGTTAGATTCTAGAGGGCCGGTATAGAAAGTCATTTTCAAACCTTGATATTTTGACCTGTAAAACTGCACTTCAGCCTAGACTACATGAACCGGTGTCAGGCTAATGTAAGACTGCATGCATGGCTATCAATCCCTGAGCCCTGATAGTGAGGCCTTGTACAAAGAATTTTAATACATTTTGTAAATAAAAACAAACAAAAAACAGTGTGGTTTATTTCTTGTGACTCAAACAGGCTCGAGGATGAAAAAGGAATGAGTTTGTCTAACGTGACTTTTGCTGTATGATTTAACTCCATGGTCCAAATTAAAAATCGTACTATTTGAATACGACCTCATTGTGACGTTGCTTACCGAGCAGTTTAGCACACAGTAATCCTGCTTACGGTTCATTTAATACACCTATAAAAAGTTCTTTAACATGAATTGTGAACAGCAGTATCTTTGACATCAGCATTGAACTAAACTAATACTAATAAATACTGTAAATTGCCAAGTTTTATACAGACATTAGTTTTATAACCTATCCTATGTCATCAGTGATGAACAACTCTAATAATGAATGCAAACAGATATATTTTATAATAATTAAAACGGTAACAAAGCTGTAATTTTAGCTTACATTCAGCTATTCCTTGATCGGATCAAATGTTGGAGTAAATGTATGATGATCAATTCACACTAACTTTGGTATCAGTTGCATCTCAAAACATAACAACAATCTTTGAGATCATTCACTTGTGTTTCTGACACGTTAAAGGGTCCAAATGAAGTTATTTTGTGGGTGTAAATGATGTTTTGTTATTCAGAGAAACATAATGCAGTCAAACGGATGCAGGAAGCGCCATTTCTATCACTATCACGGAGGCAATGCAACACTCAATATGGCCGCTCTAACGGGGAGGAGTCCCGCCTTCCAGACAAAAAGAGCCAATCAACTAAAGACTGATGATTCTCTAGGGAAGAGCTCTGTACTGATGCTGCGTTCCAGGCACCTCAGACTTATGTTATTTCTAGCTTTGAGGTGGGAATTTATTAACATACAAACAGTGCTGTTCCAGAAACCATTTCTGGGTTGAGGTGAGAAATAACCCAAATCCCAGGTATATGGAGACAGCATAAAGGCACATTTACACTATACCATAAACACATGACTTGCCGACCTGTGCACATCTGAAGCAACCTTGACATTTGAGCTTCAGAAACAGAAGTTATGGGCGAGTTGACGTCTGGTTGAACTGTTGGTGGGATTTTAGAGCGTTAGGACTGTGGTGTTACTATGACTGAAACCGCTGGCTGGAGGAGTCGTAACATTCCTTTTCTAAAGGCACTTTGTTAGCTACAGTTTTAACTACTTAAACAACCAGTGCATGCAGTTATTAAAGACATCGTGTTACAGCGGTTTCATTTATCCCTACTACACAAAGGTCAAACAAGAAATCTTGTAGAGTCAACATCTATTCACCATTTACATCACAACACTTGAAAATCATGCCATAAATGACAACTGACACACGGTAGACTAAGAAAACTATTTTATTTAGAAAAAGCATACACTTTGTCAACTTTGCCAGATAAAAACATTGAAGTAGTTTGGAAAGTCATCATTTGTTTTGCCTCGAGTCCATTTATTTAGGGAGAAATGTAGCTTGCCATTCTTTATACAAATCTTTTAAAAACGTGATTGAAGACACAGAAAATGAGGATGCTTACATGGGAAATAAAAGTAACAGGAAAAGTCTTATTACATGGAACCATTTTATTATTTCTGTATACATAATATACAAATAGAGCATGTGTACTGCTTCAAACACCTAGCCTAAATATCACATGGGAATTAAAAAGAAGGGAAAGTAGTATCCAGAAACCCTAATCGAGGCAAAGACGTCATTTTCTTCTCACTTAAAAAAAACAAACAGAAAAAACCCACGAGGGAACAGGAAGATAGAATGAGGTCATAAAAACGCAAGCAAGCGAGAGTGACACACCAATTCCACCTGAATCTGTCTGTGATGCAAGCAGCACATTGTGCTAAATATTTAAAGGAAACAAACTTTCAGTCAAGTACTGAAAATATCACAATAAAAATGGCAGATTAAAATACAAGCTACAACGTTTCTAAGCAAAACAACAGAAGTTTGGATGCAGGCAAAGGAATCTTCTTTCCAGACGGTGACAGAGGGAAAAGATGAAGACGCTGCCACGGTTGAGAAATGATGAATCCTGCCACGGCTCACAGCGGGGAACACTGCTGAACAACAACAACAACACTTCATTTAAAACACCGCACGGCCATATTCAACTGGTGCAGATCAATCAGCCTCCATTTCCTAATAATGGCCGAATGACTGTAAATATAAGAAATGTGTAATTGTCTCCAAGGCACAACACGCTCTCATGGTCATTCATAAATGTTTCATACACATTTCATTCTGATCAGCCAATGATTGGGATTATGGGGGTGGGGCTTTCCATATTTGTACATTTTATGATTTCATTAGTGTTAGGGCGTGTTCACATTTGTCTCTTTTTTAGTAAAAAAAGTCTATCTACCGGCATCTTCTCCATGGGAAAACTTCCACATCAGACTTGTTGTCTCGCTGCTCATTAGGCAGTGACTTCAGAGCCAGCGTTTGTGCACGGAGAGAAACACATTCAGAAAGGCCTCATAGGCAGCGTAAAGGAAATCTATTTCAATTGTGGAAGTCGTTCCAGATCTGTTGACTGTTACAGTTCGATATCACTGCACCAAGTTGAACTGAATAAGGTTAGTCGGTTGTTTAGTGGTGACGTAAGGAAAACTGTTTCCGGGTCCAAGCAGCTTAAACAGCTGTTAATGAGCACGATTTACTCACATCACATATTTAACTCAAAGAAAACACGACAGTCACCAGACTCACAGGATCTCTGACATCAATATTTGAATAAAGGATGAAAGATCAATCGCTGACTGGCCATGTGAGATTGAGTTATGAAGATAAAGGTTGGGATCGCCGTGAGCATTTTTGTCTATAGCATCTTATTGAATGTTTGGACCCGGAAATGGTAAATGACCTTCCGTATATGGTGATGTGTGACGTGACGTCAGGCTTAGGATACTGATGCCTACTATCCAACACTGAATAAAGATCTAACAACAAACAAAACGACAGGTCATTTCCATTGTCCATAAGTATTAGATATTTCTTCACAGACTATTTCAACACCAGACGAAAAGCAAAAGCATATATCAAAGGTGACGGCAATGACACAATCAGCAGGTTAAAGCGAACACTTAAAAACAGGAAAATCACTCTATTGTTTAATGATGGGCTGAACTCCGTGAGAACCGCAGCTGGCACATGTCATGTTTTCACTCCAAACGCTTTTCTGATATGACCAGACTGTTGAATATGACGAAAACAAATATCCATACTTGGCTTTTCTGTCTAAATGAAGCAAACGCATGAGCTTACGTGCCGTGCTGTCGGTCTTCCTCTCGCTCGCCCTCTGATAACTGAATACAGGCTCAAGCTCGTAAGAAATGATTACTGAAGAATTGATCGGGTTTACATTCTTTTCTAATTCATTCATTATACTTACAAATGATTAAAACAATTTGCCTATTTGTGACGTTTGAACGTGGAAAGTAAACAGCTTTTCCTCCGCTGGACGTCGGGTCCTGATCACACTGTTGGGCTTATTTCTGTGATGATAACCGGATGGCTGAACATTATCCTTTGATGAACAGAGCGTCTTTTCAAAACTACTGCACTAATTTCTCACTAGAAATGCAATCGAAAGTTATTGAAAATGAATCTTAAAAACAGGCGCTAGCAGCTTCAAAAACGACACCAAATGTGAACAAAGCCTGACTTTGCACAAACATTCGACAAGGTGGCTATTTCATATAATGCTGTGTTATTAGCTGTGATAGGAAGTGCTCACCTCGAGTGACAGCAGACATTATCTGTGCTTCTCTGATGATTTATGGGTGAAAAGTGTTAAGGGAAAACACAACACACACACTACACGTCACTATTTTTGCTTAAAGCAAGAAAGGATATTGTTTCTTGTCTTCTTTAGCGCCGGTGCTGTCTCTCTTCTTCTCAGATTTGTCTTTGTCATGCCGGGATTCCTGCATGATAACAAACAGACACAAAGCTTAAGAGCTCTTTTCTACGTTTAATAACAATGAAGAAAAGAAGGTTTGTGCAGCATCACTAGAATGCTGGATGTTAAATGAAGTAGTTCAAGCACTTCTGCTCATCAGCTGGATAAGAGATGCTCCGGGTGTGACTGCTACACACCTGCAGTTGCTAAGGTTAGCAATGTTGCTAGGATAATCAGGGTGCTTACTGGCCCAGGTAAAAAGAGCCACCCCAGACATCTCTTTTAATGACATGTTCTTTCTTTGATCAGCATGAGTGAAAGAGCGCTGTATTTCAGGTGTAACGGGTCAGACAGTTGCAGACCTTTTTTCCTCCTGAGGTCTTCTCTGGTTTGGTCACATCGCTTTTGTCCTTGCTGGTGGATTTGGAGCGTTTGCCGCTGTCGTTGGAGTGTGGTGATTCAGACGGGCTGGCGCTCTTGCTGTGTTTGGAGGAGCCTGTGTAAAGGGCGAAGAGCAGTCGTGTGAGACAGATAACACAACAGCCTCGAGCGGAGCTTTATGTGATTGCTTCCAGCAAAGAGAAACACAACTTTCTGCTCGGCTAGCTGGCTTCTCCCGCTCAAACAAATTCAACAGATAGCCGTTATCCACTCACTCATTCCGTTCTCGTCTTTGCGGCGCTTGGCTTCCTGACTCATCTCGCGGTCGCTGTTGGAGAAGTCCTGGATGAGGGAGAAAGCAGCTGAAATCAGATGGACGCTTGTGGTTTCAGCAACACAAAGCACAACACAAAGCGATGTTTAAAGGACGAGACACTCGATGGCCGAAATTCACTCACTCGTTTTCTGTCCTTTCTCTCCTCTTTCTTCTCTCTCTCTTTGGAGCGGTCCCTGGATTTGTCAGAGTCTTTCTTCTCCTCGTCCTTCTCTTTGCTCTTGGACAGGGCTGTGCTGTGGTTAGGGTGATGCTGAGGGGACATGGAGAGATGAAGCAGGGTTAACATCTCACAGCGCTCATCTGTCACTCCGTTAGCCTTCACGTTAAAACTGCTGAAACGCCGTCATAAACGCTTGAACATTTTACCTCATGTGTCACAGATTAAACACTCAATTCAGTCATAAAACATCAACTCAATTCTGTGGAGCCAGACTCGATGTGGTCCTGCCCTCTACATCAATAAACGTTCTTCATCTCGCTGTAAGTGCACATGCACATGATCAGATTCTCTTTTATTGGTTTGATTTAAAGCGATACTTCACACATTAAGTTGTTGCAAACCTATTTTTTGTCAACACAGACACATTCAGAACAATGTCAGCACCTGAGATTTCTGGAGAAGTCAAAAGTTTGTTTTCCCAAATATTTTCTTTCTAAAATACACCAATTCCTAATATGGTAGACAATGGTGGCCCAGAAATGTCAGTTGCTAACATTCTTCCAAATATCTTCCTTTGTGTTCGACGGAACAACACATTTTATAAAGGTTTAGAACAACTTGAGTCGTCAAGGTGGAAAATATCAGCAGATAACAAAGGAAAGAAATTCTATGTTGACAATCCCTTAACCTCAACCTTAGTCCAAGCACCTCACAAAGAAACTAAGTTAGGACCAGCGAGTGTATACAGAAAAAAGAGGTCAGACCGCTAAGTGTTTATGAGGGATAACGCATGTAAGCATTGGCCTCATCTAGATTTGAACCCAAAGGTTTTTTTTACCTGGTAACATTTCTGTTGCATGAGTCACATAAAATACACAATCCTTCACTCCATACAAATACCATTACATGAACACTAGTGTTCGACTTACAATGACTTTATTACATTTGAGTTGAAAGTAAATATCTTCATCTATTGTTCATTTGGAATGTCAAGGTTTCTAAACACTGTCAATAGAGTTAAGAACCATTCACATATTAACCTGTAGCGCTACGGTACCTTGAATTTGGTGCTGGTACCAAATGGTACTTTTTTGGGTACTTTACTCTCACTGTAATAGAAACAAGTCAAACCCTCGCGATTATAACGTTTTATCGCACACAAAATCATTTATTGATGCAGTGTGATAATTTACCTAAACCACGAGGCCTCCACCATTAGCACATCATTAGATAACATACCATTAAACAAAGCTGAAATAGTCCTCACGAACCGTTTAAACAGCATCTTTACTGAAATTAACAGATTGATGTTTAATATACAGTTTTAACAGTTACAGAAAGAATGACATATTTTGCATATAATGTTTCTCACAGCTTGTCTTTCTGGCCCTTGACGGCCTCACTCTTTCCATCATTTGTTTCCACTGCTCTAATGAATCTGTCAAAATAACTTTGTTTTCTCTGTCCACCATCAATAAAATCAAAGCGTCTTAAACTTGAAGGTTCAGTGCATTGTTATGTGTGTGCGTGTCAGCTGCGTCTGAACATGCATTTCCTTAACGCGATTCTATGCTTATATTTCTTAAAAAGAACAAGTGAAATAATATAAATATATGTAAGCCATATGCAGTGTCAAGTGTTCTCTCTCTCTCTCACAGCACCCGATGTGTTCTCAGGTACTGAAATTTGGCACGGATTGATTTCATGTGAATCAGTACGCTGTAGTAACTCAATGTAATATGGTTGGTGCCCTTAAAAGTACAGAGTTCGGTACCCGACACAAACTGTCCGATTATTTAATTGGCCAGATATGTAATAATAATATATTCATTCCTCCGTAAGAGACTCAGCACAGGACAATTTGTATAAAGCTGAAAACTGATCAGATTAAACAAGGCATTCATAAACTGCTTGAGGTCAAAATAAACCTGTTGCTGAGGGTGTGAGTGCAAATGAATAAAGTTGATAGCAGTTATATAACGCCTATTTCTATTGTAAAGATCACACATAGGCCTGTCGCAATAACTACTTTTTGTTGTGCGATGTATTGCACCAAAATTAATTGCGATATGCGATATTATTGCCATTTTAAGACCGTGTAATGCTACTGATTATATAATGACAGTATTACAATATAATAGCATACAAATGCAAGTACTCTTTCAAAGAACGTTTTATTCTTAAGAATATTTAGACATTGTCTAAAAATATTAATTGAAGAAACTTATATAAATAATAATAAATACACCCTTGTTTAAAAAAGTGCAGTGCAGTAAACAAAAACTAGAACAAAACAAAGTTAAATGTTAAACAAAGTTGGTTTAGACTTTTAAAGTGTCTTACAGAGGCAGAGAAGCCTCAACAGGCCATATCTGCACATTTATTTATAATTGTCAGGCAGATTCTGAGGAAGAAATGGCGAGATACTCTATCCGTGAGTGTTCGCAATTTTGCGTTGTCACGTTTGTATTTGCACTGACGGGAAAAGGCTGAAGATTGCGGCTTTAAAACCGAATCCATTGGGACTTGTTCTTCTTAACTGTCTGTAGTCGCCATGAAACACTTTACAGCGCAGTGGCTTCACTTCTCTTCACCTGTCGCTTTCCACAGACTCCGCCTCTCACGTGTGTGTATAGACGCGCTGCCTGAAGCCCCGCCTCCGCCACAGAGAGCAGACAATGCAGAGCAATCGAGTAAAATGGTGGTGACATTTTTTATAAAGAATAATATGATTTAAAAAAAAATCAATCGCAATATATCGTAGCACCAAAAATGATCGCACTCATTTCCATATATTGCGCGATAAGTTGATATATTGCGACAGGCCTAACCACACAATGCCAAATGCATGAGACATTGTGTTGTTGTGATCATGTGGGCAGTTGTAATACAAACTACAAAACAACAAACTGTTGATGCCGTTTGTTCATTAGCAGCGTATAAACTCAATACACAGATTAAATGAACTCAAACAGATGTTCAGAGTTTAAAATTCTGATTAGATTGTGCCAAGAAAGAGCTGAAGATCTTAAAGATGTCAAATATTCAGAAGATTCTCATTTGATCCGCCCAGTGGCTCTGAATTAGGGCTGTAGCCATCAATGAATCGGGTATTCAGATAACAATCACTGTTTCTTTATTAAAGAGCAATACTAAATATAACACAGGTCTCTAAATATGAACAACTAATTTGTTTCCTTTTTAGAGAAATAAAACAATTGATTGCTGAAATTTCATACATTCAAATCTGTGAAAACTAAACCCATTTAGCACATTCCATTGCCATATTACATTCAAAATGCAATATAATACAAATAAATAAATAAAAAAACTAATAAAAATAGAAAGAATAATCTCAAAGGTAAACAACTAACTTTAGCTTATGCATGATGCTTTTATTTTATCTAAATTAGTTTGATTTTTTCAAAGTTCTCTTAATTGATTACTAATTAAAGATGGGGGTGTCAGATTTCTCTTAGCCAAAACAAACACACTCCTAGTCCCCTCTTTCGCTTCTGTCAGACCAATTTCTGTCCTGTGCACCTTACTGCTGATTGGCTATAAGGTTGTTTTTGTACTCGGACCCTTTTTTTCTAAAGCCTAATTCAGAAATGGGACACGCGCTTTTAAATGGTAATATATTTGTCCACATAATACTACTGAATAGCGGTGCACCATTGATTAACCTCACACAGAAACAAGCACGATGACAAATCATACAAAGCGACTCTGTTTAATGCTCCTAACTGTATCGTCTGCATGCTACATAACGCTATATGCCGCACTGTACAGCCTTGTTAGGCGTGCATGTGTTTAAACAGCCAAAGAGACTGCTTTCAGCCTTCGGACATAAGGAACATACACAATGTTCTCTCACCATTCTCACACAAACAGCGTCTGTGGAAGTCTCAGTGTTGTCAGAGCAGAAATTAAACCTATAGGTTACTTGCGTAACCCGGGTTCTCTGATAGCATTAAGTGTGGTGTCTCGCTATGGGATACGACCCTTCCACGTATTCCTCCGAAGCTCTATTACATTTCGCCAGCCCTTATTGGCTGGCAGACAATGACGCTCATGTCTGAGGAGTGGCTACCTACATAGAATAAATACCGTTACACTGCTTAGTTTCGTCATTCAAAACAAGCACACCTCTTCCTCGCTTTCACACAGCAAGGAGGGTGATCTGGTGAGACACCTCACTTAATGCCATCAGAGAACCGGGTTTACGCAAGTAACCTATAGTTCTCTTTCAAGCATACATTTCGGTGTCTCACCATGGGACATCCTAACCCCCTTATTGCCAAATAGCCTGTTTTGAATTGCCTGCCAACCAAGATACAGTCAGGCTGAATGAGTGAGCAATCAAATGTCTGAATAGTGAACCCTTTAAAGAGAGCCAATTAAGTTGACATCCCCCTAGTCGAGTGCGCATGTAAACCTGTTGGGGTGGCAAGACCTCTACTGGAATAAGCCAAGTGTGATAATTGCTGTTTCGTGATTGGCTTCCCCGTACGTGGTTTAGCCCAAGATACCAACCGCAGATCACTCAATCGGAACCCTGCCGTCCTATTTTGTAAAAATCGCAAGGCACGCACTGGGCACAGAGAATTCAACTTTTCCTGATCTGAAGATGCAAAAGATGAAGGATAAAATGACCTTAGCTCAAGGGGAACAATAGAATTAATGACTTAAGGTATAAATGCGGGGTTTGGTTTCAGCAAAACCCCTGCATCACCCCTGCATCACCCCTGCATCGCCCCGCATAAACTGCACACATGCAGGATTCACAGAAAATGCGTGAATTTCACTTGGGCGCATCGCTGAAGTCCGAGACAACAGAACGATAATATTTTAGCGTCGACAAGATCCAGTGGCTCGAATTGGATTCACTTTCAGGGGCCCCAAAACATGTCCAAATCCCACGAGGGAGAAAGCAGTCTTGACACGGGCAGAGGGCGTATAAATCCTGAAGTAATGAGAGTATAACAGTCAATGTATGCCACTACTGTGGTGTTGTCCGTTCTCAGAAGAATATAATGCCCTCTTAGAAAGGGAAGAAAATGCATCAGAGTGAGGAAGACTGCCAGCATATCTAAATAGTTTATGTGGAGACTGGATAAATGGAGGTCCCATCTGCAATTCACTATTCTGAAGTAAATACTCGTATGCAAACATCAGGTATTTCCTGTGGGGTAGATAAATATGTGTGAAAATAAAAAAAATACAAACTATGTCCTTCAGGTCAATGGACGTGAACCAATCGCCCGTGTGCAACAATTTTAAGAGTGTAGCGTGAATGAGCATTCTGAACTTGAATTTCCTTAGGAATTTGTTCAGTGCGCGTAAATCCAATATTGGGCGGAGAGAGCGCGTCCCTTTCTTCGGGACAAGTAAGTATCTCGATTAAAAGCCACTGTGGCTCTTCTCGGGTAGAACGACTATTGGTTACGGAAAAATTGTAAACTATTAACACAGGAGAAAGTACACCGTGCTTGTGACTCGTGGGGTGTGCACCACAGCCACATCTCTTTTTCTCTTCACTGCTCTTAGGTCCCTGGCCCAAACAGGCTCTGCTGCACCGACAGAACACTTGGGAATCTCGGAACTTGTTCCCTCCTGGATTTGATGAATTGAGGGCCGGGAGCTTGCAAACGGAGCTGTTGTACTCACAGGTGGTGGTCTCGGTCGTCTAGGAATGCGAAAGCTGGGGGGTGGGCGAGCTGTCGCTTGTGGGCAGGTCAATCGAGGTGGCGGCACACTGTGGCTTCCTTGGCACACAGAGCTGCAATGCCTCATCGTCCCTCTTCTTCACCTAGCACCTCTTTTGCATCCGTGTCAGTGCGATACTGAAAACTCCCTCTGAAACAACTGGTGTGTCCAAAACGGTTTCTTTCTCCCTGTCAGAATGAATAGCAAAGTTAAGCCAACAACCCCCCTCCTGAATGACCATGGGGGCCATATCTTTGACCGCGACCTGAACCATAACCACACTTTACGATCTTGTCCCACTGTGCCTGACATGGTCTGGGAGATACATCAAGCTTCTCCGCAGGCGCGTTTGCACACATCCGGCAGATCAACACCAAGAAGCGGAGAGGATGGTGCCTCGACCGCCTATTCCTTGGATCCCGCCGCCGTGAGGGTTGGGCCAATTGAGCAGGGGGGAGGAAGAAGGAATCTTCTTACTCCTCCTCGTTGGAGAGAAGTCTGATTGTCCCTTGTCCTCAAAGTCAAGCAAATCCTTCTCCTCGTCGTCCATACTCTACACGTTAGGGAGGAGAGCATCACGCAAGCATCACGCCTTGGTGGGCAGCGTCACAGGAATGGATACCTAAGGGGTGACAGCAGAAGCAGGGCTTCTGACATGAGGGGATCTTTGCCTGATAGGCTAGCGTGGCGTGCTAGCCTCCGGCGGAGGCTGTTTAAAGCAAAGCATGCACAGTGCTCGCAGGATTATCGATCTCTGCTTGGGCATGTTTCAGCCCAAGACAAGCAGAGCAGACATGGTGTGTGTGTCTCTCCCTGCATACGCACAGCCGTGGAAGTTGCCCCTTGCTAGCCAGAGCAGTCTACATTGCTGCAGCCATAGCTGGGTGCTTGAAATCCTGCAATAGCCTGGAGAACAAATTGGAGAACAAACCAGCAGATCGTTCCCGAAGAAAATAAGGCTTCTGGTGTGAAGCGAGAAAAGGTTTTTGAATGACGAAATGATGCTGTGTTACACTCCTCAGACACAAGTGTCATTTCTGCCAGCCAATAGGGTCTTGCGTAATGTAATCGAGCTTCTAAGGATTACGTGAGAGGGGCGTATCCTATAGGGAGACACCGAAATGTATGCTTGAAAGAGAAACTCTGCCCTCCATATAGTTTACTGTCGTTTATTCTGCAGCGTCTTCTGTATTTACATAACATGTCAAGAGTTTAGCGGGATGCGTGTCAGTAAAAATGGTCCCTGGGGAAACTCAGTGCTCGGTGTACAGTAGTAAAATGGATTAAATGAAGCTTTTTTGCCTTGATGATTTTGTTTAAGCAATTTTAAATACATGAATGTCATATGTTATTTAAATACATTTATATTTCATTTGTCAAAAACTGTCAAAATGATTAGCTGCATCCGGGTTACCGTGTGTTATTTGTTTTAGAGGTTGTTATCTGGGAATAACGAACCAGCAAATGTCAGGACTTTTATGTAGATCAGTGGTTAGAGCACGGCACTAGCAATGCCAAGGGTTTGATCCCAGGGGATTGCACATACTTACAGATAAATGTATAGTATAATGCAATGTAAGTCGCTTTGGATAAAAGCATCTGCCAAATGCATAAATGTAAATATAGATCAGACCTGCGAACTCAATGTATGCTTTCTGGTGCACTATTAGCTTCAAAGAACTTCCTCAATTTGCTGGTCAAAATGTATTTATTGTGTTGTGCTTGAAAAACTTTACA
The DNA here is from genome assembly GCF_947034865.1 of Barbatula barbatula. NCBI lineage: Eukaryota > Metazoa > Chordata > Actinopteri > Cypriniformes > Nemacheilidae > Barbatula > Barbatula barbatula. The sequence continues at coordinate 22,020,987 of NC_136781.1, read as the reverse complement.
ATACATGACATTTACAGCAGAAGCTAATCACATGATGTATTACCAAAGAGAAGCTCATACGCAAATATGAAATACCCCATTGTTATTTGGCGACTTGCAACATAAGAATAAATGCTTTACAACTATTATATATTTAGCAAACAACACTGATGTTAACACATAACTATGGTCAATACAATCATTCATCAAAATAGACTGATTGTTTCATTAACCCTTTCTTTAAATGAGAATCAATCTGTCTGTGCAATAATGAATTCATATTAGCGGTAATCTGTAGCTTCTGCGTTTGAAACTTCAGACTAATATCAATCGCACCCAAGTGCCCTACTGACAAGTCTTGAAGTGGGAGTTCTGAAGGGAGATCTCATCACATAGCCATTTGGATCACAGTTTGCAAACTGAGTAAAAAAACAATGGCATTTACTCTTTATCCCAGACGACCATCCCCGTTGCCTCCCCTTCAGCAGTGCCTTTCAAGGGCGCAAAAATGACCTTTGGTACACGCTCTTCCCAACGCATCCGCAGACCAAATGACTGACGCTGTGATGCTGCCTGTCTCGGTTTTTAAATGATTAAAATATGGTACCTGAGGACTTACATTTAATAAATCACTACTCCAGCCTCCGAAAACAACTTCTTTGGATCTATATGACTCACAAAAATGACATATTTTGATTCAAAAAGGGGAATTTCACAGAAAAGCGTCTAGTTTGCAGGTATGACATTTGCAAATCAGTCAATAAGCAGGCTAAATGACCATACGGGTTTATTTCTAAATGTTTTACTTCAACTGTGCAATCGAAATTTGGAATCGATAAGAATCCAAATCGATCGATACTGAAGATCACACAACCTGACAAGATGCGAGATGAATAGCACATCCTCTCTCTATGATGAATAGAGCACCAACCACAGCTGAATAATCACATGTAGAAAACCAACTCAACCGTAAACATCTGAATTACTAGAACATACAAACATTTGTCACAATATCCTGTGTGAAAGCACTTCTGCAAGATAAACACAATGTTTCAGGAAATGAAGAATATGCAAAAATCTGCAGTTCAGAGTCAGCAACTAATGCCAAAAAAGCACCTGCATGAGACTACAAGACATTTTCTCTTTTTAATATGTGGAAAAACTGCACTTAATGTCGGGAGGAAATCAGAAAGAGAGAGGAGGCAGCTCAAAATGCAGCTGGATTGCTTTTTCAGGGGGTGCCATCAGCATTTTTTCAAACATTCTTCAGTGACCAAACAGCAAAAAACACTTATCTCCCCGCCGGCGGACACGAGCTGGTGAAAAGAGACTGAAGCGAGGGAATAGAGGACCAGAGACCAATGAGAGGAGCCCAAGAGAGCGTGGCCACTGGAAGAATGGAGGATATTGTTGGACTGAAATTACATTAGCAGAATATAAAATGTCTTCTGGCGGAGGAGACGAGGGAGGTGCGAGCACATGACAGCCCTGCCGCATGTTTCTGGGCTATTCAGACGACTTCTGAAAGTTCACATACTGCTTACCCACCAACAAAAGAATCCAAACCTGGCATACAAAACACATGAAAAAAGAGCTAGAACCTGGAGATTCACACATCGGTCAAAACCCAACTACACACTCATGTTTGGAGTATTCACATGATGGCTGCATCACTAGACACAATTCTCAACACGCCAAACAACGTCTGAATGTTTCAACACATCATCAAAGACATCACGGTAGGGAAACACATTTCAAACTCATTTTGCACTTTAGCATGTCTATATGAATGTACATTACTGTCCATGTAGCATTTGGGGTGTTGCAGAGCAGTTTTGAACAAATGCTGCTTTTCAAGACGGTGCAATATACCACAACCGTAAGACCTTCGTTCAAGTGTTTTGATGAGGAGAAAGTTCTTCAAGACACAGATCTTTAAAATGATGGCTGGGTATTGATTCTGATGTTCCCATTCAATAGCTCTCGATTCGATTCAATGATTATAGATTTCATACGGATCCTATAGATACTTCAAAAAAAGATCAGTAAATATCACATTCAAAAATGAAATGAAGAGCCACAAACTAGGGATGTTCATATGAATCATTTAACTGTTAACCGATAGTAACCCTATGACCGATTAATATTATCAATTAGGGCTGGGCAGAATATTCCGTTCCGAGATTTTTCTATTCCGTGTGTTCCGCGGAATGTAAATAAGTGGGCGTGTTTAACTCTGTGCTCTGCAAATTGGGCCCATTGTAAAAGGAAAAGTGACGTCTAGTGGCTAGTAGCAACAACATTCACTTTAATGAATGATCAGCGCGTGCAGAAATATGAAAGAATAAAAAGAGTCACGGCTTTTGAGAATCAATACTGAATCGACCGCATTTAAAAAAACAACGAATCCATTTGTTATCCCAGCCCTAGTTAAAATACTCCCATTTTATGAAGCGATCATAGAAATAGTTGAATAAAAAACACAAAACAGATTCTCATCGCTTTATAAGATCAAATTAAACCACTAGAGGAGTCACATGAAGTCACAATTTTTTCAGGACGTCTTTCTCTGCACTTTGAGTGTGTTGCGTTGCTGTCTAAGGGTCAGAAACCTCCTGGACCTCATCAAAGCTCTCATCAAAATGTGTGTTCCTTAGATGAACGAGGTCTTACTGAATTTTCATACTTGGGTGAAGTATCGCTTTAAAGCATCAAGGACATTCGGTCTCGGTGTTCAGCCGAGCGGATTCAAAGACACAATCAAAGAGTTAAGAGTTGAAAAACATTCCAAACCTTTGGAGCTGAATCCTTGAAGTCGTTGAGATTGTCCTGTAGGAATGAATGGAGATGACAGATGAGCTGGAGAGGATGGCACACAGCAGGAGAAAGGCTGGGGGGAGGCTGGCCGTCACTCAACACATCCCCCTAAAGACCTTCAAAGACTAGAACTTTCACATGGTTAGAGATGAAGAGACTATTGGAGCCTAACGTCAACCTGCACCTCAAACTGTGTGTTCTGTTCTTCAAGACGTTCACCTCATCTCACTGCATTAAAGCTACACGTCTTAACACCTAGCTTTGCTCTAAATACAGCATACATTCAGTGAATTTACTCTGGGCTACATGAAGAGGATGAGAAACAATCTAAACTCAGCTAGGATTTATAAAGGTGGGCATCTAGAATAAGAGATGGTCTTGTACACTTTGGCGTGAGGTCGTTGTGCTCATAGATAAATCCTCTGAGAAGACTTCGCATTTGTAGGAGATCTGCTGGAGATGTGTCGTCTTTGGATGATGTCTGCTGGACGTGTAGATGTCTTCCACCACAGGCCTCGAGGGCAAACGGGAAACACAAAAATCAGGGCCAACCCTCCCAAAAATGAGCAGATAAAAACATAAGTGGTGTTGAAGAGGACCGTATCCTTGCCGGAGGATTCCAAGATGGACGACGCCGTGACCAAGAGAGAATCTTGTACATCTTCTGTCTGATGCTACATTCAGGACTTCTGGCAAAATAATTCTCCCGGCTTTGTATTTAGTTAAAAAAACACGTGATTTTACTTCGTTTTCTTACTTTTGCCTTCTCTGTATGCATTACGCCATGGCTTGAAAAAATCTGAAGGGGAGGACAACTTTAAAAATATATATTTACACTCTTACAAAATGTGCTATATGAAAACAGGAGTAAAAATGTAGGCGCTTGGGTAGATTTTTTTCTGTGCTAGAATCGACTTTTTGTCAAGTCCTTTTTGAATCTATGAAAAAATAAACTTCCAAAAAACAGTCCATAGGCTGAAAAATGTCCCCCCCCACTGCTCAGGTACACGGGACGGTTCCGGAGACCTCCAGAGGATGGGCTTTGGATAAACACGTGATCTCCGGACAGGTAGGGACAAGAGGAAAGAAGTGCACAGCTCTCCTCAGGCCATACTAACCTTAACTGCAGAGGAGTGCGATGGTGACGAGTGCGTGTCAACCTTTCGTCTTTTTTGCTCTGCATGGGAAAAGAAAGGTGAGCTTTAGTTCTCAGAAAAAGATTTGAATGTAAAGGCCTTTTCACACTGGATGCTCCAGAAAGCCATGATCATATGCTAGTATCCAGAGCTCCTGGCACGTGATTCTCAGCTCAAAACAGATTTAGAGTATATGAAGGGCTTGTTTATGTTTCTTTTAGTTGAAAACATTCATAGAAACAGAACTGTATACATCAATCTTTTCTGAATTAAATCAGATGAACAATACCTTTCCATCACGTTTGATAATATGGTCACATGGTGCCCTTAACCCTGCAGTCATAGCCAGTCTAGTTCAAATGACAACAAAAATGTTTTTTGTCTATTGATGATAAAAGTGTATGTCTCTGTCAGTACACGATCCGTTCGCGCATGCACACCACGACGTTGTAGAAACCGCTCATGCACAAATGATGATTTAGTTGTGCGATGATTTACGACACTGCACGATCTGTTCCACGCTTGCGCAGCTTTGTTTTACTTTCTTTATATTTTTTACTGTTAAATTAAATACAATACTCAATTGACTTCGCTGCTGTCCACCTCGTATCATTTCACTATACGTTCTGTCAAGTCAGTTTGAAATACTGTAATGTTTCCCCTGACTTTGTAGTTCTTTCTTCATGTAAATGAATATAGTCTAGTTAGACATATGTGTTATGTTCCTTATTGGCTTCTGTAAACGCCATTGAAGGGATTATTTTACTAATTAAGATTAAATGGATAGATATATTAGCCTATATAGACCTATACTAATTAATTACTATATTTAAATTTAACTAGTATTATCAGAATTTAATAAAAAAACGACAAAAACCGTCTTTGACAATACTACTGACCTCAGATCGAAACACTGTAAGGTAAATAGACATGATACAGCAATGAATCGCAAAATGGAGTTTGGAGGAAACTGAAGATTTGCAGTCGATAAAAATACGTTGTGGTGAGGAAGGCGGGACGAGAGCCGTGACGCGGGGCCGGTGGCGTGAGTGATAAGTGCAATCAGCTGTGCGCGCACCGGTCCCGCATCTTATCACGGAGGAGATTGGGAGCTTAAATGGATGTTCGGCAGGACTGTTGACGAGAGAGGACCGGGCCCGAAACTGTGTTTAGTTTGTGTATGTTTTATGGCCGGCAGTCTACCGTGAGGTGGCTGTCGGTCAGTTACTTCAGTGTTTGTTTATTTAATTAAAGTTTTATTTGAATGTTCGCTGGTTCCCGCCTCCTTCCTTCCCATCTAACGAACTTTGCTACATACTTTATTCCACATGTAACCAAAATCATCCATGTTCATGTAACAACTGTATTATTTTGGATTGGCAACCACGTAAACACATATCGTAATCATGGTAACGTAAGCAACACTTAAGAGCATAAAAACAGACTCGCCGTGAAGGGTTAAACTGTGTAACGTTAGTCTACAAAACAAAAAATGTGCCGCCTGCCGTCAAACATTTCTTCGCCTGCGTCACGGTACCAATAGTGTAGGAAAACCACGACGTTTTCTAATACGTAATTACGCGCATGCTCAGAACGGATCGTGTACTGACAGTCTCCCTTGGTTTCTCTCGCGATCTTCTCTGACGGAAACAACAGCAAACTCATTCTCCATTAGCGCCACCTAGTTTACAGGAGTGTAATAGCTGTTGGAGATCGCTCTTGATGTGAAAGCTCATGTTGTTGGACCTTTACATCATGTCCAGTATGAAATGGTCTTAAGAGTTTAAAAAAGGTCACAAAAACAAAGAAACAATGGCCTGGTATGTAAGGACTATGTCTTCGTCAAAATAAGATACTTAAGTGGCTTTTATTAAATGCCTTCAATAAAAAACATTACCGGTGTGCATCTTGAGACAAAACAATGGCTATGATATAGATTTATTTTTAGTTAAGACAGCTCAAATGTTTATTTTAGTCTGGGACTAGTCTTCTGAAGCCTTGTGTGTGAGTTTTGTATTGTATTTGTATTGTAGTCAATAACTTCGATGTATTGTGTCCCTTGGAAACTGCAGCTCAATCATATTTTTGGAATTGAACAATATAAAATGCTATGAAATGTACAATGGGTTTCCACAAAATGTGTCTCACCCCGCTCAGACTCGAGCCCTTCAGATCTGGGCACGACAGACTTCAGAGGTCCAGCCACAGCGCTCTTCTCCACCCTCACGCTTTCCTTTGTCTTGCTGTCGTTGGACACGTCACGCTCTTTCTCAGCGGATTTCCCATCGTTCTTGCTCTTCTCTTCTTTCTTGTCCTCCTTCCTCTTGTCCTTATCAGCCTTGGGTGTCTTCTCCTTGCCATCGATGACTTTCTCCTCCTTCGGTTTGTCCTTCGCTCCTGCTTTGGCCTCTGGAGTGTTTGCTGGGTTCTTCTCTTTCTTCTCCTTTTTCTCCTTCACAGTCTTCTCTTTTTCCTCTTTCTCTTTGTTTCCTTTAGCGCTGTGGAGAGATCAGAAAACAATGCAAATGTTTGAAATGTTTCAGGTGTAAAACCATAACAATAACAAACGTATATAAAAGCACTACGCACATTTACATTTAGGATGGTTCCAGAGTGAAAAAGATTTTAGTAGGCATTGCCATGGATGTTTCTACATTTATGGAAAAATGACTAAATAACTATTAACCATCTAATCCCATGTAAGCGATCTCTCTGGATTATAGTTTACCCTGTGTCATACAACACTGATACACATTAGGTTTAATATGTTTGGTTCTTCCCCATTTACAAAGTATATACATACATATAACTGCAGAACGTATAACTCTATATCTCTAGAAATAACTCGGAACCGTTATTGTAACCTGCTCTTGATTAAAAACCATACATGGCCCATTTGTACGGAGATTAAAGGCGTTGCACATCGAGTCCGAAATGTAACTCCGAAGTTATCGCACGTTATAAATAAATAAATAAGACCTAATGTTGTGCCAATCACATGCACACACTGCCTCCGAAATGTACGTCTGTGATAAAAACATCTGGACCGGGTTCAACGCCGCGGGATGGTGTCTGAGTTAATTCTCTTCGTCTCGCAGCACAAAGCACTGTATGAGTAACAAAGTGTGGAATATAGAGAGAGAAAGTGTGCGGCACACGAGAGCGAGACGGCTTGGAAACAGGATGTTATGTACTGATTTCAATATGGGGTGTATGCAGAGACGGGGAGACCCGCGATCACATTCCAGGTGGGGTGAAAGGGGTTTCACAGGTCACCGTCCCCCTCGGTCCTTTAACATTCCGGGAGTGCACGGTAGAAATAACCGAAACACGGGGAAATAACAAAACATGAGGATGGCTGGAGATGGATGTGAAAAACGGGAGTATTGACAGGTATGCAAGATGACACAGGCAGAGAGTGAGGACGGCCTAGCAAGGTCCTGTCAATGGAGACATGAAAGGAGAGAGAGGCAGAGCGACAGCAGTGTCAGGATTCATTAATACCCGTCGGACTCCGTGTGCAAGGTTTCTGTGCGTGACAAATTTTTAGATGATAAATAAAAAAACACATACGAAGGCTTTATTTCAGTCCCTGTGAGCTACAGGATGAGAGCATTATTAAAGTCACACACTGACCTCTCATCTCAGGTGAATACAAATGCCTGACTCTGCCATTTTCCTCAGCCCTTCAAACCGAGTTAAAAACACACAAACTCATTCCATTCACACGCTTCATGATTAAACAGTCACGTCAATCTCACATTCGGCAGTCTTTACGCAACACTCATTGAAGTATTTCTTTCAAAATGATGTTTTACACAGCCACTTTGATGGACCGTGGAGCCATTGTGTGTTGTAACAGCCATGCCTTTCGGAGACGGTCTCTTTCAAGACATTTCTCTCTGCAATTGCTCAATTTAATAGAACTGTAAGAGGATTCTGCCTGGAACACTGTTCAATTTGATTACACAGTTCATAAGGAAGGTAGACTTTGATAAAGGATTGATTTATTTGGAGAGTAGTTTGAAATAATAAGCCCCAGCTAAACTTTCCCACCCCAGGGCTTCAACTTTTAATAACATTATATAAGAGATGAGAGCAGTTCATCATTCTCTGCCTCGGCTGCATGCTAGCGCAAAAGATGCTGCGAGGCAACAGGGAGGCGGCAGGGCGAGAGGTGTGTGTATGTAAGGGAAGTGGTGTGAAGGAGGTCGGGTGAGGTGTGTGTGTGAGGAGGCTTGAAGGTCTCTGCTCTTGGATGCTGTACCTGTTCAGTGTGCTGCTTCCGTTGCTGTTGTTCACTTTGTTTGCTGCACTGCTGGTTTTGCTGGCAGTTTTCTGAACCGCCTGAGATTTGTCCTTGGATTTCTCTGTAATAACAAAAAGTCAATACAGACAGGACGGACTTCATTATTTTGAGGGTACTTGCATGAAATGATGATATCATCTCATTTGATAATTGTAAAAAGCTAAACTACCATCAATTGCATGACATAAATGAATAGAGCCATTACAGATCTGCGTGAAAATAAAGCAAAATAGAGGACGGGTTTGATGGAGGTCATTTTTTGTTCAACTGTAATGGAAGAGTTTATCTGGATTTAAGAATATAGCCGCTGATGTGGCCATTAAGCATGCAGGGAGACTGTCGGCATCCTTCATGTGCCATTGGACGTTCATTAATAGAAAATGAAACAAGAGATTGTGCTTCATAGATTATGAATTATTAAAACACACCTGACATCTCCTCTGGGATATATGTGAAAAGGCCAATGAAAGAGACGGCACAAAGGGCATCTCACAGTCACAAAGAGTTCATTAAATCCTTCAATACGTGCCAACACGTTTACACACATGATTAGACTTGAAGCGATGGAAATATAACCATAAACTGTATGGTATCCCTTTCCTACACACACTGATCACACTGAAGCTTGTTATGTTAATATGTGTCAGGTGGTCCATTAACAGTTGGTGGGCGGTCTGTGGGAGGACTGTCTGATGCCTCAACTTATCCATTATTTGTCTTTTGTGTGTAAAGTGCTTCTTTATTCTCTACTGTAGTTACAGTGCATTATAAGAATGATATCATATCAGAATTCTTCACCATTTGTTTTCTGTTCTGCTGTATATGGGGTTGGGGATGCTAGCTCTTTTAATTTGAGTTTGACTATATATGTTTATTAGTGATGTGAAAAAGAAAAAGTTAGAGTAAAGATATTTAGCTAAATGGATACAGCATCCATTTTTTCACACCGATTATGCCTTTTTCACACCGATTATGCCTTTATATTTCAGACATACATCAGTACTGAGATCAGTGATATTTTTTTCACTCATAAATTGATGGCATTAAAGACAGAAAAACACAGACGGTTTAAATGTTGTTTCTACATTAATGTGGAGCTTAAATGTGACCGGGTTCATAGACTTAACCTAACTCTAAATAAACCATATATTGAGACCAAACAATGGCACTGATATATTGTAAGATGTTATTTTCAGTTAATACAGTTTAAATTCATTTTAATCAGGGACTAGTCTTAAGCCTCGTCTGTGAAACCGGGGCTAAAAGTATATTTTAAAACATTATGTTTATGTGAAGTTAATTAATTTCCCCAAAAAAGTGATTTTTAAGGTCCTACTGTGGTTTATGGAGTGTGCAACAACAAGTTTATGTTCAAACACGCTGTAATAATATGCAGTTAGTAGTCGTGTGGGTGTGTGTTATATCTTCTGGAGTTATAGCTCAATTCTCACAGCGAGGGTTGGTGTGTTTGAACGAGACAACGGATAAACAAGTGGAAACTCACCCGAGTCGTCGGCAGATCCGTCCTCTGTTTTGCCAGCGCTGGCGGCTGCTGTGCCGGCGGTCTTGCCCGGTCCGTTCTGTACTGTGCCAGGCGTGGTGCTGCGCACTGGCTGCTCCTTATGATGGAACTCATTCTCCGGCACCATGTGCACTTTCCTGCCTTTCAATTGGCCAGAGTAGCTGCAAGTCACATACACGGTTAAAATCACTGCAGATGCTCATAGAAAAAGTAATGCTGAAAATCTGTCTGGATGAATGGATTCAACAGAAAACACTCCAGAGGGGTTGTGTTCATTTTATGACAATATTAACACGGACTGGAGATGAACGCAAGGTCCGAATTCCCTCCTTCATGTCTTGTTGATTCCATTTGTCTAGAGGAACTCAAAGGACATGCCCACGTCTGCCCAATAAGTTGAAGTGTGCTGAAAAATCCCACCGCTGGTGCAAACACACTCAATTACATGTCAACAGCCATTACCACTTCTGCAACCGTAATAAGAAACACTTTCTCATTACACAGGACACCTAAATCAATGTCACTGACGGCTTCTCTCTGAACCCTCCTGCTGAAAGCTGAGCTAGAACAAACCCTCTGACATGCAGAATAATTACATCACCCTTTAAGATAATACAATGCAAGACAATCCCAGAATGCACGGCGACAGAATGGCTGATGAGTGAAAAGAACCTCGTGTTTAAAGAGAATGACTGTATTTGTGTGGTACACCTATGAAAAGATCTCCACATCTGAATTCTGTCATCAGTTATTCTCTCTCATGTGGTTGTAAAATATGATATTTTATGTCTCAGTGGTTTTTTATGTTCAAGTCGATGGGGGTTAAATGTTTTTCAAGATATTTTGCTCTCTGCAGATTTGAATGAGCAAATCCATTTTCCGTTCTGAAACCGTTGTACATTAATACGTTAATAAAGAACAGCACAATACATGTCATAACTGTTTTAACAGATAAAGAGGAGCAGTATGGTTTGGATTCTTTTTTCTGGGATACGCAATAACAGCCATTTAACTGTAAAGGTCTTGCACATGTGTAGACGCTCTTGATATGAACAGGTCTTCAGAAGGCAGCTTACTACATTGAAGAGTTCGTTTTTTTGTTGTTACTTTCAATTACACACATATATATATATATATATATTCACTGTATATAGCACAGAATTTGTCTCATTCATGAAAAGGGTTTGAAATTGTCTTACTAGAGCTGGTTTGATACAGAACAGCTCATAACAGTTTATAAGTCCTCTGCAGTCTAACAGATCGTGTTCATTAAGACACCTATTTACTTTCTGCCTTATGTCACGGCAATATGGAGCAGAGACAAGTTTTGCGCAAAAGAATAACTGCAAGTAATAACATTTCTCTCTCCTAAAATGTGTGCATGAACTGACATTTACGCTATTAAACAGGAGAGCAGCCGAAACTGCGTCACATGACGAACAACACATCATCGTTTTTAAACCCCTCATCCACTTTCGAGTGTGTTTTTGAAAAGCTTAGGGGCCGTTTACACGAGAACGTTTTCAAGTGAAAGCGCAAAACAATTTTTGCGATTTGGCTGTCCGTTTACACGGAAGCGGTGTTTTAGGGGACTGATAACGAAGTTTTTGAAAACCACGGCGTTCTCATTTCCGTGTAAACCCTGCAGTACGCAAGAATGAGAAAATGACATTGCGTGCATGTGTTTTAGGTGTGGGGGTGTAGTATGCACGTGTACACACAAACACAACAAAGAAGAAGAAACAAATACAACAATGGCGGATTACATGGGTTTTTTTGTGCTGCGCAATAATAGTTTGTTAACGCTTCTCCAGCAAAGTGTAGACACCAGTGCTAGAACCACCAGCGGAGACCTACAGCAAAATCTTAACACTCATTCACGGAGACCAAGAGTTTTTAAACGGCACTTTTGGATCAGACCCGGGAGGACGAGAAGATGGAAGGAAAACTTTCGAATGTCCAAACTTTTCGCCATCTTGTTTGTTTGTTTGTATATGTGCGCATGCTTCTCTGCACTTTGAATGAGGAGAAATGCAGCGCTCTGTATTGTTTGGTCTATAGCGACGGAAGTCCGCCTTCCAATAAACCGTCAATCAATCATCAGGGACTCTTTACAAAGTGATGTCACCAACTTCTGGTGTGGCATCTGAATAGTCAGCTGTGGTCAGCTGTGGCCTAATGGTTAGAGCGTTGGGCTTGTGATCAGAAGGTTGCTGGTTCTAATCTCAGTACCAGCAGGTCATGACTGAAGGGCCCTTGAGCAAGACACCTTACCCCTGATTGCTCTGCAGTAATGTGTCACTGTATAAAAACTACTTGTAAGTCGCTTTGGATAAAAGCGTCTGCCAAATGAATAAATGTAAATGTAAATAGTGTTTTAGTCATTTTTGCGGATCTGTGTAAACGCGGATTGTTACGATAACGTTGTCGTGTGACGTAAATTCTTTCTAAAATGCAAAAGAAAAACCTTCGCTTTTCATCGTGTAAACGTGGCCTTAGTTTCCGTTGACAATAACATCGTACCAAACAGAGAGAAGATAATGCTTTTTTGTGTGGACAGGGTCTAAAGGTTCAGGTCTCTATTTTCATCTTCAGCAGGACCAGCCTGACACGACTCATCAACTCCACAGCAGAGCACAGCTCAAAACAAGCCAAAAGAGCAAAGAATAAATCTGCTCCCTGGTGATAGTTAAAGAACACCTAATGGCTGCTGTAATGGGATTTCCCACAGTAATGATTTATTTCTGCTATTATCCAGCAACACTTTACACATACCTGAACACAAGCGCTCTGAAACTCAACACATTTATTCAGGGATTGAAATAAAGCTGCTCTGAGCATCAGCGGATCGAGCATGAGGTGTAGGCTAATGTGATTTATGATCTTAGATGTGGGAAAATGGGCTGAGGAGGGATGTCAAGACCACGTCCATCATATATTTGTGCTGTTTAAAGCTGTCAATAGCAGTTACAGTTACTCAACACATTGTGTGTTTATTCATCTCAGACACCAAAAAACTTTCGCAAGTTCTTCCATTAAAGTTTTGCCAGTAATGAAACATGAATTGATGCATTGTTAGAATTTACAAAAACGTTACCAGTCAACTGGCAACTAAAACCAATGCAGATCTTCCCACGCATTTGCCACTTGCCGGGTGTTAATTTTAATCTGTAACACTAGTCTGACTCCAAATTCAAAATGACAGATGTTGGGCAGAATCCAAGACAAAAACAGCAGTTTATAAAGCATTTTGTGTAGAATACATTTCTAGAGGCTTCCACAAAATACCAGTTCATAACCTCCCTGCTTGGACCCTAAATATCAATGTGCAAACAGCTAAACTTCAAACACAGACTAAAAGCTTTCCAACTACCACCAGCTAGACGGACTCGTGAAAGTGAGAGATAAGCCTGGACCCTGTAAACCATAGAGATGAGAAGATGGCAGAATGCCGAGACCAGTCGGTATCAGCTCAGTTACCCCATGGCTAAAGCATAGAGATCAGGCCTCTTCTCTTTCTCCTCCTGGAAGATCTTGTGGACGCGGCACTCCAGAGCCTGGCCCAGGTTCAGCACCTTAGGGTACCAGGGCAGAATCTTGGTGAGCACGATCAAGATGTTGCGAATGTGAGTGTACTCGCCCGTCTCCAGACAGTGAACTGACGCCTGAGGAAGAAATCATACGACACCGTTAACACTGTTAGATTAATAGCGTCAGACATCCTTAAATAAATATATTATGATTGATAGTTTGCTAAACATATTTGGACTGCTCGTCAATGACTGTTTGATTTCTTCACAGGGATCATTTCACAGCACTAACACAGATTGTCTGTGTGGACAGTGCTACAGAAATATGGCGCAACTGTGCCCTGGGAGACCAGAGTTTGAGTCCCCGGCGTCCTTTTAAAATACATTATTTTAATAACTACATCACATACACGGCTGTGGTCTAATAGAATACTAACTTTAGTCAATTTGTAATGCCACTTGTGAACAACATGTCGGAAATTCTCATAGTCCAGCTGATCTGCTTTATTCCCTCCATCGAATCCACTGGCTCGGAAAATAGTCAGGAAGCCCGGATAATTGCCACACTCCTAGTGAAGAAACACACAAACACAAGTCACGAACAAATCTAGCCAAGCGGTGAGGCAGATAAATAAAACTGATATCATCCTCATAGAAGAAAACTTGTAAACGTTCACACTAGACACAGCAGAGTGTTGTACCTTCTCATAGATGGCCCTGTCGCTGTGCCATCGAGTCACCGTCTCTAACATACAACACAGGAACCGGCCGTAGCGACGTGACTCATTCTCCGTGCAGCTCGCTACAGTGTAGATGATGTCAGAGAACACCTGGACGAGACCAGTGTTTTTATGGGGACATTCAGTTTCTTTAGATGTGTGACTTTATTTCTAAGCATGAAATCTAATGAAACGCAGACTGAAATGAAAGGTAGTTTGCGATGAAAAGGAAATGAGAGCAGCAGATGTAAGTGACTCACCCTGTCATAGCAGAGCAGCGTGCAGAAGTTGGGCGTCTTCTGTTGATGCACCAGCTCTACGAAGCGAGCGCAGTAAACGGCATCGATGGCTGAGAAGACGCAGCGAGGAAAGATGCACAGCTGAAGGAATTTTGTGATGGTTTCATTCTTTGTGGATTCTGAGAGGACAGAGTGACAGCGCCTTGTTGATAACATATTTTTACGCTCGCAGAACCAAATTCAGTTTTCTTTCAGATATTTTTGCACTTGAATATATTAAAGCTTATAACATTTGTTAATAATAAACTTTCATGATGATGTAGCACTTGGCTGATCGGTATAGTCACAGATTTGTCAACTGTCTAGAGCATTATTGGTGAGCACTGTGTTTAGCGGGCACCTTACAGAGTTCATGCGGGCTACCAGGTGCCTACAGGCCCCACGTTGGAGACCCCTGGTTCATACCAAACGCGAATGAAGCATTAAGCGCGAGTGATTTACATGTTAAGTCAATGCAAAGACGCAATGACCTACTTGCAGTGCGATTCACGCGAATAAGGCGGCGAAAACTGAGCATTGAAGGTGAAAAATCTGAACTTTTTAGATCAGCGTTAACCAATCAGGAGCTTGCTCTAGTAGGGCCGTGAGCAAGCGGCAGAAGCCCCTCCCATGACGCAAATTCGTGTCTGTAAGGAAGAGAATTTCACGCGCGAATGATAAACTTAAAACGTTCAAGCGTGCAACACACGAAAAGCGCGATTTACCGCATTTGGTGTGAACACTCTATCATCACACTGTCACACCCATCATACATATAAGGTACACTAATGTTTAATTGTGATCATTAAGTATTGTCATTGTTTAGTATGTACGCCGTTTTATCCTTGCCACCCGCAAAACTTTTGGCTATATCAGAGTCAGTGAACATGTTTTGGAACAATTCCACAATGCCCTGATTCGAATGATATGACTGATGGTTCAGGCACCAGAGAACCTCAGCCCTGAGGTAAGGTCTGCTGTCGTGGTGGTGCTGGTGGCACTGGTTTGCTGCTGAGGTGGTGCGACGACAGCTGACCTCGAGTTGGCATGATTTGCCGCGACATATGTAGTGCTGTTAACATGGCAAAACAACTTCCCGTCATTCCCCCTGACATTCCCGTCAACCCAAGTTCACAAAAACTTACATTTCCCCATTTCACACTGTAAATTTGGTAGAAAATAGAAGCAAGTGGCTAATATCAACTGAGACAAAAAGGCAGAAAATGTTGTTTGCGTCGCTGATAGCCTATCAACCACGGAACTCTACACAGTTTACTTCTACGTCATTGCTATCAACTCCGACTCACTCGGGGTCCTGTTAGCACCGTATATATTTTTAATCTAGGCTAGATAAAGAAGATAAAACACGGAGACACAAATATTAATTATATTGGGGTGGTGATGAAAAACGTACTACTAAGTCAAATTGCGTTTGTTACCTTTTACTACCTTTAAAGGGCCATAATTGTGGTAGATTCTTTTTACTACCACGGTGCGCGTGCAGCATTCTGAGAATGTTTAAATATTTTCATCTTGATGCAGTGCAAATGCACCTAGAAAAACAGGAGCACTTCATGCGCATTGCAACTGCAACGCTGCCTATTTGAACGTGCTTGTCACGGCTCTACATTTAAAATAACAAGTATGCATGCTCAAAAGACACGACGTGTGATTCGCCCCTGAGAGCGCTGCGAGTACTCACTGGCCAGTAACCAGTTGTCTTTCTCCAGTTTGAGTCGCTGAAGAACCCTCTGCACGTGTTCCAGCTGTTTCTTCTCCTCCTCCTGAAGCTTGTCCTGCAGCGCTGTGCAGCGTTCCTTCTCTTTCTTCTTCTTGTTCAGGGGCTGAAAGAGAGAAAACAACAGCAACACCTCTTCGTTATTGGGCTTTGAGAAGAAACAACAGTACGATAACATCTGTAGATGATTGCTCTTCTTCATCGGTTGGGTTAGTTGAGTTTGACTCATGTGAAGCATCTGTACAACAGTCATTACTCTTTGAAACCTCGCCCAATCGAACGTTAGTCTGAAGATCTGTTACTCTGCTTTTCTCGTCGAACACACTGAAGGAGCTTCAACTTTTGATGTTTTACAGTAAAAGAAACCGAGAGTGTCTCACCATCTCTGTGTTCTCATCAATGGCCTTGATCTGCATCTTGAGCTTGTTGACCTCTCGGTCGTAGGCGTTGTTAGGTACAGCAAGGTCGTACATGGTGAGGGACCAGAAGGTGGCGTAGAACTGAGGTCGAAGATCATCCCAGACTTTGGGCAAGTGCAGGGACACCACAGCCTCGTGCACAGGGGTCATGACCTGCTCACATGCGGCAATGTACTTGTGCACCTTCTGCTGCTGACGGTTGCCCTTCTCTGCCTTCTTCAATTCGTCATACTTGGACTGATGGGAGCACAAAGACAGCAGGCTAGCATTAGAATTCACTCAGGCACAACAAACAGGCGTGAAGATGAGCGTACACACAGGCCAGCATATGGAATTAGAGACCGCTAAATCTTGTTCGAGGTAAAGAGAGATGCGCTTCACTTTACACCACCCCGGAGAGCTGTAGCGAGGGCCCTCAGTAACACACCGAGGTGTGGGAAAACACGAAATGAGCTCCACATGAAATATTCATAGGGCAGGCGATGTCATACGGAGTCTTAATGAAGCAAAATACAAAAATGTATATCACTGTATAACCGCGTTAAAGCGTCACAAGAGTATCATGGTAATACTGCATTATTGAATCCTAGACTATTTCAAGCCCTGTTCAAACATTGAGACAAAGATGAACGTGGGGTCCAGCACTGTCACAAATAGAATCGTGGGGTACTTTAATCAGGTTTTGCTCTTGTAATGGCCCTGAAACTCTTTAAGCAATAGACATTAACAGAAAATACATATGTTACAATGTTGGCAAGAATGACGTAGTTTTGCTTGTTTTCTTTGATGGTTTTTCTCAGATAATAGAACTAGTAACAGGGTTGAACAGTTCCACTTAAACAAATGAGTAGTTTTGCATTTGCCAAGAAATACATTTAAAGTTCACCATAATCATGATGTTTCATACAATTATCCACATTACTCATGTGGCAACTGGTTTGAGAGCAAAACAAGGTGCGTTTTTGGTCAAATGAGTAACTGAACTCTGAAAAAGTCGAGCAATTTTTGGTTTCATTGGATGCCACTGCTCACATCATAAAGCAGTGTCAGTTGTGTTTACACTCACCAGAATCTGATGGGCGTACATGGGTCTAGAGAGAAAGAAGGCGGCGTCGTGTGGCGTGTGGAACTGGTTACAGAGCACATCGACTGACGGCACTCTCTTGATGTAGTCTTCTGTACTGAGGTTAGATGCCAGGAAGCCACCAAACTGCACAAGAGTGTCGTGACACTTGGGGAAGGAAACAGAAGACACATTCATCATTAGACGTCATTGGTTTCCCAGCCAAATGCAGATGCTCTTAATAAATCCTCAGGACACTCATTTATTTGGGGAACTGCAGCTCGCTTTATTAAAGCCATTCATCATTGGCTCACCATTGAAATCGATGGAATGCACAGTAAAGCAATTTAGCTGGAGCGAGACACTGGGGAGAGATTTCAGAAAGAGGAGGGTATGGACACAGCATTGGGTCAAGCACGCCGTATAGGGAATATTGTGCTAGAGCTTTAAATGTGCTGAACCGCAAGCATCCTTGACTTCAATGCTGTATTATCTGAAGACAACAATCATTTGACCATCAAGTGTCATCTGAAGCAAACTGACAAAACCATGACGAGCTCCAATGGAATTGGCTGGATTAGGGTAGTGACAATTATACTGTACATGACTTCCTATGGTGTCACACAACACAAATTGAGAAAAGTATTGTTCATATATTTAATATTATCAATATTTATACAATATCAATGAAGATAAATCTCATGCGGTTTTGTTTTACACTTTTGCTGTCACACCACAATACACATTTTAGTCAATTACTGCAGCTTTTACTATTTAACACAATGACATTAAATTATATTTGTTTTGGCTTAGTTACATATACAGTTGTTCTTGGGGTCCAAAGCATTTAAACCTGCGCCATGCGGAATCATACAAAAACCAAACATTAAAAACGGACAAAACGCAACGTATACTGACAGTCTGTGATATATGGTTATCTTGTTTATTTTGTCTACATGTTCTTGATAAGAAAAACAATCACATTTTATTCTGGTGAAAGTTCCTCAGCGCACTGCTCTTCTAACTCCCTGTAACTAAACCAAGATCGGTCAAGAATATCTGGATTTATTGTTTATAATGTTGATAAATAAAGTAAACAGGCTCTGTACCTCCATACCCACTGTTAAGATCCTAATAACAAAGACGGAGCCATTGAAGTACTTGTTGTCCTGCTTATTATGTGTCCGTCATCTCAGGAAGATATTCATATAATTATTGTTCCCTTTATCGTTTCGTGGTCAGTGTCTGTCTTGTTTAGCTTTGCATTTGCATCAATAAATAAAATCAAGTAAAGTTTCTAAGGAATTAAAGTGCGTAAAAAAACATAAAACATCTGTACTCGTTTATTTTCAGGCGAACAACCCTATTTGAAGTTCTTAGGAGGAAAACACAGGCCTCAAGTACGAACAAAGGTACAACTCTTATGCTAAAGCTAAACGTATTAACATTAGTTGCAGTGAAATGTACATCATCATGTTTCAAGTTCTAAATCAGCATTAGTAAGACAAATATATTTCTAACAAACGTACAAACGCTCCGAACGAGTTTGAATCATTTAAGATTACATTGGTATTTTTATAAAAACATGTATACCAGTAATGTTAAGGAATTCTGAGCCGATCGGTTAGGCCACCGTGTGTGAACTTAAAATATTTAAACTTGCTTGCGATCTGACTCAACAAAGATTTAGGACACATAATATACAGAAAATATCAAAAATCATTCGTCTAAACTAAATCTATAAGATCATAACAGATGAGGTGAAGAAGCTTTAAATAAGACTAGATCATTCTAAGCCTGCGGTGGACGCAGATTTATAGTCTTAACACACGTCCCTATCATGTACCACCACAATAATGTTATTACACTACTATCTATTAATGCAAGAAAGTGAATGACAATCATTTCTCATGTTGTTTTCTCATCGGGCTTCATGACCAGGACAAGAAAATAAAACTATTGACTCCTCTGAATTGCATTTCACAATAAAACTGTCTGAGCTCACGTGTTTTTGGACATCGAGATATACAGCTGTCCGTCTCAGAAACACCATACTTGAGAAATTGTGTGTGTGTGTGTGTGTGCTGAGGGTTTGAACTGTGCTGGACAGCAGATCTCCAGGAGCAGGACCGTACAGCCCTTATATACACATATAGGACTCCATCAGAATCACACCTGTCACCAATATCAACTGTACTCAACCAGATATTAACAGCTGCTTTAAAAGAGTCAAAAGATTTCACCCACAAGCCTCTTTGACCGTCAGATGACTGACCTTTCTTTTTTCAGAGTTTGATCATCAACAAGATGAAAATCAGCAGTGTGGATCAACAGAAACAGGCTTTAAAACAGCGCTCATGTCTGAAGTAACGCTGTGAGACAAGTAACAGACCATCACGAGCAAATTAAATATTTAAAAATCAATAAACAACCAGCATTTATCAAAAGATGTACTATTAAACACGCAAAATAAGGCAAGTTTTGATATTTCCCAAGGTGCTTATGCATAAATCATGTAATCAGACGGAAGCGATATTTATCATATGAGATGAGTCAATCGTTCTTCTCAGAGGAGTGACGGCCGGCTGCCGAACATTATACTGATTGTAATGACAGATGAGCAACTTCCCGCAAAGTGTGCTTAAAAAAGTCCAAATGAATCATTAAAAGCTTCCCACTGATGTCAGGAAAAGCACACTGCTCATTCACACCACAAGCAATTATTGAGACAATTTGGCATCGTGAGAAGGAATTATTTGCTAAAGGCTCTAATTTGAGACATTGAGGAAAAAGATGAAAAAAAGAGAAGGATTTTGTGGTCGCGCACAGAATGGAGTTGATGATGTTGGTTTTTAGCACCATCTGCTGTGAATGTCATGTCTAGAGAAGGTGGGGGGGGACTCAAGTCAATTGGATTACCCAGCGAGTAATTGAGCTCCACAGCTGCTGAACATGAAAAGCTTCGGTGTGGGAGGACGAAAACTTCTTCCTGTTTCACACTGACAGTCACCACAACTTTACCAAACTCAAACATTTCAGCTGGAAGTCAACTCAAAGGAGGATGTTCACCATGATCGTTTCCATTCGCTGAGAGAAAAGCGTCATTAAGACAGGCCATAACACCCATTGTGACGCTTGAAGACTTTCCACACACATGACAAACTCAAATTGAGAAACTTCATCCGGGTTCTTGTGAATCCCATGACATGAGCTGTAGTGATGTTCATTATTCATCAGTGTATATAGAGTTAATGTACCTGATCGTAGAGTTTGCCCACGAGCTTGAGGTGTTTCTCTCCACCCTCAGAGAAGACCACACCGTTCCTCTGCTGGGCCATCAGCAGACAGAGAGGCAGAGCCAGCTCATGATCTAGAAGAGCATCCTTCAGACGCTGAGAAGACTTCTTTGTGTTCCTGATCTGCCCGAAGTAACCACCCTACACACACACATCAATACAGACGTTTCAATCTTACTTCAACATATCAAGACATCTGCAATACAGACCAGTGTTAACTGTGCTAGGAATACAGATTTACTGTTTTAAAGCTATTTCAACACAAAGACTGATCTGTTTTGTATCGTGCACAGCAATATGTCTTTAACACATCAAAGTTTGAAGAACAAACATCAGTAGGAGACTTGAATTGTTACGTAACGGTCTTGTAACCGTGTTAGGAGTTCAATGGAAAAAAGCTGATGGTCATGTTCATGATGGTCTGAAGAAGTCATGTTTCCATGTCCATCACATGACGATGACGATGATGATGGTGTGTTGTACCTCAGCTTTGAGCTGTTCTCCTCCTGTCATAGCCTCCAGCTGCTCCACAGTCATCTCATCTGTGATCTCAATGCCTGCCATCTTCTGTACCACCTCCTTGAGGATCAGCAGGTCAAAACTAACAATACAGAAAACACATCATCAGATCCGTTCTACACCATCAGTTATTATCAGTATTATTACAAATCCATGATGATTCTCAGCTGTAAAGAGAGACATCAGGACAAAAGCTTAATGTGCCTTAAAATCAACAATCCATCAGTGTCCTGACATTTTTGGTTGGTCAAGCACGTGTTTCAGAATAAAAATGACTTGTTTTTTTCAGTGCATGGAAAATATGAATCCCAACCGGATTATAATCCCAATACAGTCTAGGAATTATAAACGGTCATAAACCCTGTGGTGTGTGTGTGATCACACTGAATTGACCCTTAACTGTGTCTACATTTGTCAGATCTTTCATGTAAATGTTTCTCACCATAGCTAGATTTGAAAGATCCTCCTCTAATAATCCACTTTCACACAGATAATGGGTTCATCATAAAGTTATTAAAAACATAAGTGTGCGTGTTACGTCAAGATCTCAGAAGTATAATTCGATTTTCATGCTGATCTACTCGACCCCGTAAGAGTGTGATGTTACAAACAGGCACATTACATGCATCTGACTTATTATCCATGAGTCTGATATTATACTGAAGTTTATAAAGCTGTGAGGGATTTTAAACCAGTGCCAATCTGTCCTACACACAACTAGTGTGGTCTCAAATGAGGGTTAGGGGACACACACCTCTTGCCAGCTTTCAGCTGGTTGGTCACGTACTGCAGAAGACCAGCTAACTCAATGGGATATTTCCGGAACACAGCTCCACAAAGACTAGCAAGACCTGAGGAACGATGTGAAAGCAAAACATTAACATAAGCATTTGCATCCGAATCCACAGAAGGGCAACTGAGGAACAGGTTTCTGAGGCCGAAGCGTTTAAAGAAATGACATTTAACATCCAATGAGAATGTCAGCGTGTGGGCTCAAAGGATTCAGCATCTGGACATATCAGAGGACTGCTGGAGAGGAAGTCACTCACTCTGGAGCCATGATGAAATGGTGGTGTCATCGTGCTTCATCTTCTCTTTCTCTGGATTGGCTAAAGCTTCAATAATGCAATCTGTCCACACGGTCAAGGGCTCAAACAGATCATGACACGCTCTTTAAAGACAACACATATGCCATATCTATCAATTGAAATGACGCAAAAGAAAACCACTGCTTGCTCTTTCACTGACAGAAACCGTTTTCCACTCCTTTTAAACACGGCTCTGGCGATGATGAAGTCAAGGTGAGCGATTACAGGCTATTTTAAGCAGGCAGAAGTATGTGGAGTTGTGAGGAGATCAGCAGGTTTCAGGTAAAGCTGTGATTAGATTATTGTGCTTAAGATGTGTAATTATAAGAGCCGTCAGAGAGGATACAGGCCAGCACATCGTAGTTGAGTGACGTGAGGTATTTCAGAGAGTCCACCACTGGAGTTATCAGGTTGTCGTACCACTGAATCTGAGACAGAATCTGAAAGAACCAAACATTTCATTACCACTGAATCCACTTTAAAATTCAAACAAACTGTGCAGTCTCAATAAAACAAACAACTATCGATGTCATTCAATGCATACAAAATGATTTTTTGATATAACAACAACAACAACAACATGATAATATTGCACAGCTCGCTCATTCAACACATGGGATTCTGGGAAATGCAAACGTCTTCTCAAAACGCATTATTACTTTCTGTGCCATTAACTGTGGCAGTGTGATATTGTTTCGATTTAAAGAGTGACTAATACAGACATTTTCAGCTTCCAGTTTAGCCTAGAGACCCATTTTATTCAAATCGACTATTATTATTTTAAAACTATTTTACCTTCATTGTACGGTAGTAAGTAATGTTGAGTAACCGCGATGCAATGAGCAGAGCAGTTTGTACTTAACGAACGAGAAAAATGGGCGGGGCGCAACATTCATTCACAGCCAATCAGAACAGTAATAATAATTGTTGGCGTTAATTCATTACAGGGACACTCCAGCCGAAAAAAGAAAAGTCTGTCAAGAATGACTCTCCCTCTAGTTTTTCTAAACATGTTTACATTTCTTTGTTGGGTTAAACACAATGAGAGATATTTAGGAATAATGTTAGTAACCAACAGTTTTGAAGCACCATGGACTGCTATAGTAGTGGTTCTGTTGAACACAAGAAGATATTCTGAGGAATGTAGGAAAACACACAGTTCTGGGCCACTTTTGACCTCCATTTACATTTTTCCTACCAAGGCAGTCAATGGTGCTTCAGAACTGTTGGTTTCTGACATTATTTATTAAATATCTCTCGGTGTTCAAACCAACAAAGAAATGTATAAACTAGAGGGTGAGTAACTCATGACAGAATTTTTATTTTTGGGTCCCTTTCATGCGTGTTAACTTAAAATGTCAAAGGATAATACACATAGCTAGCGTTATGTTTTTATTACCTTTAAATTAATGTTTCGATCTACGTACACCTCAAGTCCTGTACATGCAATTCACCATGTTGTTTCTGCAGTAGCCCTGAACTGATAAACGCGTTTGGTAAATATGTCATCTCCTTCTGCAAAGAAGCGAAAACATGACGACAGCTTAATCCTCACTCGGCCTCCGTAGTGCTTTGAAATTAGGGGTGAAGTGAGCGGCTGGTTGTTATTGACCACCTCACCACTAGATGTCGCAAAAATTACAGAGCACCCTTACCTGTCATATTTAAACATGTATACATACAAATATACAAATAAGCACAAATATAATGTTATTTGGTGGCAGAAGGGGCTGTGCACTGCCGGTACGTGTACAATCAGACGAAACATAGAGCTCAGTTATCAAAGGCGTTAGTGCTGGTCCAGTCACGGAAAACCATGTGTTCTGAAGTTAGATGCCGCGCGACGCATCTGTGGATTGCACGTACAGTTGAGTCATGGGAAACGATGCGTTCGGTAATTAAACGGGCGACGCTGGGTTTCTGTTTGGTCTGTGAAACGCAGACATAAGGCTGCTCACAGCAAAGGTTTCCAGAAGCGAAACTTATAAATTGCTCACGGTCCAGAATATGTCAAACCTTACAAACATCATCCACAATCAAGTCTCTCTCTCTCTGAAGACAGGAATATGCGACAGACAGCAGCTTCCTGATGAGATCTTGGAGTAATGATTTTCTTACATCAGATGGAGATGCCTAAATTTAGCAGCACATTCATGCTTTCTCTTTAATGTTGGGCATTAGGCCGCAGCTCTGAGTTTATATTAGAGCTTTTTCATCTTGGGAGCAATAAAAATTGATGGCAGGCTGCAGATGATAAAGGAGGCCTGTAAAGGGCCGTCATTAGTCTAGAGGCCCATTATGGCCGTCACAAGCAATAAAATACTCACATAATCAAAGAGAATGGTGGGGTTACTGTGGCTTAACTTCCCGATCTGCCTTCCCGAGGGCTTCACGTTCTCCTTAGTCAGTCGCCTGCGGAAGAGAACAATCACAGATGACACGAGCATCTCATTTTATACCGCGGTAATGCTATCACGACACAGTTATTCTTGCTGGAAATTCAATAAAAATGTTAACATCATTTATAAGTGTGGAGGAATAATATTATGGACAGTGAAGGGAAAAAGAAAAACTGAACAAAAGAAAAAAAAAACAAGGGGAAGATGAAGTATAACGTGTCAAGTGTAGCATTGGTGCATAAACAGCAACACAAATTAACACTAGTTAAAAACAACTCCACATCATGTGGACAGCGCATACAAGTGCAATCTCTATCAGTTACTGCTATAGTCCTTTAACAGCATCAGCCCTGAAATCAGTTCATAGATCAACTCCTCATGAAGTCAATGGCCAACTCTCACATACATTCTCTTGCTTGAGCGGAGACAGACGTGTGTCTCATCACACATACCAGCAGGAGCGTGATGACCGCCTCACGTCTCTGTTAATTGTGCGTGCGGGGGGCTGTGTTTTTCTGCTGAGCTGCAGGGCAGCTTTCTCTGAAGTGTGACACAAAAGAGCCAATTATAAAAGTCAATTAATAAAGTAGCTGGGAAACAGCAGACCGTGGTGGAGGGCACAGAGCCAGAGCTGACACTGTGTACTTTACATCCGAGCTGTTTCATGTGGAGCACACCATAACTCACCTCCGGCTCTTAATAAAACCACCAAGTGCGTGCGTGAGATCTGGTCACGACGGTTCAGTTGAATCTAGAGACAATACTACCTGATGAAGCTCATGTGACACACATGAAGTCAGTCCTGTCACTAGAACGAAGGAAAATGCTAACTGCACACTACTCTAGAAAACCTGTTGATATGCAATGATGATTATTGCTAAATCTACTACACAAGCATAAGCAGCGTAAGCTTCATTTCATGCGCTGCTGGATTGTGAAATGAGTGAGACCATAAATACACTTCAGTGCATTGTCTCTGCAGCTCTACAGTGGCCTTCTGTCTGTCAGGTTCATGTTGCTACTATCACACTGGAGATTAGGGCTGCACAATTTGAGGAAAATGTCACATTGCAATATTGAGGTAAGAATTGCGATGTGCGATACGATAAACTGGGTATAATGACTTGGTTGATATCAAGAAAAATGCACACATAGATAACTCAAAATGCTGAAATGTGTATTCTCAACTGAGATATACAGTTCAAACTAGCAACAAGAACTAGAAATGCACGTTTTCAAATTAAAATAAAATGTTATGAAATTAAATAACAGTAACATCTTTGCAGTACTGAATTAAACTAACTTAAAAATATATATGCTCCACAATACAGGTAAATAAAACAAATAGAGCATAAATACGGATGTACACATTTTTAGGAAAATAATCCCAACATACGGACATTTAAGCAGATTGTAACATATACTTTTGAAAAAGAAACTGGATATAAATGTGCGGTTTACTCTGTAAAACTTGAACCTCTTTAATCTTTGTTGTTACTTAAAATGGTTGTTACTGAACCAACTGGTTGAATCCTCTTTCTAAAACATTCTGTTTAGTACTTAAGTTTAGCTAATTCTGCACAGTACCTCTCTGTGCTCAGTGTCTGATATCATAAAATAACAGAGGAAGCATATGTTCTGGACACTAGTTCACACATCTGCATCACCTCCTCACACGCTCTCAACACACATCTGCATCACCTCCTCACACGCTCTCAACACACATCTGCATCACCTCCTCACAGCTCTCAACACACATCTGCATCACCTCCTCACACGCTCTCAACACACATCTGCATCACCTCCTCACAGCTCTCAACACACATCTGCATCACCTCCTCACAGCTCTCAACACACATCTGCATCACCTCCTCACAGCTCTCAACACACATCTGCATCACCTCCTCACAGCTCTCAACACACATCTGCATCACCTCCTCACAGCTCTCAACACACATCTGCATCACCTCCTCACACGCTCTCAACACACATCTGCATCACCTCCTCACAGCTCTCAACACACATCTGCATCACCTCCTCACAGCTCTCAACACACATCTGCATCACCTCCTCACAGCTCTCAACACACATCTGCATCACCTCCTCATACGCTCTCACATCTGCATCACCTCCTCACACGCTCTCAACACACATCTGCATCACCTCCTCACACGCTCTCAACACACATCTGCATCACCTCCTCACAGCTCTCAACACACATCTGCATCACCTCCTCACAGCTCTCAACACACATCTGCATCACCTCCTCACAGCTCTCAACACACATCTGCATCACCTCCTCACAGCTCTCAACACACATCTGCATCACCTCCTCACAGCTCTCAACACACATCTGCATCACCTCCTCACAGCTCTCAACACACATCTGCATCACCTCCTCACAGCTCTCAACACACATCTGCATCACCTCCTCACAGCTCTCAACACACATCTGCATCACCTCCTCACACGCTCTCAACACACATCTGCATCACCTCCTCACACGCTCTCAACACACATCTGCATCACCTCCTCACACGCTCTCAACACACATCTGCATCACCTCCTCACAGCTCTCAACACACATCTGCATCACCTCCTCACAGCTCTCAACACACATCTGCATCACCTCCTCACAGCTCTCAACACACATCTGCATCACCTCCTCACAGCTCTCAACACACATCTGCATCACCTCCTCACAGCTCTCAACACACATCTGCATCACCTCCTCGCAGCTCTCAACAAACATCTGCATCACCTCCTCACACGCTCTCAACACACATCTGCATCACCTCCTCGCAGCTCTCAACACACATCTGCATCACCTCCTCGCAGCTCTCAACACACATCTGCATCACCTCCTCGCAGCTCTCAACACACATCTGCATCACCTCCTCGCAGCTCTCAACACACATCTGCATCACCTCCTCGCAGCTCTCAACACACATCTGCATCACCTCCTCGCAGCTCTCAACACACATCTGCATCACCTCCTCACACGCTCTCAACACACATCTGCATCACCTCCTCACAGCTCTCAACACACATCTGCATCACCTCCTCACAGCTCTCAACACACATCTGCATCACCTCCTCACAGCTCTCAACACACATCTGCATAACCTCCTCACACGCTCTCAACACACATCTGCATCACCTCCTCACAGCTCTCAACACACATCTGCATCACCTCCTCACACGCTCTCAACACACATCTGCATCACCTCCTCACAGCTCTCAACACACATCTGCATCACCTCCTCACACGCTCTCAACACACATCTGCATCACCTCCTCACAGCTCTCAACACACATCTGCATCACCTCCTCATACGCTCTCAACACACATCTGCATCACCTCCTCACAGCTCTCAACACACATCTGCATCACCTCCTCACAGCTCTCAACACAGATCTGCATCACCTCCTCACACGCTCTCAACACACATCTGCATCACCTCCTCACACGCTCTCAACACACATCTGCATCACCTCCTCACAGCTCTCAACACACATCTGCATCACCTCCTCACACGCTCTCAACACACATCTGCATCACCTCCTCGCAGCTCTCAACACACATCTGCATCACCTCCTCACAGCTCTCAACACACATCTGCATCACCTCCTCACACGCTCTCAACACACATCTGCATCACCTCCTCACAGCTCTCAACACACATCTGCATCACCTCCTCACAGCTCTCAACACACATCTGCATCACCTCCTCACAGCTCTCAACACACATCTGCATCACCTCCTCACAGCTCTCAACACACATCTGCATCACCTCCTCACAGCTCTCAACACACATCTGCATCACCTCCTCAC
Source organism: Barbatula barbatula (assembly GCF_947034865.1). Taxonomy (NCBI): domain Eukaryota; kingdom Metazoa; phylum Chordata; class Actinopteri; order Cypriniformes; family Nemacheilidae; genus Barbatula; species Barbatula barbatula. The sequence continues at coordinate 21,992,340 of NC_136781.1, read as the reverse complement.
ACGCTCTCAACACACATCTGCATCACCTCCTCACACGCTCTCAACACACATCTGCATCACCACCTCACACGCTCTCAACACACATCTGCATCACCTCCTCACAGCTCTCAACACACATCTGCATCACCTCCTCACAGCTCTCAACACACATCTGCATCACCTCCTCACAGCTCTCAACACACATCTGCATCACCTCCTCACAGCTCTCAACACACATCTGCATCACCTCCTCACAGCTCTCAACACACATCTGCATCACCTCCTCACACGCTCTCAACACACATCTGCATCACCTCCTCACAGCTCTCAACACACATCTGCATCACCTCCTCACAGCTCTCAACACACATCTGCATCAACTCCTCACAGCTCTCAACACACATCTGCATCACCTCCTCACAGCTCTCAACACACATCTGCATCACCTCCTCACAGCTCTCAACACACATCTGCATCACCTCCTCACAGCTCTCAACACACATCTGCATCACCTCCTCACAGCTCTCAACACACATCTGCATCACCTCCTCACAGCTCTCAACACACATCTGCATCACCTCCTCACAGCTCTCAACACACATCTGCATCACCTCCTCACAGCTCTCAACACACATCTGCATCACCTCCTCACAGCTCTCAACACACATCTGCATCACCTCCTCACAGCTCTCAACACACATCTGCATCACCTCCTCACAGCTCTCAACACACATCTGCATCACCTCCTCACAGCTCTCAACACACATCTGCATCACCTCCTCACAGCTCTCAACACACATCTGCATCACCTCCTCACAGCTCTCAACACACATCTGCATCACCTCCTCACAGCTCTCACATCTGCATCACCTCCTCACAGCTCTCACATCTGCATCACATGGGTCTGACACATGCGAAAACTGACTTGGCCCGTTTGACAGGCGACCTTGAGCTTCCCTCTCCTTCACCCTGAACACTTTGATGCGTTTTACTTTGACTCTCACTCTCTCTGTCCAATTATCTGCCAAAATATCATCATTTATTCAAAAGAGTTGAACAGAAAGCAAAGGATGTGATGCAGCGATCCTTCGAGCTCATGTCAAACAGCTCATCTGTATGCACACACACCAGTGCAGTTCTCTTCAGGACTGTTTAGCATTGAGCACTAACACTCGCTTCCAGAAGCCACTGAGCTGCCTTTCAGATCCATGTCCTTTCACAAGGTATTTAGATTTAACTCATCCCCTTTAGATACCTAGGCACTATTTCAGACAGAATGGCATGTCTCTTTCATTAGGCAATCTCAGGATGCACTGCACCAAGCTCAACAAAAACGATAAAGAGAATGATTTAATTAGGATCGCTCTCAGAACTATTTTCCAACTGATGAAGGATAAAACATACTATTAAACGGTCTCTGGCAGATCTATAATGTTTGACTATTGATGATCGTGACGCTGGTTTCATGTCCGACTTGAAGACTGTGGCGGTCGGAAAGCTGTGTGTTTAGCAGACGGTCACACACACTGCGCAGAAAAAATGATGTTAAGAAATAGGACGTTTTAGGGTTGGTTACCGAAACGCCTGTCTTAATTTGACCCAGCACATGCACCCGCAGATGACTCACAAATAAACGTGTACACCGTTTCTAAACAATTGTCACTTACTGAATGTTTGGATATATAAATATGAATTAATACCTAGTCCATTCATTTTACTATTTGTGGCTTGGGTTTTGAAAATATATGCGGTGTTTATTATAAACGCTTTATTTTGCATATTGTGACCTGAATCTGGCTTTTGTTTTTTAGTTTTATTTATTATAAGGGTATATTCTGTTGTCTGATTGACTGCATCAATGTTGTGCTGTACCCTTGTGAACCACCTGGTGTCTTCCCCACATGCACGTGAGCGTTTGCGTGATTCGACTATCAGTCGACTATAGGCAAGACGTGACATTTCTGATTCAATTATGTAAATCGTCAGTCAAGGACACCCCTACATACCGGACACCATCGCACCTTCAGTCTTCAGAGAGAGCATCTAGCCGCTGCTGTAATATTTTGGAGAAAATACGTTTGGGAATGAAAACGAAAGCATCCGCAGCAGGTCATCTACATTCATTTTAGTGACTCCGAACAGGTTTAACTAAACATAACCTTATCGTCCGCTGCAGGGCTCTACAGAGTAACATTAAGTCTGTGCGGCCGTTAAAATTTGGGTGCAATGGTGTAACTGACCGGATCTAAACTCATAACCTATTTAAATACAATCAAATGAAAACTACAACTCCCAAATGTGCCTACATATATATAACGTGATGTTATGCACAGTGATCACTTGCATCAAATGAGCTGCGTTTCCCATTAAAAAGTGTTTTGCTTTTAACTTTCTGTTTTGAGGTTATGTCTCTAGGCTGTGGCTGTGCGACTGGTCGCGAGCGTTTGATCAGATGTTGTTTAGAAGGATGAGTTTCTGGCATAACTGACACTTGTTGGATGCAGGATAAATGCTTCTGTGTGGCGTTGTTTGAGCAATCAGCTGTGGAACGATCGCTGGCCAACACACTTTCTTTAATTATATGTTGTTCTTGGTGCCAATAAATAAATGTTTGCTTGAGTATTGGCTGCAAAAGATCTCCATCTTTATTTCACTTTGAGAGCTGGTTGTAACGAAGGCAAGACAAAAAGTTCAAACCGGAATAATGTAGATGCAAATATAGTTACAGTTAACGTTATAATGTGAACGGCCCTTTAAAGTATCATGAAAACCCCAAAACACATGTTTTGACTGAAACATTAAAAGCACTCAACAGATTAATTTACTGACTGAATCTACGTTTTTGTGTTTTTCAGTGCAATTTAGTGTGGTTGAACCAACGCCACAAATGTGACAAAAAAGGGGTTTTAAGGAAGTGATGATTGGCTCTCAGCTGAAGGAAACCAACCTGTGTCAATTAAATTCACTTCTGTTCATTTATTCATTAGGAAATTGTTCGTTAAACTCAAACAGTGCACTATATTATTATTATTATGTATCACTTTGACCTTTGTTTCTGAATGACAACAGTGAAAAAAGACCAAAGCCAAAGGGATTCGTTTTATTGGTGCGGCAGCAAAAAACGTTTACAACTGCGTTCTAGACAAAATCCCCTTTCAGCTGCAATGTGTTCATACGTAGCGAACCAGTGCATGAGGAAAAACCAAAGATGAGAAAACAAGCAAACGATGAAGGAAGAGGGAATGCACAAAATGCTATACTCAAAGCGCAGAATGTCAGTTGCGTTGTTGTCTGGATGTGAATGACTGCGTCGATCATGTTGGCTCTGCCCGTTACGTCAGTAAATTCGACCTCTTAAAGGGGTATTGGCAGGTGCCTTTGACTAGTCGTGCGAAGGAATTATCTGCCTTCGTTACGCCTGATGATTTCCTACAGTATACTGTAATGCCTTTCGGAGTTCGAAATGCACCCGCGACTTTCCAGCGACTCGTAAACCGTATACTGTATGGGATGTCAGGATGTGAGGCATATTTGGATGACGTCGTGTTGTATAGTTCTTCTTGGTCTGAGCATCTTAACCAGATTAAAGAACTTTTTTCTCGTTTAGCAAAGGCTAATCTTACGGTTAATCTCTCTAAATCTGAGTTCGCGAAGGCAAACGTTACCTATTTGGGTAAGGTAGTGGGGAATGGTTGTGTAAAGCCTATTGAGACTAAGGTAGAAGCTATTTGTAACTTTTCAGCTCCCACCACTCGTCGTGAATTGCGACGATTTCTCGGGTATTACCGGAGTTTTTGCGAAAATTTTGCCAGTGTAGTCTCACCTCTTACTGATTTGTTGAGCCCGAAGTTATCTTTTCAGTGGTCTGAGTCCTGTCAGCAGGCTTTTGAAAATTGTAAGGCTTTGCTGACATGTTTTGACAGCTCCGGATTTTGAAAAGTCTTTTAGTCTTGCAATTGATGCGAGTGCTTGCGGTGCGGGCGCTGTTCTCTTGCAAGAAGCTTCGAATGGTGTTTTGCATCCTGTTAGCTATTTTTCAAAGAAGTTTAATCGGCATCAACAGGTCTACTCAACTATTGAAAAGGAAGCCTTCGCTCTGGTGTTAGCCGTACAACACTTCGAGGTATATCTAGGTTCAATTGCTGCGCCGATTGTTGTTTATTCAGATCATAACCCTTTGGTTTTCTTAATCAAATGAGAAATCGAAACCAACGACTTATGCGATGGAGTCTCATTCTACAACCTTTCCACTTGGACATTAAGCATGTAAGGGGAAAAGACAACGTGATAGCTGAGACTCTTTCTAGAGTGTAACATGACGTCGGTGTGGTACGTTTCTTTTTTTTCTCACTGTTCTTTTTGCGTATCTAGGGCCCAGAGGTGTTAAAGGATGAGGTGGGGTGAAGAGGACGCTTCCCGGACGGCTGGATTACTTTGTTGTGTTCTGCGGTGGTGCTTGATTATTTTTATTTTATTTTTTTAGATTCGTTGCCGAATCTTTCTTTTGAGGAGGGAGGTGTTACGACCCTGTGCTCCCTTTTCTTCCCTGCTGGGGGCGGAATGACCTGGGAGGGTGTTGTTGACCGTACACCCCTGCTGACTGATTTCACTCATTGCGGAGAGAATAAATGTTGGACTATTTCATCTAACATCACTTCCTCTGGGGAATGCCAGTCTCCAGAGAAGTCACCAGGGCATCGACCGTTACTTCTGTTTATATAAGTCAATATTCCTTACCTTTTGGATTGTTATTTCTTTATTTAAGTCCCTAGACATTCTGCTATATTATTTTGTAATGGATCATCTTTACTTTTAATAAACTAACTTGCAAGTCAAACCATCTGTGCAAGTGTGATCCTTATTTATGTCACGGTTGAGAACGAGCTGGCCGTAACAATGGGTGAGAGTCAGAAAGACCCTGAACCTCATCAAAACTATGCATGGGCCGATAACCGGTTTCACGGTTTACTGCGGTTTCATATTCCCGCGGTTTCAAAACCACTAAAAATGTCCACTATACCGTCTCTAGACGAAAAGTAAGTTACAGGAATCCCTCAGGTTGTGTGCGAACGTAACGAGTCACATGACCCCTCCCTCTCCGGTTGGTACACGCAGTCAGAGGGAGTGAGTCACGTGTATGGAGGATGGCCGAAGGAGGTGAATCTTTCGAACTTTTTCACCCGTCAAAAAAGACGAAGTCTGCAGTGTGGGAATTTTTTGGGTACCGAAAAAGGTCAGACGGCAGCGGCTTGGAGGAGGAAGGACATCTAACTTGTAAAAAATGTTTTAAAAGAGCGGCTGCTCGGGAGGCAATACGTCAAATATGATAGCCCATCTACGGGAGCACCACCCATCACTCTTTGCTAAATTCAAGGCAATGCTGTCTTTAAATAAACATGTGCAACCATCTAAGAGAGTTTGAGTGTTTAGCACTGTTAATATAAATACCATCACAAGCTAGTGAAGACCAAATTTAAAAACGCAAACTGTTGGTAATGTACAGAAAGTGCCCGTTTGTGTGTATGCAACACACTAGTAATCTCGCACTCTTGCTCTCCTACTGTGTGTTTATGGCTATATGTGTGTGTGCAAAACTATCTTCATTTGCATCGTGAAGATGAACAGATGTCATGGGCTTATTGAAAAACTTGAGGGCGAGTAATTCATTTTTTCGGCAGAGTTCCCCTTTAAATGTGTTTCTAATGAAATGAAGTTTAATCAAACGCACATTACAGAATTGCAGATTCGTAAACTCCAGAGTCTTGATTAAACAGCTCACATGTCTATCACTGCTCACAATCTGAGTGAGATGAACTGTAAACTTACTTCATGATGTATTTTGCTCTGTCCACCGTCTGAGCCTTGATCTTCACCAGGAGCGGATGAGTGCCGTAAGTCTCATTCTTCCACTGTCCGTACAGCCGATACCTTCATACACATAAAGATTCATGTTTAAGCAGATGTGAACACAGACAGAGCTCAAGAAAGCACGTGCTTGTGTTTAGATGTGTCTGTGTATGAGAGTATAATGAGGGATCAGAGATCTAGTGCAGCTGTAAAAACCTCAGCTGGTATATGAGCATACACCTCAATCATTTCATATAACGGCTCCCATGATATAAAAGCTCATAAACGTACACATCCCCATCATGTTTAACTGTTGTTGTTATGGCTCGAAGGCATCCTTTGATTTTCTTTAATGTGCCCTGAGAAACACGGGCAGCACATGGAGACACACGTTATAAGGCCGTGTACCCAATGATGAGCCGTTTGTCTTTTGAGAAGCAATTGAGTTTAGAATGACATGAACGTGAGTGAAGATTTTTCTTTAACTTTTTAAATGTGCCTGATTTCTTGAGAAGCCTCTCCGGTGTGAAACCATCATGTTACGTTATATGACTCTGTGGTGCTCTGTGATGAGGACGAGTCAATACCTGTAGTGATAGGGGAAGAGTTTGAAGAAGCCCCAGAGCTCCTCTGACATGCAGGCATTGCACTCCATGAGCGACAGAGACGGCAACAACACCTGATCAGCAATACTGAGAAAACAGCTGAGCAGAGAGTCCTAACACACACACAAACACAAACACACACATATATATCATATAGAGACAAACACAGGCTGGGGTCTAGAATATTACTCCACGGAAAGAAGTTCTACCATCATTACTTCATGAATACTTTAAACTTAGTTCACCCGAACATGAGAATTCTGTCATAATTTACTCCCCTCGTCACATCAAACCTGTATAAAGATACTTTGTAGAATGATGGGGATGGAACAACGGCAGTACCCATTGACTTTGCATTGGTTTTGTGTTTATACAACAGAAGTGAATGGGTACTGCCAATGTGCGTTCACCAACATTCTTCAAAATATATTTTGTGTTCTGCAGAAGAAAGAAACTCATACAAGTTTGAAATGACAAGAGGGTGAATAAATTATTTTTTCATTTTGGGTGAACTATGCCTTTAAACTCTGCCGATCCAACTTGTCTTTTCCATGACTCACCATTTTGTCCTTGGTGCCTTGACTACTTTCACTTTGGTACTGTGACAGAGAGAGCGAGAGGGAGGGGGAGAGAGAGAGGACAGGGGTCAAATGCAGATAAATACACGCCAAGAGCCCAACAAAAGCACCTAGAGTTCACAGCTGATATACAACCAACATACAACCAGAAATGACAACACTGTACACAACAGAATGAACTCTCAAGTGTGTGTGACAGTGCTACAGAATGAAAGTATAGATCATCCTGTCAGCATCCATCTAAGAGATCTTACTGACAGCACTACCAATAATCATCTAGTCCAGTAAACCAGGGTCAAAACTGCTCCTCAAACACACACACATAATACTGAGGTTGACATCGAAGCTTCTTATTTATTCATGAAATAAACCATACTCACTGTTAGGACAGCGACAGTTTTAGATTTAACTTTAAAATCATCATTAAAACAGAAGTATAGTTAGGAACAGAACTATAGTCACTAGGGCTGCAGTTATTTTAGTAATCGAGTATTCTACCAGTCATTCCATCCTTAATCGAGTATTCGGATGACAAATACCTTCTTTATTAAAGAGCAATACTAACTAAAACAAAGGTCTCTTACTAATTTGTTTCCTTTTTAGAGAAATAAAAACATTTGATTGCTGAAATTTCATACATTCAAATCTGTGAAAACTAAACCCATTTAGCACATTCCATTGCCATATTACATTCAAAATGCAATATAATACAAATAAATAAATAAAAAACTAATAAAAATAGAAAGAATAATCTCAAAGGTAAACAACTAACTTTAGCTTATGCATGATGAATTTAGTTCGAATTACATTTTTAAAGTTGTTTTTAATTTTGGACTATTAAATAGCAATATATCTGTCCACATAAAACTACTGTAGTTTACCAGACGCTTATTTTTGAGTGTGGAAAGCTTCACTTCACATAGCTTCACTCAGTAAAATGTTCGTGAAATAAACTGTCAGAGGAACTCTGGAGATAAAGTTCATGTGTTCATGTCCTCATACAGCGCAGACGCAGACACATTCAACTGTGCAGTTCATTCACTCAAGACACGCAGAACAGTAGGGATGTTCATGAATATTTGATAGCAATAATTATTCAAAAATTACAAATGCTATTCGAATATTCGTATTTTTCATGAGAATAAAACTTTTTAACGTTTAAATACCACCATATTAAAGTGTTTTGAAAGCTGGTGAGCCACAGATTTTTTTTAACATTAGGCTACTTACATCAAGTAAAAAATACCAACGTAACATTAAATTAATAACAATAATGTTATAAATAACATACCAGTTGGTGGTATGACTTGACAAAGACCGCACAAATGTAAACGCAAGTAGGTCGGCATACTTGTAAATGTTACCATGTCGTGGAGACATTAAGATAAGTGAATGGAGACACACATGTATTGTTTATGAGCTGTATCACTCGTGTCAGTGTTTACCTCTTTCATGAAACTCTTGCCCAGTCGAACGATCTTGGCAAACAGTATGGGGTCATGGGACAGATGAGGACCCAGGTAGCACAGCATGGTGAAGACGTCTCTGGATAAGTCTTGGAAGGTCTCGGCCGGCCGCAGTGCCTGTTTGTTCCGCATACGTGTCATCAAACGGCCTTTGGCACCTTTGGGAACCCCAGCCCTACAAATACATGCAGTTCAAAGAGCTCTGTCAGAACAACTGAGTTTTAACTGTGCTTTCTACCCCGGAGCCTGACAATACGCTTCAAAGCACGTCTCATGTGGACACTGTCATGATCGCTTTAAGAGGCGTGCAACAGGTGACATCTCCCCGTCTCTCCATCCTCAGATCTCTCTGCAATGTTTCTCAGTGGCTGCCCGAGTGAAATTTGGAACTGCCACAGCAAATGCAATTACATTTTATGCTGATTTTCTTCTCCAAATAGAACTGTGTGATCATCTCCTTCTCTACAGTTTTAGAACGCAAGAAACAGCCGCTCCCACCCTCCTCCTGTTGTTTCCAAGCAACAGACATGTGTGATGAAGAGGTCATAAAAGTAAAAATATGTATCTCCAATATTAAACAGTCAAGACAAATGATGTTTTCAGACTGAAATGTGTTGCTAATAGACACATCTAATTTGAATGGGTAAAGTTACAAAACGTTTAAGTTTTTCTAACGTAACAGAAATGATGTTGGCACAGAAACAATATAGAAAACATTTGTCAAGGATGGGTCATGTGCCTGTCGAGCAGAGAGATGACAGACAGTCATCTCTGGGTATTACAGCTCTTTTTTGTGACACCAGACGCGACATTAACATACATCTGCCGTTTTTAAATCCCAGTCAGTGTCCCGTGCAGAGATGACCCCGTGTGCAGTGTATACCTGCGGTACAGCGGCTCCACGCTGTAGTGCAGCAGTTGGCACAGAGCGATGGCAATGGTCTTGTGGGAGGTGGCATAGAAAGCTGGCATCTGATCCATGACGCTCTGAGCGTGCTGCCAGTCGCCGATCTGCAGCAGAGCCTCCAGCAGCCCCAGTTTCTGATTATCAGGAGGCTGACATGAGAGAGAGAGACAGACGGATTAGAGGAGTGGAGGACACACCTTCACATACGGCATCATTATAGACTCTTACATTCATTATCTCATCTTCAGAGACACACACACATCTGTGCGGTTTCTTACTAATGTCAGACCTCATTTATCTACAAAATCTGGATTCTTCATCGAACGCAAGAGTGGCTTATAATATAACTATAAAGAATTTAATTATTATATATATTACCATTTTATGGTTTGTTGAATTTCATCTGCTCGTTCTGTGTATGTATGAGTTTGTACAGTTTAACATGTCACAAGCATGACAGTCATGGATTTATTTGAGAGACTACCATCAAAGACATGCTGAAACTCAAGCGTCTCTGTGACTATCCGCCAATATAAAGATCCATATTTTGTAAATGCAATACGGTGACACTTTTGCTAAAGGTTATCATACCATCAAAATATCATGCCGGCCCATGACTAATACCAGCTAGACATACTTTTAACTTAAGTAAATTACATGTTACTTTGGCTTGTTTGCAGAAGTTAAGTCTGAGCCACAAAAGCTGGCATGTGCAGTAATCCATGTTTACATTAAGGCATTTGGCAGATGCTTTTATCCAAAGTGACTTACATTGCATTATCATTTACATTTATACACAGGTATCTGCAATCCCCTGAGATCCAACACACAACCTTGCGTTGTTAACACAATGCTCTTACCACTGAGCTACAGGAAAGCATGTTTATGTTGTTGCTTTGAAACCATCTATAGCTACTCAGAAAATAATTGACTTAGTTTCTAAGAAATTTCAATGAAACTGTCAAAAAGTGTGAAGATATAATATTATTATGTGGGCAAGCTCAGAACACTTTAACAACACACCACAGGACCCGCAGCTCGTGTATCAATGATCCGCACACGTTTTTACAGTTCTTATTCATTACAACACAACTGAGATGCGCTACCTTCTCGTTCTTCTCATCCTCCTTTTCTTTCTCTTTGTCCTTGTCATCTGTCTTTTCAGAAGGGACGACCACCATGGTGAGTTTGCGGGCGATCTGTTTGGCCTCCAGGATTTCTCTCTTGTGCTCTTCCACAATGCTGGAGTCCACTGGGAGAAGCTGGAACACAAGACAACAGTTGTGTTCAGTGATTCAGCTGCATTGAGTGAACGCTTGACAAGTGAACTCAAGAGTCAGACATGAGTTAGAATGGTAATCTGACGCAGGAGCACTTCTGTGACAGCAGGTGATTTCAGACAGACGATGAGCGGTGAGCGAGCACTAATGCTGTTTAACAGCGAACTGACTCGATGACGAATAATGTTATGTTTTGAACTGCCCACAGTCACTTTGATTATTGGCATCTGTACATAAACCAAACCCTGACAAGAGAGTCGAGATATTTATATTTCCCATTACGAGTACAGGCACATTTTCACATTACTGTAGCTGTAGTCGAAAGGGGAGTCTTACACTTTCAGACAATGACAGTCAGCAGATAAATATAACACTGTTGCGATATCAAATAATCGCTTATCTTCAGACAGACGTCCCCCAATAAGAACACCGGCCATTAACGCACACATATACAAGGGTAAACATGAACTTACATGAACATAGAGATCTTCAAGAGAGATGAGGTTGTGTTGAAGAAGAGCCGCAGCGATGTGGTACAGAGAACGCGGTGTTTCTCCATTAGGTTCCTGAACACACAACATTAACATCATCATCCCCCGGCCTCATTCCTTCTAGAGACCAGCATTATATTGTTTCTAACGGTTGCAGAACAATAACGCACCTGATGGAACTTGAACTTGAATCCAAGCATGTGGCAGAGGGTCTGATGTTCACACATGTAGGACTTGATGAGGGGGATGAAGAACTCATCTTGGTCAGAGCGACACTCGTACACTTCTAAGATGATGTCTAGCACACGATTCGGGTCCAGATTAAAACATCCTGAGGACACATCACATCAAGATCTCAACACATGTTCAAACACACATGTCAGCCGGTCTCTCGAGTTCACTTTTGTTGTGGCTCGCTGTCCCAGATCATATTTATGACTAGGCTGATGATAACTTTTCGTTTTGTTTTGTCGATATGTTGCATGAGAAATAAGTGCGATAGTCCATATAATTGTAATTTCATTCCACTGATTACGATATGATAATATGATAATGCAAGTAAACACTTTTAAAGTCGACATGAAACTTAAGTAGCGATTGTCTTTTTTTCTCTATTATGACATATACCAGAGTAAAATTACTTCTAAAATGAGAGAAAATGTAGGGCGGGACTTGATTTCATCCATTGACAACTGATTGGATCGTGAAAAGGTGAAAGATTTGAACAGCAGTTGACCATCTGTCAGTCATTGCAGCCCCACCCTCACACCAGTGATCATGACCAGAAGTGAAGAGAGGTCGTTTCCAGAGGGGGAGGAGCTTTACGCTTTGATTAAAGATAAAGAGCAAATAAAACAAATATAATGATGTGCACGGATAAATCATTTATAATAAATACTTCAACACGGTGTAAACAATTAGAATGATCCTTTATTATTTCATGCCGACTTTAAAGAACAAATTGGTATTACAATGTTTGGACATTGAAATTGGAATGTAAATAATAATGAATAAATTAAACGGATACCTCTGGTCCTAAGGGTAATTATCAATGGTTGATTTGTGTTACAAGCCATTATGATGAAGTTTAGGGCAAATTAAAATCTACTCCCTTTGAAGAGCGGAGCCCTTGATATGTGAACTCCGGAGAGAGCAGCACTGTATCTCATAATGTGGTGGTTTAAAATACTCTTGCCCAATGGAACAATGAAAAGAAATGCGTTTCCATTACCCTCAAATAGCACATTGAAAATAGTCAACGGAAACAAGTCAATTTCACAAAACTGTAATGGAAACACAGTCGCGTTTACAATTAACGTGGCGTATGAAAAACCTCACGTGACCATTCCCGGTATGTTTGGTTAGAACACTTTGAAAGAATGTAAGGAATTCACATTAGGTCATATCTTATATGATGGCCCAAATGCAAGAAAACAATGCAGTATGGACATTAATTAGAAACAGTGCGGTAAGATGAAAATATATTGGGAAATATAGGCATTTCTCTTTCATCGCAGTAAGTGTCACTATGCACCTCCAACCAACCTGTTCTCGATCACTAGCTCCTTTGTTTTTAATATCAGAGTGGGTGGATTGCGGCTTTGACACAAAGACGATTTCCATGCCAAACTGGCTTTATTCATCAGGAAAACTCAGAGAGTAACCTCTTTTAACCTGTGTGTGAGTGCGCACGTGAGCCCCGCTTTGACACACAGACACAGAGCAGATCTATCAAAAACAGCACGATCGGATAAAATGTTTGTCATTTACTTTTATGTAAACAAACGCATATATAAACACTAAGGTTGGGCGAGGTCAACCAAATTGGCATCGGACGAAGGCTACATTAAAACATTGTGATGGACGATGACATCGGGGGCACGGCTCGAGTCCGCAGTACAGCACAGATTTCGTAAGGAAGGACTCCTATGGGAGGAAAACCCTATCGTTTTGTGAGAAGAGGGACAGCGGTGAACGATAGACTTGAAATATGTGAAAAATAAAGCGTTTTTAAACTAGAAACATGAACATACATTGTTAAACACCCAAAAAACATAATTAAAGCCTCAAAAACAGCCAAAGAATGGTACCTTTATTTAAAATACTTCAGATGTTTTTGTGTGACGATTAGTTACGTTCATAACTCAAATCCCGGCTCTCAGTTGTGCCATGACTTCTATCACAAACACTAATCTTGCACCTATTGGTTATGAATTTACAGTAATGTCTTACCTTGGAAACACAGCATCAGTGAACACAAAGATCCTAAATTCCCTGTGAACCGGAAGATCGTTTTCACTTCCGTATTTTGATGCATTTTTTGTGAAATTGAATTTATGAGAAAAATATTGAGCGTGGCTTTAGTCTTTCTCTGCGATTTGATTAGATGTATAAAACAGCCATTTATACAGCGTTTTGAAATGGAACTGTCACTACAGGAGTACATTTTCAGATTTTAGCTAGATTATGAGGGCACGTGAATTTTAAAAAGAGAATGACACACGCTGATAAACTATTTACAATAAAAGCTGCAGTATTTCATGAAAAAAAATAGGCATTGTCATTTTTATTTCACAGGGACTTTAACAAGATGCGCCACGGCCGTTACAATGAATGGTGAGGAATGCAACGCTCATTATGGCCACTCTAGCGAAGAAAGAGCCAGTAGAGGCGTAACTGCCCAGAGGCATAGCAAACATGGCCACCAAGTAGCACGACTTCCGTAAACAGTAAACAGCACGCCTAAGACCAAACACGACACACGTCATATGAAGGTTTTTCATTGTTCTGGGTGTCGTTTTCAATGAAGTTATTCAAAATGTGTGCTCACTGTTAATAAAGCTGAAAGTGCAGATACACAATCAATAGTCACTGGCTGGTGCCCTTCTGCTTTTAAAAAACATGCACACATTATTTTATTTTGAGGTTAATCCCTTCATAAACATTTATATTCATGCGATCAAACAAAATATTAGTCCATTTGAGTTGGATGCTTGTTCACTGTTAGGGTTTTTATAGGTTTTAAGTTGACAGTGTATAGAGGTGAAAGAACACCCACCTATTAAAGACTTGATGTTCTCAAGGACGAGAAGACTGGTGAGATTGCTGGAAAGATCCTGGCCGAGTTCAGTGATCAGTTTAGCGTAACCTTCATTCTCCTCCCGCAACAAATTGAACTTCTGCTGTTTGTAACTACACAGTGAGAGATGAACTCAATCAGGTTTACATTCAGTAAGCGAATACCAAACCAATTCACTCACTGGAACATGATGCTGTAACCTTCATTTCACTTACAGTACCATGAGAAACATTTAGAGATGAAGCGGTTTAACACTTCAGACTGATTCAAGGGAAGATGAAGATAAATGTGAAAGATAAGATCCTTTTGTTGAGAGTAAGGCATGTGATGTAACTCACAATAGTTTGGTCTTAATTTTGACAATCTTCTGGTTAAACTGCTGTGCCTGTTTGATCAAACCCAGAGACTCCAGTGTTTCTGGATCCAACCTCTCCTTCAACACGCTATCAGGAACACAGAACTACAGAAAAAGAAAACAAGAAAATCACTTATAACAAACAGACATGTTCTATTACACAGCTGAAGAATAAAGGAACCAGTGAAGAATAAATTCAACAAAATGTAAGAGAATTATTTAGTGCTGCACAGCCCACGTCAAACCTCCTTCAGCTAGACTTACATAAGCCACTAATGACACTGCATAACAAGCTTGTGTTTGCATAATAATAATGCAGCTTACAGTGATTTCAATGAAAATGAGAGACACTGCAGGTCTTTATGAGTCACCCTTCACCGCCATTACAAACTGCTCTCTTCACGAGACAGACGCTCTGCTTTGAGGTTAATGTGTGATGGCTGTTCTCATTCTGAGCGGGGCTGGAGGTTCGTTCAAGGCCCTCTGGTGAAAAATGTAAGTCCACTCACAGAGGACAGAATTTGGGTCGCACGATACTCTAATGCAGCTAATCTTCAGAGTCAGGGGATCGGGCAACCCGCTTACGTATACACACAATTATACACCAGACAAGCTGTTCTTCGTCTGCATCGAGACTCGCAGTGCAACAGTGGCACCTGGTGGCCTTAAAGAGAAATGCACTGTCGTGTGCGTTCTACTCACCAGACAGGCTCCCACCAGCTGGGTAAAGTGATCACGCTTGCGTTTCTCCTCCAGACAGCTCGTCTCAATATCTGAAAAAGAACAATCAATGTAGATGATCTGCACATATCTGCTCATATCAATGACGCCACTGAAATGACTATAACAGTAAAAACACACCTTGATCTCAATTGAGATTTCAATCATTCATGTTGTAACTGAATGATGAAAATAATCAATGACTGCGAGAGTTTTTAAACACGAATACAGCAAATTCAACAGTTAAGTTACCACTGCAACTATTAACGTCTTTGAAATCTTTTTGGTTTGTCCAAACCAGAATATAAACACAGGACTTCCTGACACTTATTGCAGCAATACCACAAACTGACTGTTCACTGTTGTACTGTATGGCTTTATAGACAGCTGAACATGTTTCACCAAATGCAATTTCCCTCTTTTTTAAGGTCTTGTCCTTTTTCCAATATAGCCTTTAGTTATGTCCGACCCACATAATGTGCTTCTGGTCATTGCTTGTCTGTGACCGCTCATATGGACATTCTCTGTCTAAAGACCATTACTTTGGACTTGTGACTCATCTTTTCTTGTTACATATTAAGGTCCATTTTATTTCAGCTTCAGTATATACATGTCAGCATGAGTGAATCACAGTGTGGGGCTTTCAGCTCAACTCTTTCTATTCCGCAGCTGATTTATGCAAACATCTGTCAGAGGGGCAATCTATGTGGACATATGACTGCAGTTTAATAAGCACGTTCATTCATGCGGCTTGCAAAACCATCTCTCAATACAAACCCATATGCCGTCCCTGCTTCACAAAGACAAATGAGATGATACCAAAACTGTCGGGCACGCATCCTTTCATCTGCATAACAAGCACAAAAAATCTAACGCAAACGAGCACTTACCTAATATACTGAAAACATCAGCTAAAATGGATGGCAGATCATCCCGCAGATCCTGAAAAAAAAAACGCTTTCAATAAGACATAAGATATAGAATGTGTCACATCAGGAGGATGGAGAACACAGAGTATGAGTGGTGAAGTGGCTGATCGGTCACTCCAGCAGAAGCCTAGTTTCATCATGTCACAATCTGTGCAGTGATTCTGTGTTCACCATCGCTGGATCGAAAATACATATCTGAAACTTAAAGGAACATCTTATTGAGATAGCAAACCTCACACCCTCAGAGAAACAGACCTAGCAGTACTTCACAACAAAGACACAACATAACTAGATGTCACATTCAAGCGCTCCATGCACGTAGACCGTGTCCGCCATCTTGGAACGGTCCACTGACGTCACTCACGGTTTGCTAGAATGCACAAACACTGCACAGGCATGGCTGTGAAAACCACAGGGATTTCAATCGGTGAAAAATGTGATAACCTTTCATTGTTGTCACCTTTCACATTAATATTATATAATGTATATAGGTTTTTGAATATTAAAGAATTTGCAATGTTGGGAAAAAAAAGAAAAATACTAGTGGTACAACGGTTCACAAAACTCACGGTTCGGATCATTTTAAGGATTTTTGTTTGATGCTCCGCACATCGCTTTAGTATTTGTTTACTATGTAAAGGGTATTTTTGGTAATGGTTAAAAATTAAGTTTTATAATTTTTGCAGAAAAAAGGCCCAGAAAGCTCAGAAAACCAGGGTGTTACCACGTGACACAACAGGAGTATAAAGTAAATGACATTTAAAGACAGCTCGGTCTTAGCTGCACCTCTCAAAAACATCACAACATATTGTTTACTTCGTTTTTACATTATTGTTATTGCATAGTACATCACTACACATGAAGCATACTAAGTATAAGTGACCTGGCTAAGTGACATTATAATCATTTATTTGTTATTAAGTTTAATATTACAGTTGCGCTGTATTCAAACAAATGTATTCATTTTAGATGACACAGGAAATACACACTATTTAAAAGTATTTTGAATGTAATGTTTGTATTTAAGTGTATGTTTGGCCAAGTTAGCATTGTAACTCTATAAATAAAGGCACGTTTAACAACACAGCAGCTGTATCGCTACATGACCAGAACCAGTCACATTATTTGATAAAAGATCAAACTGATGTGTGATCCGGTTTATTTATTTTTATGTATTTGGCCGACGCTTTTATCCAAAGCGACTTACATGGCATTATCCTATACATTAATACATAGATATCTGCAATCCCCTGTGATCACACACACACAACCTTGTGTTGTTAACACAATGCTCTTCCCACTGAGATACAGGAAAGCTCTATAAATAAAGGCATGTTTAACAACAAAGCATTATATCTGCCGTGGGTATCAAAACCATCCTGTTAGATGATGACTCCCCTGTTAAGAACACTAGACTCAGCATGTTCGCTTTAGAAATGTGAACTATTAATGATTATGGCAGAGAATTTGTCCATTGCTAACGCTGCGTTAAGTGTTTTTATAAATGTAAAGCTCTTGGCCATCTACATACTTAAGACGATATATCAAATGTGCCTGCTGGCTGGAGTTTAATGTCATCATCCCGGTAGATGTCGCTGCCCAACCTCTTGTGGTGAGAAACAAAGTTGCTTTTTACGGTCTTGATTAAAAACTCATGCCTGTGCGACCCCTGTGAAATAATGTAGACGCTGCTCTTTGACATTATAATACTTCTGTCCTTTAAAACAGCATAAAGTCTGCTCTGAAGCTAACTTTGTAGTGCCTAACTAATGGGATCAAGCGGCAAACCAGAAGTCTTAATCTGGAAAAATCTAAAATAAAATACTAAATAATTAAAATACTAAATACTAAAATAATTGATAATTGCAGCCTTACATCATCGTGGATTACTATATATTATTATAATAACTTGTTTTTGCAATCAATAAAATGCTCAAATATAAATGGGGCGCTTATGTGGGGTTAAAGAAATGTCAAAGTACAGATTATTTAACATTATCATATACAGTATCTCACAGAAGTGAGTACACCCCTCATATTAGTAAATATTTGATTATATCTTCATGTGACAACACTGAAGAAATGACACTTTCAGACAATGTAAAGTACATAGCGGAACTCTGAAGTGATAAAAGGGTGAGAGCCGATACATGGCTGTATGAGGGGGTTATGTTGTCATTTTCTTCAGGCTTTTGGCCTGCACACACATGCAAAATATGACACCAGTGGAGCAGCAGCTAATTGCATAACAATTTTTCTACAGGACAAATATGGATTTTGGATGCATGTCCATTGGAACAAAAGCGTTTGAGCATCTGCGGTTTTGGTTTTAAAACACATGAAGGATTGAGAAGTGCGGGATTGATGTTAAGAGAGTTATTAAGAGAGATAAAGTGCAAGACCTGATTGATTTGAGTTATAAGAGCTTTCATAAAAAAAGGTGAAACAGCAGATACAAGCAATACAAAAATAATCCCCAGAGTTCCTGACAACATATTAACGTTTTATGAAGCGAATTGATCGGTCTCTGAAATAATGATTAAATATCATCTGCTAAACTACAGCTTCTGCGACTGAAACTTTGGACGAATATCAATAACACCCAAGGGCCTTACTCACGGAGAAGGGCAGAGACCTCTAGAAGTGGAAACTCAAAAGGAGACTAGCAACTGTCTCTCATAACGGCCGTTTCAATCACACAGGTGACCTGAATAATAAATATCAACGCCATTTTCTCTTTGACAGGCTGGCCAAACGAATCCAGGTGCTTGACCAAAGACATTTCACACACTCGAGAGTAGATGCCCAGTTTAAGTTTAGATATACACGAGTAGGGCTGAACGATTAATCGAAATAGCGATGTGAGACGTTGCGATATGCTAATGTGGATGCGAAGTGAAAAAAATGATGCGTCTGTTCTTTTGTGAGTGGCATTCAGAGGACCACACACTGCCTGTATTACACTCGCACACCTCACGGAAGAGCCGTTTAAACATGATGCGCCGCACGCACACAGCCTGTTTCGTAATGGTTTTAATGGAAACAATTAGAATTTCTAAAATGTTTTTTATTGTTTTATTTCAGCAGAGTTACTATACCCATACTGTGCTACACACTATTGACAATATGAGCTGAAACTTGACTAAGAAAAATTAGATCGCAATGTAAAAAACAAAAATTATCGCAATGAGATATTTTCCCCAAATCGCACAGCCCTATACATTTTACATTTCGTCATTTAGCAGAAGCTTTTATCCAAGGCGACTTACCGATGAGGAAACATTGGAATCCATTATAACAACATAAGCAACAAAATACATAAGTGCATCAAAAACTAGTCCATTAAAGCCTAGCACAGTATACAAAGCAAAGAATAGTGAGGTTTGTACAACTTAATTTTTTTAATGAGAAGAATTAAAGGTCAGCTACATGTTGACGGAAGAGATGCATTTTTTAAAGATGGCAACCGAGTCTGCTGATCTTGTAGCAGCTGGTAGATCATTCCACCAATGTGGAACAGATCCAGAGAAGGTACGGGAGAGTGACTTTTTTCCTTTTGGGATGATACCACTAGTCGTTGTTCCTTTGCAGACCACAGTGATCTGGCAGGAACATAGATCTGCATTAGCGAGTGGAGATACGATGGTGCAGACCCGGTGGTGGTCTTGTACACCAGGAGCAATACATTCTATACGCTAGGGATGAGCGATATATTATCGTTTGCGATATACCGTAGAAAAATTCTCATCGTGATAATAGGGATAAGTCTAGTTGATGATATAGTTTCGTGCACGATTGACTCACTGTTCAAGTGCGGAGTGAAAACAAGCATAGCGGAAGGCGGACATGAGGTTGAGGAGGAGCTTGTTGTTCAGCGAAGAGCTTCCTCTACAATTTGGAACTGGTCTGGTTATAGAAAATCAGATGCGGAGCAAACTACCGTAATATCCGAGGTTTGCAGAAAAACTGTGGTTACAAAGAGTGGAAACCCGTCCAATTTGTTCCACCATCTAAAACACAAACCAGAGTATGAAGAAAGTTTGAAGTTATGTAATGCAACAACTACACGTGGACCTAGGTGTAATATAATTCCCACCCAGACGAAAATTGCCAGCGCATTTGCTAATTGCGTCTCTTATGATAAGCAAAGTAAACGATGGAAAGAATTCAGTCCATAAAAGGAAGGAAGGAGCCGAACATAAAAGGACTTTTAATTAATAAAAGCAATGTTAATAGATGGGCGACTGCCGCCGGCGACACACACACAAACTATAACAGGCCTGGTCCTCTCTGCAACTAAGGCCTTGTGTCCTCCGCTGCGCGTACAGCTGGCTCTCGTCCCGCCGACCTCACTACATCTTCAAATTTATTTTATTGATTTTTAATTCATCATCTTGTGTTTTGCACCATTTTGTAAACTATCTGAATACATCGTTTCTTTTTGATAACAGTTTGTTTTACAATTTGTTCCATGGGACTAGAGTGTAACACATATAATAACCTATTTGGTGGTAGCATGTTCCACATACGTATAAGATTTACATTCAAAGAGTGTGTCGTTCTCACTGAACTTATTTACTTTATCAGGTTACCTTTAACATGTTTATAACTTTATCAGGATTTATTTGCAGTTGTACTTGTAAATTTGAATCAAGACATGGTTGGTGATTGTTACTTTTACTGTTTGCACTATTTTGGCCACTGTTGCACCATATGAGTATAAAGAAATACAGAAACTTTATTTACATTTTAAACTTGTAATTGATTTTAATTATTATTGTGTAATTGTTCGTGTTTGATGTTTTTCAGCACAGTCACTGAACTTAAACATAACATAATCTGCAATTTTACAGAAGAAAATAATTTATAATAAATATAAATGTATATATATTATCGTCATTGTTATCGCAATAAATACCTGAAATTATCGGGATACATTTTTTGGCCATATCGCCCATCCCTGCTATACGCGAGAATGTATTGCGAAATATACGCGAGACTGGAGAGAGGAAGAGTGTGTGCATGCTAAACCTATCTGATGAATAAAGCAAAACCCAATGTATACTGAATATATATATGAATGTTCAAATAGCAGC
The DNA here is from genome assembly GCF_947034865.1 of Barbatula barbatula. NCBI lineage: Eukaryota > Metazoa > Chordata > Actinopteri > Cypriniformes > Nemacheilidae > Barbatula > Barbatula barbatula. Next base: position 21,971,008 of record NC_136781.1, on the reverse strand, counting down.
TCTTAAACGTGCTGCTGTGACTCCTGTCACTAATGTTAATCAAAGAATAAAATAAATAAATGTGATTTTATAGCTTTAATGAGGATTCTTCTGTATTTCATGTATTTAACAGTACAGACTGTAGTGTTTGAGAACTTTATTTTCAGTATATTACAAATACCTGTTAGGCACACTTATTATGAGTTTGATTAGTAGAAAACATTATATATTTAATAAAAACATCAGTTTCAAAGCCAACCATATCAGAGTGTTGGCTTTCATGCATAAAATTATTCTGTTAAAGAAATGTGTTGTTTCTACATTAATTTGGAGATAGAATGTGAAATGAAAATGTTAAAGTATATTTCAAATATAATATAAAATATACATACTGTTTGTGATAAGTCAGTTATTTTTTGTAATCGTTTGATAGCACTAAAATAAACATGTTAAACAAATTAAAAAAGTATATGTTTAATGTCACTATACATGTGCGATTAATCGTATTTAATCACATGAAAGGGTTGGGATTCATCGGGTAACATTTTTTCTATCTATTGACAGCCCCAGTCCAAACATAATGTCACTATTCAATTTGATTAAAGTTGATATTCTAGTAGCGGTTTCAGTTTGATCAGATTTTCTGTTCAATTTTAAGAGTGACGTTGTTAAAATGTAAATTAAAGTCTTCCTACTATTTGTAGACCTACTGAAGTTCTGAAACAGGGTGTCCAAAGTCGCAGAAGAAAATGCAAGAATGCAAAGAGGAGTATTTCAGCATCACCCCACCAAATTACCCAGGTGGCTTGAATATTTACACAAGAATTTGACTGTTGAATACTTCCAGAATCCTGCTGTACTGTATGCTGCGTCAGTCAACCAGCACTAGATAATACTCCATTAACCATTAAACACAATTCTCTTGATCCTTGTGACTTTGACTCACAAATGTGTTATCATAAAGGCTTGGACATTTTAAATAACGGCGACTTTGTTTTGTAAACCGTCACGGTTCAGGAGACAGTCACAGTCAAGTGAAGCGTTTGGATGACATGAGCACTCACCATAACATCAGCCAGGAGACTGGCAGCCACATCCACCTTCAGATTGCCCTGGATCACATGCCAGCAGAGCTCATACAAAGCTGTCTGGAGATCTGAAAACAAACACGTTCAATTACAACTTTCTGCTGTCATACTGATATCATGCTCATATTCCCAGCAGTTTAAAACAAGAAAAACTGAAGCAGTGCTTCAAACATTTCTGAGTCACAAGCACTGATTCATGTTCTCATTGTCTGCAAAAGTGATACCCAAATAAATGACTACATTCAACACAACGGACTACACAAATGTATTCCGATTGTGACCAGGGTTTTTCCTGCATGGCGAAATTGGAGGCGGCCGCCTCTGTCAAATTTCGTGATACATCAGCCTCGCCACATTTATGTCGGTGTCTATAAAAAAAAACACTGCATGTAATTGTCAACAGACTGTCAGTTGTAAGTGCAATTGTAGCATTTCGCCGCAGAGGAAGCGCAGTTTCTTTATCAGCCCAGCGAGGTGCTGAAGAGTTGCCGTACAAGAGCTAAGTAATATATTACATTCCTTCATGTGGGCCATCATATATGGAGATTTATAAGGAACAGTGAGTTAATATAAAAACATAGGGAAATATAGACATTTTACAGTAGGTGGCACTACGCACTAAAGTTGGTTTGCAACCTGCCATAAAACGTACAAAGTACGGCCAGAATGACTTAACGGCGAGAAGAAACAAAATACACTTATCGCATTACATAATTTAATGGAAACGCAATCATAACCCTAACCCGGGAATCGAATCTACAACCTTTGTCAAATCTGAAAGCATTTAAAGTTGCAGCTTGTAGTACAAGTAAAGATGAAAAGCAGTAGAGTGCCACAAACTGGTAATAACTTTTTATAAGTATATGCCTGAGGAAAGTTATTTACAGAGAACAGAATATATGGCAAAGCCAAAACAGATCTTTCGGTGCACACACTCAAGATGACTCCTTAAAGGTACCATTCTTTGGCTGTTTTTGAGGCTTTGATTAGGTTTTTTTGGTGTTTAACAATGTATGTTCATGTTTCTAGTTTTAAAAACGCTTTATATTTCACATATTTCAAGTCTATCGTTCACCGCTGTCCCTCTTCTAAACAATCGCCTTTTTTCGCGTTTTTATGAAGTCCATCCTTCTGAAACGCTCTGATTGGTAAAGCTGACCCAGTCTGTTGTGATTGGTTGCCCGCTTAGGGCATGTGTCTGAAGATGTCCCACCCATACCATATCAGCAAGCTTGCGCTTCTCAGGCTCCCCCTCTCAGTGCAAGTGTATTCATAAGCTTTGTCTTTTAGCAATAAACAGTAACAATGGCTTCACTTCATCAGTTAAAAACATGCGGATCGATGAAAGTGTAACAGAGGTCTGCTAGTGCAGCGGTTCTTAACCTGGGGGTCGCAAAGAGGTAGCCAGGGAGTCGCTGGAAGACTTTTATTTTGACTGTGTTTAAAATGCTCGCCTTATACCACCACCTGCCGGCAACATGATGTAACACATTAACTGCTAATTGTAAGTTATCACACGTGCTTAGCAATTTAAGGTTTCATAGCTGGACTTCTGATTAGACATGGACCGTTTTTTAATTGGTGCTGACAAAAGGAAGCGTCCATCTGAATCAAAGGAAAAGACCAAAAGCAGAAAATATGAGGAAAAGTACTTGGAATATGGCTTCACTCAGACCATCGATCGGGGGGATTCCCGACCACAGTGTGTGATTTGTGAGGTGAGGTGTTAGCAAAGGAGAGTCTTAAACCTTGCTTAGACCTTTGACAACTTAACACGAATCTATGCAGTCAAAACCGCTTGAGTTTTTTCAGCAAAAACTACAGGACTTACGTGGTCAAAAATCAATAATACAGAAAGCCGCCACCGTGAATGAGAGGGCTCTTAGCGCATCTTTCATTATCTCTCACTGGAAAACTGGGAAACCACACAATTTAGGTGAGACTTTCTTCCTACCCTGCGCTAAAGAGACTGTTTCTGTTGTGTGGGGCAAAGCATCGCTGATCAGTTAGCAATGATTACACTGAGTGAGTAGAGACATTGATGTTGTTTTAATGTTGTCAATTTTAATATGATATTATCTTAATATAATAGGGGGAGGGGGGGGTCGCAAAACATTATTGTTAATAAGGGGGGGGGGGGGGGTCGCAGGTTAAGAACCGCTGTGCTAGTGCATGTGCAAACGTCAATCTTTGTAAGAGATTGTGATTTTCTTCCTAGCATGGCGAGGGAAATGACACCGGACTGAATGGCGTCAGACCGGTTATATAAACACTAATAACAGAAGCGTTAGTTTTGCCTTTTATATTGGACCCGGGTTGGATCATAAAACAAGCAGATTGACCAGGAGACAAATGCAAGCAGGACTTCTAAGGACGTTTCATAGAAGTGTTTAAGAGGTATGAGCGCACACACACTATCTGTGTTACACAGAACTGCTTTCACAGACGATGATAAAGTCATGGGAGCTGTTATTTGCCCGTTGGTCATCTTAGAATGTGTGTAGCTGAATCTTATTACCAGCTGTATGACTGATGAAAGTGAAAGCCATTAAAGATCAGGTATCATGCTATGTCATGCATTCTGACATTTCAGTGAGGGATGTTATATCAACGGTGGATGTAACTCTGGATTTGGAGATGGTTTGAAACTGATGGCATGGTCCCAGCCCTAAAAGATGCCGGAAATGAAATGCACGCGGTAAGTCAAACTAAATCAAATGTCTGTGTTTTGTTGGCAATTGGCGTTTATGAAGTACAAAACACGAAGGGATTAATGCGATAATGTGTTGTGTGCTAGTGCTGTAGTTCCGTCCCACTGCCTGCCTCCAGAAGCTTGTATTTTTCCAGAAATAATCGTACAGCTGTATCTTTCTTTTATAATTGTGATCAAACTAAACATACTGCAGATCGCATTTACCAGCTGTATAAAAGTGTTCTAAAATACTTGAATGTGGAAGGACGTGTGATAAGGGTCATCACTGACAGTGCCAGAAACATAGTCAAGGCATGTAAGCTCTTCCCTCCTTTGGCTGAAGAGGAGGATGTGCTCATTGATGAGGGGACCGCGGGTGCCAGCAGCAGCAGTGCTGCTGAACATGACGGACCACCTGAGCTGTCGCAGATCGAGGTGGATGAGGTAGCTGCCAATGTCGAAAACATGAGTACTTTATTCGGTCCAGTTTACATTTTAGGTGTCCCATTCACATGCTTCAGCTGGCGAACAAAGATGCCATTAACGACCATGACAGCATTAATAGGCTGCTTGTGAAAAGACGGAAACGTGGTGAGAAATGTGAGGTAAATCACTAGATGTAGCAGCCAGTTAAAAATGATTGATTCAGTCCTTCGGCTGTTCCAAAAAGACTCATTGTGGCAAACAAAACTGAAGACCACTGCCGCCCTGTCCACATGTTTACACCACTGGCAGACCTCACAGACAATTTACAAAGGGAGTTAGGGAGCCTGGGGATGATTCTCCCTGCTGCGAGTGAAATTAAATCCCTACTCACTAATGATGCTGCCATGCCCATGATGATTGCTGCCTTTGGTGAAATATTGGCCAACAAAATCTCATCTCGTTACGTCCGTTATTACAGCGATAAGTAGGGATGAGCGATATATCATCGAAAAATTCTCATCGCGGGAAAAATTTGTCTCATCGTGATAATAACGATAAGTCTAGTTGATGATATAGTTTCGTGCACGATTGACTCACTGTTCAAGTGCGGAGTGAAAACAAGCATAGCGGAAGGCGGACGTGAGGTTGAGGAGGAGCTTGTTGTTAAGCGAAGAGCTTCCTCTACAATTTGGAACTGGTCTGGTTATAGAAAATCAGATGCGGAGCAAACTACCGTAATATCCGAGGTTTGCAGAAAAACTGTGGTTACAAAGAGTGGAAACCCGTCCAATTTGTTCCACCATCTAAAACACAAACCAGAGTATGAAGAAAGTTTGAAGTTATGTAATGCAACAACTACACGTGGACCTAGGTGTAATATAATTCCCACCCAGACGAAAATTGCCAGCGCATTTGCTAATTGCGTCTCTTATGATAAGCAAAGTAAACGATGGAAAGAATTCAGTCCATAAAAGGAAGGAAGGAGCCGAACATAAAAGGACTTTTAATTAATAAAAGCAATGTTAATAGATGGGCGACTGCCGCCGGCGACACACACACAAACTATAACAGGCCTGGTCCTCTCTGCAACTAAGGCCTTGTGTCCTCCGCTGCGCGTACAGCTGGCTCTCGTCCCGCCGACCTCACTACATCTTCAAATTTATTTTATTGATTTTTAATTCATCATCTTGTGTTTTGCACCATTTTGTAAACTATCTGAATACATCGTTTCTTTTTGATAACAGTTTGTTTTACAATTTGTTCCATGGGACTAGAGTGTAACACATATAATAACCTATTTGGTGGTAGCATGTTCCACATACGTATAAGATTTACATTCAAAGAGTGTGTCGTTCTCACTGAACTTATTTACTTTATCAGGTTACCTTTAACATGTTTATAACTTTATCAGGATTTATTTGCAGTTGTACTTGTAAATTTGAATCAAGACATGGTTGGTGATTGTTACTTTTACTGTTTGCACTATTTTGGCCACTGTTGCACCATATGAGTATAAAGAAATACAGAAACTTTATTTACATTTTAAACTTGTAATTGATTTTAATTATTATTGTGTAATTGTTTGTGTTTGATGTTTTTCAGCACAGTCACTGAACTTAAACATAACATAATCTGCAATTTTACAGAAGAAAATAATTTATAATAAATGTATATATATTATCGTCATTGTTATCGCAATAAATACCTGAAATTATCGGGATACATTTTTTGGCCATATCGCCCATCCCTACCGATAAGCATATATTTTAGCATCGGTATTGGATCCACGTTTCAAAACTGAATGGCTCATTTGTGACTAGTCTGTGTGCAACAGGCTTGGGGAGATCCGCAACGTCCTTGTGGAGGAAACTGAGCAACTAAACAATCCCCGTGGGACACAGACACCTCACCTGGCTCTGAGTCTGAACCAAAAAGGGCTCGACTGTTTGGTTCATATTTCAGCGAGCAGTTGCGCACATCAGGAGACCCCAAAGGTGAGGTTGAAAAGATCTCCTTATCTCCAAGGACACAGATGTCATACAGTTTTGCAATGAAAACTCCAAGTCATATCCCCGGCTGGCCAAAGTAGCTCGCACCGTCTTCAGCATCCCTAGTGGCTCTGCAAGTGCTGAGAGGGTGTTTTCTAGTGCCGGCCTGGTGTCCAGAAATCACTGCACTAGTCTGAAGCCTCAAACATTGTCCAGACTTGTTCTGACTATGTGGGATCGAACCCATGAACTTGACGTTGCAAGCGCCTGCTCTAACCACTGATCCGCAGGAAGCTTTATGTTGAAAGGTGGATGTTTGCCGTTGTGTTTGTTTGGAATAAATACATTTTCTATTTTGACTGATTTTGCTGCGAGTTCTTTATAGGACATAGGCTGAGTGGTGGGTGCGTCGCCGAGCGGGTTTGCTGCGTGTTGATTTTCCTTTCCACGCCTACATGAACAGATATGAGCAGCCAGACACACTATCTGCGTATCAGGTGTGGTCCAACCACATCGCAACCACGGCCCCGCGACAATAGAGGCTGTGTCCCAGGAGTAAGGGTTTCACTGGAGCGGGATGAAATTGTAGGTGAGCAGGGAGCAGAATTTAGCATAGCGTTGTGGTGCGACTGAGCGGTGAAGCGGGGAGAGCGAACACCCACATGAGCGGGGAGCAGAAATTCTCACGGCTCAGCTCCGCTCACATGCTCTGGTCATCCTTAAAAAATATGCAAGTGAAGTTCATTACATGAATATGCAGGTAACTGACAAATGACATTAATGTTACATCCAGATGGATAAATTGGGTCCATATTATTTTTACTTTAGATAAATTGTTTTATTTTTCCTAAGTTCTTTTTCCTAAGTATTTGATCTTTTTACTACACAACAGAGGTATATTTGCATACTTCGTATACTACAATGATGTGATATGCTATAGTAAACTGCAGTAAAATTCCTAGATACTTTAGTGTTTTTTAAACTTACTATAGTATACTACAGTGTTTACTACATATTACCAATTGACTACAAGGGTACTACAATTTGCCTTAAGCAAATATTACAGTACTCTGAGTGTTCAAGTTAACAGGACTGTTATTCTTCAAGGTCTTCAGGAAGACGCTTGAGTTTTAGTGTTTTAATGACAACTGTAAACACAAGCGTTGGGCTTGTGATCAGAAGGTTGCTGGTTCTAATCTCAGTGCCAGCAGGTCATGACTGAAGGGCCCTTGAGCAAGGCACCTTACCCCTGATTGCTCTGCAGTAATGTGCCACTGTATAAAACTACTTGTAAGTCGCTTTGGATAAAAGCGTCTGCCAAATGAATAAATGTAAATGTAGCTTCACTCTAACAGTAAAATGCTTGTAAAATAAACTCTCAGATCAACTCTAGAGATGAAGTTTGTGTGTTTATATCCTCATTCAGTGCAGATGCAGATGTGTGTACGAGACCTCAGCCTCTCGTCCACGCATGTACTTAACCCTAGTAGTGTGTTTAACTGTCCCTCGCATTTAAAATGAAAGCAGCGTTCATACTACAGCAACACACATTGTCGAGAAAGGGTAAACAGCATATAGCTGCTCTATAATGTGGATGTACTGTATTGTGATTTTGTCCGATGATGTTGCGTTTATAAATCAGGATTTTGGCATTCGGTTGTATAATGTGACAGATCAGTGAGTAGAAGAAAAAAAGATGTACGATAATTAGTTTGTGACGTCACCAGCGCCACAAGTCTGTCAAAATCCTGTGGGGAAACTCTGCACAGCTTGAGAGAATTACTAAATATCTTATTCAAGGAAATCTTTCCATGCAGGTCTGCAAAACATTTTAGCCAACTGCAGTTGAATTACACCTCAATGAACACGAAAAACAAAAGACAGTAAGAACAGAAGGAGGAAACAAGAGATGCATTTCACTCACCTTTAACTAACTCGTGTACACTGGGTTTCCCTGCAATGTCCTGACAAAACTGTAAACTGTAAATAGAAAAAAAATCCCATGTAAGCACGTGACAGAAAACAGCATAAACAACACATGCGTAACACTAATAAGGATGCAAAATGAATCTCCTCTCTATCTCATGTACACATTTGAACGGGTTGTGCACAGGCCACCACTATGAATAGTTTATATTCGGCCGCTTATCTAACAATGAGCAATTCCTTTTCACTATGTATTAATCCATATATATATAGATATATATATGAATACCATCTATAACGTTACATACTACTGTGTATGTATACATACTGTGCATGGCGTGTTTGACCTCCTGTTAACATGGATGTAACGCATCACACACTGTATGATCCGAGTTACGCTAATGCTAACGCAGCTAACTATTAGCTCAGTGACAACACACTCCTGAAAATCACACTTTATTCACCCACAGACAAATAAAGTCACACTGCAGGCGTCATGCTCTTGGTTTAGTTCATAGTCATTTCAGGATTAATCGTAATTGTAACGAACTTTCAGTAAATGAGTGTTTCACGCGCACTAGCTGTGGACATTTACAATGAGCATAAATTCGGTTATTAATTTGACTGAAACGCGTGCTGCTATCTCACAAGAGCAATAAATATCACTTTATGTACAGTGCCTCTTTACGACCGTGAACAAAACTCTTACTCACAACTCATTTTTGCCGGATTTTTCCCAGTTTTTGAGCCAGTCAGAAGGGAAGATCAGCGCCGCCATCTTCCTCCACACACATTCACGCACTCACGCGCGCGCGCTTCCCGGATGTTAAACCAGAGAGATAAAAGCCCTCGAGTAAAGCGAGACGGCGAACTGCGCATTGATGTATTCGTTTAAAAAGAAAGCCGCTTAATCTGCCTTTTGATGGAAAATGATGAGCTCATTATAAATAACATTATATTTCCTCTTTAACAGTAAACTCGCTGCTCTCTTTGAATTTCACTAAGTTACAGGTTGTGTCATAACCGAATTGATGCATTATTATTTAACTTTTTAAATCTGTTTTATTTCTTTTATTTTCATTCATTAAGCAAGGCACAGCACAGGTTTAAAGTTTTGTAGCACTTTTTATCACATAAATAGGCAGGTAAGTGATATCATACACATGGATAAATTAAGGCCACATCATTCGTCCAAAATTCTTTTTTTCCTTTTTAATTGTTCTGAGTTCTGTAGTTTCAATGTTTTGCTATACAATAGCAAATGCATTTGTCCATAAAAATCAAGTATGCTGCAGTAATGAATATAATAATGATTTCACTTTAGTGACATTCTTGGGTACTATAGTATTTAGAATTGTTTAACCTTACTCTAGTAAATATTAAGGTATACTGTAGTGTTTATTACTACAAGTCAAAAACACATTTTCATCGGGCGGACTTTTATTTTTGCGGGTTGCCGCGAAGACGCGTCAGTGTGTGTTTTCGGCAGCTTCTCTCGGCGCCTTCATTACGGCACTTGTCGCCTCCGAAGGGCTCTTCATGAAGAGGACACCGCACAAAACATCGCTCCTAATGAAAGACGGGGTTTTCCATCCTCCATTTTCCAAGCGGACGCATTGAGAGATACCATTAGGTTTTCCCCTCTAGAGTTTCTGCACATCAAGAGCTTTACTCTTCGAAGGGAGCAGCGCGCTGGGATGATCACTTCTGAATGGAACGCTGTCAAAGTCCGTGGATGAAGTTCATGTGTTCATGTCCGTATAGTGAGCGTGTCACGCTTGTAAGTTCATGTTAAAGTGAGCAGCTCATTCACTCATAGACACGCAGAACAACAGATTCGTGATTCCTCAGTCCAATACGTCATTCATTGATTCTCCGTGGTGTGTGTGTTAAATAATGGCGCGGATGAACTGAACTTGTGTTATTGTTCATGTTTTAATGCTTACGCTGTCTTAGTTTGGTTAAAGTCAATCGTTTCTCTGAATAAACGTGCAAAACGTTCGGTATTTAATGTTATATGCATGTTTATAGATTCACAAAGTTGTTATCGCAAGGTCTCAGCTTTAAAAGCTAAATGAATTCGAGGAATAGTATGAACCATTATAAACGTAAACAGTTATTATATTCCATTGGTGCAACGTATACCTATAGCCATGAAACATCGAGAGAATCTTACCAAAGTTATTCAACATTTTTATAATAAAACGATCAATTCATTGCATTTGAGTGAAAGCAAACATGAGGCAAGTTATTGTGTTTGAGTTGATTGTTTTATTTCCTACTTTGTTTTGTGTCATTATAGCACTGCAGCATCACCCTCCAATTCAATTCAGTGCCAGCAAAACCCCCTCATCTAAACATGAATTAAGATTTACTATGCAAATAGTTGACTGCTGTCAATAAGATAACAGAATGCTGTTATTGATGTTGCACATGTATTTTACCACTTTTCAGTAGTACAGACAAACAAAATCATAAATGTGAACAGAAGAACACAGATATATGTTAAAAATCAAAATACAGAAACATTGAATTCTATTGCTTACTGCAACTGCTGTGGGTTCAACTAATACTAACATTAGTGCACATAGGCACACAGTGAACTAACATGAACAGCAACTGCACTGGCGTTATAATATTAACAAAGATTAATAAATGCTGAAAACTCTATTGCTCATTGATATAACTGTTAGCATTAATAAATAAATTAACTAACATAAACTCATTATGAGCAATATCATTTTTAAGTATTTATTAATGTCACTAAAGTTATTCATGTTAGTTCATGGGGCATTAAAGCGGTTTGTGGGCAGTCGTGGCCTAATGGTTAGAGAGTCGGACTCGTGACCAGAAAGTTGCCAGTTGGATCCTCAGGTGCCGGCAGGTAACGACTGAGGTGCCCTTGAACAAGGCGCCTTACCCCTACCTGCTCCCCGGGCGCTGCAGTGATAGCTGCCCACTGCTCCGGGTGTACGTGTGTTCACGACTTGCTGTGCGTGTGTTCACTACTCACTGGACGGGTTAAATGCAGAGGTCACATTTCAGGTATGGTTCACCATAACTGACAAATAGGTCACTTTCACTCTTTACATACATAGTACAAAATGACCTCATGTTTTACTCACCCTCAAGGCATACTACATGTATATGACTTTCTTCTTTCAGGTGAATACAGTCATAAGATTTATAATATAAGTTAGAAATGATGCTGCCACAAGCTTTATAATGGGAGTGAATGGGGATGAGATTTTGAAGCTTCAAAAAGTGCATCCTTCGATCAAAAAGCTGCTCGACACAGCTGTGTGGGGTTAATAAAGGCTTATTGTTAATAAAGTTGTAAATGGGGCTATTTCTTTCCCTTCAGAAGATCTTTTTTAACCTCAGCAGTTATTAGATTGATGGATACACTTTTTAGGAGCTTCAAAATCACTCCCATTATCAAGCAGAGCCGGGATAAATGGAATTATAACTCCGACTGTAAGAAGAAAGTCATATACTGTAAATTTACATTTAGTCATTTAGCAGAAGCTTTTATCCAAAGCGACTTACAGATGAGGAAACATTGGAAGCAATTATAACAACATAGGCAACAAAATACATAAGTGCATCAAACTAGTCCATTAAAGCCTAGCACAGTATACAAAGCTAAGAATAGCGAGGTTAGTAATTTTTTTTTTTTTTTATAAAGAAGGAAAGGGAAGAGAATTAGGAAAAATCATTCAGCGACGTGTTGACGGAAGAGATGCGTTTTTAGGCGTTTTTTAAAGATGGCAACCGAGGTTCCACCAATGTGTGAACAGATCCAGAGAAGGTACGGGAGAGTGTCTTTTTTCCTTTTTGGGATGGTACCACTAGTCGTTGTTCCTTTGCAGACCGCAGTGATCTGGCAGGAACATAGATCTGCATTAGCGAGTGGAGATACGATGGTGCAGACCCGGTGTTGGTCTTGTAGGCCAGGAGCAAAGCTTTGAACTTTATGCGGGCGGCAACAGGGAGCCAGTGTAACCTGATGAAGAGCGGAGTTACATGCGCTCTCTTCGGTTCATTGAAGACCACTCTTGCCGCCGCATTCTGGATCATCTGGAGAGGTTTGATTGTGCAAGCAGGAAGTCCAGCCAGAAGCGCATTGCAATAATCCAGTTTGGACAGGACAAGAGCCTGGACTAGGACTTGCGTAGAGTGCTCCGATAGGAAAGGTCTAATTTTCCTAATGTTGTAGAGGATGAATCTACAGGACCGGGTGGTGCTGGCAACATGACTTGTGAGGGTAAGCCGATCATCGATTACCACTCCCAGGTTTCTGGCTGTGCTGGACGGTGTAATCGTTGATGAGCCTAGTTGAATGGCAAGGTTGTGGTGAATCTTCGGTTTGGCTGTGATCACAAGCAGTTCCGTTTTTGCAAGGTTTAGCTGCAGGTGATGATCCTTCATCCAAAGCGAGATGTCACTCAGGCATGCCGCGATGCGAGCAGCGACCGTCGGATCGTCCGGTTGAAATGACAAGTAGAGTTGTGTGTCGTCCGCATAGCAGTGATAGGAGAAGCCATGCTTCTGAATGACCGAGCCGAGGGATGTCATGTAAATGGAGAAGAGTAGCGGTCCAAGCACTGAGCCCTGTGGCACCCCCGTGTTGAGCTGTTGGGATGCGGAGACCTCATCTCTCCAGGATACTCTGAATGACCTACCCGAGAGGTAGGACTCAAACCATTGCAACGCCATTCCAGAGACACCCATAGCACTGAGGGAAGCCAGGAGGATGTGATGATTGACAGTGTCAAAGGCAGCAGACAGATCCAGTAGGATGAGCACAGATGACATGGATGATGCTTTTGCCAGTCTCAGGGCTTCGATGACTGAGAGCAGTGCAGTCTCTGTGGAATGACCGGTCTTGAACCCAGACTGATTGCTGTCCAGGAGGTTGTTTTGCATGAGAAAGGAGGAGAGCTGGTTGAACACAACTCGCTCCAGGGCTTTGGCGAAGAAGGGAGACAGGCCTGTAGTTTTCTAGTAGTGTAGGGTCCAGGGTGGGTTTCTTTAGAAGCGGTGTGATGCGGGCCTCTTTGAACGCTGTGGGAAATGTCCCAGTGGTGAGTGAAGAGTTGATGATGTGGGTCAGAGCAGGCACAACCGTTGGAGAGATGGCCTGGAGGAGATGGGTGGGGATGGGATCCAGTGGGCAGGTGGTAGGGTGATTGGAGCCAATGACCTTTGAGACATCAGCTTCAGACAGAGTAGAAAAGGCGGGGAGCACACACGTGTCAGGGATGTTGGCGGGTTCGACAGATGGTGGCGTAGAGAACTGGCTGCTGTTGGCAGTAGTTTTCTTCACGAAGAACGATGCAAAATCAGCAGCTGTTAACTCCGATGAAGGTGCGGGAGCAGGCGGACAGAGGAGAGCAGAGAAGGTTTTGAAGAGCGTTCGAGAGTCCGGAGAGTTGCAGATCCTCGAGTGGTAGTAATCTGTTTTTTGTTTTTTGTACACCTTGGATGCAGTGAGGTTAAGTAAAATGTGGTGTTATTTAAGCTAATGTTAATGTTCCTGAAGTGTTCCATTAATACGTCCAATAACTGAAGTGTTTTTGGTGATTTATATGTGGAAAAAACACATGTAAAATATATTGTCCTCATAATCACCTTCTTGTAATAGCAGTGGCAATTCAATTTTATTTTTATTCAATTATAACAAAAACCTTACAAAACAAGATGGTATAAAGTTTACATTAAACACATACATTTTAAGAGGGGCTAAGACAATAAATAATTATAAAATATACTACAAAAAAGAAGATTAATATTAGTAAATTCAAAACAAGAAATATAATTGATATTTTTCTAACAAAATTCCAGCTTTTTACTATTTGCTTTTTTAATATTGTTCCAAATAATTCTTAAATACTGTAAAAGGTGATTTAAGATACTACATTTGGGAACCTTTCAGGCGAGGCAAAGTGCCTGTTGTGTATGCTAGTGTGCCCAATACACCTTGTTTACTACAAGAGTGTTTCTAACCTGCAATACATGTATTTGGTGTTGAAGTCATAAAGAAGAATCGCACAGAGCGGCTGGAACTCTGTTGTAAAATGCGCCGCTTTAGAACCAATGGCTTGTATTTTGACAAATAACATAAACAGGCTTTTATTTTGAAACACTAGCCGTAGCCATCGCGCAGTCTTCCGCATCGCTGCGCTCCACCAATAGGAAGCGGACAGGAGTTCACGCAGGACTGTCGTGGCCGCACTGGCAGCTTCACAAATGTTTTCTAAACTTTTATTAGTTGTGTTCTTCGCTGTTATTTTGCACAATACGACATCAAATGGGCAGAAAAAGAAGGAGGTCAGTGGGTTTCCATTTAGCAGTCATGAAATCTTTTAAATGTCTTGCATATGCCGAGCTCGTCGGTTATTCAAATGACCCGACGACTGATTTTTTGTTTGAACATTTCGACGACATTTTAATATTTACAGTTATAACCTTTCACCGTCAGCACACATCCGATATTATTGACTGACCTCAGATCGGTTTAGTGCATGTTGCACATTTGACCCAGTATGCAAACTAAGCGAAACTTCCTGCTTTACAGAAGCAGCCGACTGCAAGTGAATTATGCATCAGTATCAAGGGCTTTTGGTCGAGGGGGGTGTTAGTGGATAAAGATCTGGACTTGCAACTATAAATGTTGTAGGTTCAAACCTCACATGGCTTTCACCATTACGTGAAGAAACGAAATAAGCAGTGAATGAATGAACAGTTAAAATAAACGTACACAAAATATTTTCAGTCTCTCCTCCTCCTGTGAGTTCTGAAGTATTAACAATGAGAAGGATTTCCGGTGATCCAGTAATACTGTACTAGATGAAGACTAACTGAAGTGCACTTGGTTCAGGCTCTGCTGTCAGAGAAGGTCACTCAGATGATGGAGTGGACCAGTAAGCGTGCCGTCATCAGACTGAATGGAGAGAAGTTCAGGAGGTTAATCAGAGCTCCTCCACGAAACTACTCTGTGATCATCATGTTCACGGCCCTGCAGCAGCAGAGACAGTGTGCCGTCTGTCGGTAAGCATTCACGTAACGTTCATCGTGTGTTAAATGTTAATAAATGCAATGAATTAAAATGATATTATAACATTATAACTAGCTGGATGTTTTTGCTTTGATTTTCAGACAGGCAGATGAAGAGTACCAGATCCTCGCAAACTCTTGGCGATATTCAAGTGCGTTTACTAACAAGATTTTCTTTGCCATGGTGGATTTCGATGAAGGGTCAGATGTTTTTCAGATGGTAAATAGTTCAATGTTGCTCATTTCTAATGACACAGTCAGTAATCCTCTTAGGGAAATCACAGATGAAATGTCATACCTGAGCTAAAAACACAATGTCCATCCGGTTGAATATTGAGGCGTTTATTTGATGTATGTGTCATCCAAAGCTCAACATGAACTCGGCTCCAACATTCATCAACTTCCCAGCCAAAGGTAAACCCAAGCGAGCAGACACATACGAGCTGCAGGTTCGGGGTTTCGCGGCGGAGCAGCTGGCTCGATGGGTGGCGGACAGAACGGATGTTCAAGTAAGAACGCGTTTGGCCTTTCTGTTCAACATACTGTATGTTAAAGTGAGTTAATGTGTGTTGGCTTCAGATCCGGGTGATCCGACCTCCTAACTACGCCGGTCCGCTGATGCTGGGATTGCTCCTGGCTGTCATCGGCAGTCTGGCTTACCTGAGGCGGAATAACCTGGAGTTTCTGTTTAACAAGAACGTCTGGGCTTTCTCTGCTCTGGTGGGTTTTTCCTTCTCCTAAGATGTTTAACTTGACTTAATGCTGCTTCATAAAGTCATTTTTTGACATTTTACAGTTGAAATATAAGTAATCTTTTACACAGTAGAGCTGCAGCAGTGTTCTTATTTGGGCTTTCTGTCTCTAGTGTTTTGTTCTGATCATGACATCGGGCCAAATGTGGAACCACATTCGTGGGCCGCCGTACGCTCACAAGAACCCAAACACAGGTCAAGTGGTGAGTTCCTAACCCTTCCATGAGCTCTGTGTCTGCATATCAAAAGGTGTTCATGTGACACGCCGGCTAGAGACAGCGAGGGCAGCTCACCAAGTTTGGACTTGAGGCTTTGGCTGTTTGGCTTTTCTTAACTACAGGGTAACACATGTGTCTGTCACTTTCAGAGTTACATCCACGGCAGCAGTCAGGCTCAGTTTGTGGCAGAAACGCACATCGTTCTTCTCTTCAGTATCCTTTACGCTTGCTGTACTTAGATCAGTTCTTGTACGTCATGTGTCACCGTGTGTTCCTCAACCGTATGCTTCAGATGTGGCTGTGACTTTAGGGATGGTTCTGCTTCACGAGGCCGCCACCACTGACCTGGACATCGGCAAGAGGAAAAGTATGCTGTCATAGCACGAGTACTGGATGGTTTGCTGGAGACGGGTTTTTAATATTCTCCTGTTCTCTCTTCAGTTATGTGTGTGGCAGGAATCGGTCTAGTGGTGCTGTTTTTCAGCTGGCTGCTGTCAGTCTTTAAGGCCAAATATCATGGATATCCGTACAGGTGAAGCCATCCACACCAACAACACACTGCTTGACATTTATATCAGAAGGGTTTTCCCTACACGGTAAACCAGCGACAAATTAGTTTTGCTCATATGACTGGTGCGTAATATTACAGGAAGCAATACTTTTGTGTGTCGTGTCCAACTTAAACAAATCTAGATTTCTCAAAAGGATCGAGTCAAATTAAATTGACCCCATTCTTTACTAGGGCTGGGAGGATATATATATATATATATCACGATTCACACTGATTATACCCGTCTAGAGCCATTCTGAAATCCCAAAGGCTTGGATTCTGTGTTTTCTGCTAGAATATCACCATTGGCATTTCCTGGAACTGTGTGTGTAAACGGTACTTTGTCTGTGTCCCACATTGAGAGTTTCTGTGCAGGAGTGCCTCCTGGCTTTAAACCGTATTGAATGTCCTGTATATGTTGTCCCAGCCCTGTCATTTACTCACAGTCATGCTATCCTAGATGTACATGTCTTATTTTCTTCAGTCTTAGTAATCCTTGCTGTTTCTGGCTTATTAAGGCCATTAAATAGTGAGCGTTGAATCCCATTGGCTCTCGTGTGTCCCTGAACCAATGGGATTTGACGTTGAGATTCTGTTACTGGGTGATATATTAAGTGTGTAGTGCTTTAAAAAGACGTATTTCGGTGTGAACTTAAAGTGTTCTTGTGTGTTTATCTCCAGCTTCTTGTTCAGCTGAAGACTGGTGGGACCCGTGGCAGATGTTGATGTTTCAAGTGCCTTCATGTTTAATATTGAGTGATTGATTTGGTAAAGTCTGCTAAAGCCTCTCTACAGGACTTTCTTGCTTTCTTTTTTTCTTGTGTGTGTGTGCGTTACCAGAAGCATTGACTACATGTTAAAGTTTTTGATGCGCGTTGGAGTTGATGGTCTGGGTGAAGTTCATTTGAAGCAGATACACTGTATTGCATCTTGAGCTTTTAAAGGTGATGGCTGGTGAATTTGGTCTGGTTTAAATACTTGGACGTGGGAGGTACACCGAGACGAGCACGGTATTTCCAATTCTACCTCATCAATGTGCATACGAAGTGTCCAAAGTGAGTTGTGAGAGGAAGGAAAGCTCAGGGTGATTGATGCCTTACGTGAGGAGAGCAGTTGAATGTTTGCTCTTGTTATGCCTCAGGTGTTGTCATGTCTGCCATTAAAAGTGCCTTGACCGCTTGTACACCATGACTGCTTCTCTAAATGATGTGTCTTTGCAACCAAACCGTTACAAATGTACTGCAGATGTAACGTGTGTCAACAGCCATGTTACCATCATTTGGTTATCTACAGACGTCTGGGATGCAAAAGGAGCACGAGTTAGAAAAAAGACACACACTCGAGTGAGCTTCAATGCTAATTCTCAACTATAATGCATATATATATATATATATATATATATATATAATGATCATAATCACTCATTTATTCCATATAAGGTGGCAAAGTAGACTCCTCATAGGTGCATTAGTATATGGAGGACAAGAAGTGGACATTTATACATACATGCTTGTACGAAGAAAAACGAAAGATTACCTGATCATTCAGTCAAAACTAGAACTATTGCTCAGATATATGCATAAAGACCTTCATCTGCCCAAATATACTTCACATGCACACACTTTGTTTCTGCTCTTATTGTGCGCAATTCTTTGGTTTCAAAAGTATTTATTTCTTGCGCTCTTTTAAACAAAGAATTATAATAGTTGTCCTCACTCGCTTTGGTGCGTTTATCGGGTCAAAATAGACATATTCAGAACATCTTGTTCAATCTTCGCATCATCTTATCGCTTCTGCACGTCATAAAAACAAGCTCTCATTCTTCTCTAGAAGTTGCAAATGTTGTTTCCTACATTATAAACTGCTTTCGTCATGTTGATCAAAATAGATTATACTTGCTGTGTGTTGAATTAGCGTAACCCCCAAAATAACTCGGCCCAAGTCATTATATGCAAAAGGGTGAAATGAGTTTGTGACTTCCCCCACTTGTTTGTTTTACTGAATAATGAAACATTGGATTTTTCTTTGTTCAAATTAAAGATCATAACAAGAAAAATGCAGATTTCTTTTCACAGCATTCTTTGCGAATATTGTTTTGTCCCCAACTGTATATATGCATGTGTGTGCAACCACACTGGTTTAATAAATATAACCTGCTTTATAATAGTTATCCTATAAAAGAATCTGTGTTCTGACAGTACAGATGAGGTAATGTACTCCATTTATTATGGCAGACATGTGAATGTTTTTAGTTAATGGCCCCTACCCTCAACCTTCATGGGTTGCAAAGAAATGTCAACAAAATACACTTAAAGAAGCTGATTATAAATAAAGACTGTAAATAAAAAAACTGATTGGAGATCGATCGGCTGGAAAATATGTCAGTATATGTGAACCTGAAAAAGCCCCGTTTCTCACCAAGGGGTCATCCGTAGCCCTGTCACAGAACAGAGAAGGGAAAATTGTATTAACGTTTGAAGTTTGACTTCACACTTTCAAAGAGTAGAATGTGATGATGACCTAGGAATTACAGTAGAAAGCACCTATTATTGATCATAATAATATGTACTGTATGATAATATCATTTGGGTGCTCTCTATGTGATGTAAATTGGCAGTTTAAAATATAATTTAATGTGATGTCACCTGTCAATGTATCTGTATTTTAGCTGTTTAATAGAAGGCTTCTTTAGTGGACAAAATGGCCAAGTAACACAATGAAACTGAAAGTGTTCCTGAGTTTTTAGCATCACAGACTGAAAATAAGTATGTGCTGAAAATAACGTGGCACAAAGCAATACATACTGTATAGTATATTAAATGAGTAGACAAAACATTTCATGCCAATAAAGGACAAAGAAAGGTTTAAACTGTAGTAACCATAGCATTTGATTTTTAAAGATATTCACATCTTATATGTATTTGAATTAAAAAAAGAATTATTACACATTATTAGGAAGAACCATTGCACCATGCACACTTATGTGTCAATTTGCTCACAGCTGATTGGTTCAGTTTCTGTGTAAGTACTTTAATCTAAATGGGATTTTCTATATAAATAAGAATTATTTTATATCCCCTTCTAAAAGACGCACACAGGCACGGTTCAAATGGGATAGGGTGACCATATGCGCCATTTATTTCTCTTAAAGACATTTTTTTTGTGTGTTTTTGTCACAAAAACAGCCTTTTTCCACCTAAGAAATGTTGCCAAATGATGAAATATTCTGTGTTGCTGACGTGGAGAAGCTTTATTCATGCATAACCTTCCTGATATTATTCCAGGATCAGACACACTCGCCCAATTTAAATCTAGATTAAAGACACATCTTTACAGCCAAGCATTCACTTAATGCAAAATAATAATCCACCAGGAGACTGCTGACATTATATATTATTTACTAGCTGTTTATATAACAAGTTAAACTATTCATGTTCTGTGTTTGACCTTTTTTGTGTTTTTTTATTTTCCCCTGTAAAGCTGCTTTGGAACAATGCAAATTGTGAAAAGCACTATATAAATAAAATTGAATTGAAGGATGAGTGTCCGAATTAGGCTTGTTTAGACAGAGTCAGGCCGAGTACCAAAAAAACCTTGTAGCCAATCAGTAGTGAGGTGCACAGGATGGCCATTAGTCGAGCACTGACGAAAGCCAAAGATGGGACTATGGGTGTGTTGGTTTTGGTAATATGAACATTAACAACAGCTAAGAGAAATCGGACACCCCGCCTTTAAAGGTCCAGTGTGTAATTTTGGGTAGAATTGATAGAAATGCAATATAATATACATAGCTATGTCTCCAGGGGTGTATAAAGAGCTTATAGCAGGGCTAGTCAACTAACTAGCCCATCATCAACCCGCCAATCATCTTCACCTTCTCCAAAACGCTGCTACACTCAACACAAAAGTAATATTCATAACAATACTGACGTCTTATAAAGCGATTTGATTGGTCTGTCCAGAAAACACATCTTATTTGCAACGTTATAATCAGCAATCCACAGCCACGGACAGTTGGTTAGCGCACGTGATAGGTCACATACCAAAACGCGTCTTGTGCCCTTGATAGTTACTGCAGGAAGGTTACACCACATGAACGGCGGTCTCAAATAAAGGAAAACTGTATTGTTTTATTGCCTATGTATGATCTTAAGGTTACATTGACGAAGACAGTGGTTCATCTCCCTCCAGAACTCACACTACAGAGGATCTTCCCTTTTAAGTGCGCGGGGCTCACGAGTGCGATTGGGATTCACCTGAAGATGATATAAGAGCGTTCAGTTTTTGGCACAGATCCACTGATTCTTTTTATAAGACGCCAGTTTAACGTCACAAGGGGCAGGGATTACTTTTGTGCTGAAAATATTAGCGTTTCATTGATTTGACTTTTATTACTTCAACCAAATAAATTCATTAATATCTTCTTGAAAAAACAATGCCACACACATCTAAGATGGACTGGGGTGAGTAAATTAACAGCAATTTTATCTTTGGGTAAACTAATGCATCAAGGAACATAAAATACAATTATAAAGACAAAATCCCTTTTATTAAATATTATAAAAAGTCACATGCAATATCTGACTGTATGTTTTAATATATGATCTAAAAGTAACAGCAACAAAAACAGTATAAAAGTTACAAAATGCAATAAATAACAGAAATACTAAATTACAGAAGAAATGAGGATATGGAGATAAAACTAGCCCGCATCCCATTTTATTCTTTTAGAATCTGGCCCTCAGGGAAAAGTAGCTGATGACCCCTGCCTTACACAATTAAGCATTATGTTTTTATGACATTAGAATGAGCGATTTCAATCTAAATACACTGCATGTCCCCTTGCATGTAATTTTGGTTGCAATTCACAACCTATCCACTAGATATTATTGACTGGACCTTTAAATATAACTGTTGCTGTTCTCATATTGTATAAAACGTCTCGGTTACTTTCGTAACCTCAGTTCCCTGAGAAGCGGGAACGAGACATTGCGGAGACCGCATATGAAGCTCCTCCTCTTTTTCACTTTTCCTGAAGTCCTATAGGATAACGCCAGTAAAAACTGGCCAATTGTCGCAAGACATGCAACAGTATGCAAATACTGACGAATCTAGACAGTATAAATACAGTGCATGAGACGACAATACCTCAGAATCTACGATAGAACGCTTGATCGGAGATAAGCGGCGAACACGGCGTTCTCCGCAATGTCTCGTTCCCGCTTCTCAGGGAACCGAGGTTACGAAAGTAACCGAGACGTTCCCTTTCGAGAGCGGTCACTTCGACATTGCGGAGACCGCATATGGAACGGTAGTACAATCCCGCCGTGAGAGCTAGCAAAACAGCCCGACAACTGGGATAACACATAAGTATGCGGAGCATACAAAACAACCATTCACGAGGTCGCCCCAAGCGTCAACCGCTGATAGGCTGATACCGGCCTATGAACTGCGAGATCACTGAACACGCCAATGAACTGCTAGATTGGCCTCTTGGCAAATTTGCATATCCAAACCCAACGAATGCAGCGGGCTGCGCTGAACAGGGCAGACACCACAGCAGTATAACCAGCACGGGATCCCGGGCGATATAATAGCGAACATAAAGTACACCAAGCACAGTGTAAACAGCAATGCGGTAACAACTGTGTAGCACAATAAATACAAGCTAGAAATAAAGCTTAATCAGCACTCACCGAGAGGACTTGAAAAGCCAACGAGAACACATCCAATCTGTAGAACCTGGCGAAGGTGTTCCGTGAAGACCAGCCAGCTGCACAGCATATGTCCTGAATAGATGTGCCCTTAGACCAGGCCCACGGAGAGGCGATAGCCCTAGTCGAATGAGCTCTGATACCGAAGGGGCAGTTCTGACTTCCGTACGCCAAAGTAATAGCATCCACCACCCAGTGAGAGAGCCTCTGTTTTGAGACAGCCCGGTCTTTAGCACCCCCGCCAAGACAAATAAAGAGCTGCTCAGACTGCCGAAACCCGGCCGTGCGATCAATGTAAGCCCGCAAGACCCTTACCGGGCAGACCGCTCTCTGAGCGTTAGCATCCTGCGAGTCTGACGACTCGGAGACAAAGCAGGCAACGAGATGACCTGTGCTCTAAAAGGGGTAGACATGGACTTTGGCACAAAACCTGATTTCGCCCGGAGAGTGACGCTGCAGTCGCCGGGTCCAAAACGAATGAAATCAGCGCCGACTGAGAGCGCTTGTAAATCCCTTATGCACTTAGCCAAAGCAAGGGCGAGAAGGAGAACGGTTTTTAGCGTGAGTTCTCTTACAGACGCTGCGTCCGAAGGCACGAAAGGGGGAGACGAGAGAGCCTTCAACACCAGCGCTAAGTCCCAAGGCGGCACCGAAGGGGTTCGCGGGGGAAAAGTCTCCTCGCTCCTCTGAGGAATCTGAACACCAACATGTGCCTACCAATCGATTGCCCATCAACAGGGGAACGAAACGAGGCGATAGCTGCCACATAACCCTTCAGCGTAGAAGGGAGGCCGCCGTTGTCCAGCCTGTGCTAAAGTAGATAAAGATAAAGTATCAGACACGGGGCATGACGCCGGGTCGATATTGTTACTCCCCGTGCGGAAGACCCCCCCTCGAAAGCAAGTCCGCTCCGCGGTTCAGATGACCGGGGATATGCGCTGCTCTGATAGAGAGTATATGCCGATCTGCCCACAGTAGGAGACCCGCCGCCTGTTTGAAAAGAGCTCCGGAACGGATCCCTCCTTGGCGATTTATGTACGAAACCACGGACATGTTGTCGGTGCGAATCAGAACATGTTTCTGCTCCAGCCTCGACTGGACTGTATGAAGAGCTAAAGATACCACCTTTAGTTCCAAGCGATTTATGTGCCATTTCTCGTAGACTGTGACCAGCGGCCGGATGCCGGCATGCCCTCGCACATCGAGCCCCCTCCCGAGGACGACTGTGCGTCTCGTCACCAGCCCCAGTGGAACTCCCCGACTAAACATGCTCGGGTCGCGCCACGGGCTCAGGGCGCCGAGGCAGCAGCGTGTAACCGGGACTCGCGCCCGACCCGAGGACCATGCTCTCCATGGAACCCGAGCCTTCAGCCAGAACTGTAGTGGTCGCATGTACAGAAGACCTAGGTGGCAGACCGCCGACGCCATAAGACCCAAAAGCCTCTGGAACTCCCTCAGAGGAACAGACCGGCCCGGCCTGAGCAAATGTAGAGCTGAAGAGATGGACTCCGTCCGCTCTGGGGAGAGGCGAGCGCGCATCTCCACTGAGTCGAAACACACCCCCAGATACGTTATAGACTGACTCGGTGTGAGTTTGCTCTTCTGCATGTTCACGCGCAGCCCCAGGGATGTCAAGTGACAAGGCAGCATCCGCGTGTGACCGATTAGCGCCTCCCGAGAGTGGGCTAAAATCAGCCAGTCGTCCAGATAGTTGAGAATGCGCATTCCGCTCGCTCTGAGAGGGGAAAGCGCCGCGTCCACACACTTCGAGAATGTGCGCGGAGCTAATGCCAGCCCGAATGGGAGAACAGCAGATTGGTACGCTGAATCCTCGAATGCGAATCGCAGGAACCTTCGGTGGCTCTTGGCTATCTGAACATGAAAGTACGCATCCTTCAGATCTACGGATACAGACCAGTCCCCGGGACGCACTTGTGCCAGGATCTGTTTTAGAGTTCCATTCTGAACGCTCGCTTGTGAAGTGCTCGTTTGACGGGTCTCAAGTCCAGAATCGGACGCAGACCACCATCTCTCTTGGGCACTACAAAATACCGGCTGTAAAACCCGCTTTCCCGCTCGTTCGGGGGGAAACGCTTGATCGCTCCTTTCGCGAGCAGGCTGCAGATTTCCTGCCTCAACACAGGCGCGTTTCGCGCTGACGTAAGCGACGGAACCACACCGCTGAAGCGGGGAGGTCTGCGTCTGAACTGCAGGGAGTACCCGTGTTCTATCACGTTTAGCAGCCAAAGAGAGATGCCAGGAATGGCTTTCCACGCGTCCGGAAACAGAAATAACGGCCGAATCTGATCGGGGGTTACCGTCAGGGGACCGTTTAGGGGAGCACGCTGGCCCAGCGAGGCTAAATGCACTGGCGGGAAAATGGCTCGCGCGTGAGAATCCAGTGGTTTCTCGTCCAAGGGAGCGTCCGTGGACGAGGGAAGGCTGGTTATAGCTGGGACTGACTGCGGCTTCGCGCTGCACCGTGGCAGGGCAAGGGATGCAGCATTGTGTGGGTGAGGGGGAGAGAGCTCCTCTTGTGAACAGGTATGTGTTTTTATTGCATTCCCACAAACAAGACCTACAATATTGCAATAGTCGCCCGCAGTTGCGGGGGAAACCTGATGCAAACAGAGGCGTTCGGGGGCCGCCGGCACGCTCACGGACTCTCTCCTTCTCTTTCCAGGTCCGTCAGGACGACGGCTTGGCAGCCGATGACGCTCCGTCGTCGTGGCGCGGACCTCTCTTCTGCCCGTACCTCTTCTTAGCTGGGCCCGACCATTGTTTAGGACGGACGTCCGGCTCGCGACCTCGACCAGCCGGTGCGGGAGCCGCACGTGACTCAGCCTTGGCGCGCTTTTGCGCCTCACCAAAACTCTCTACTACCGACTCCACGACGTCACCAAAGAGGCCGGAGGGAGTGATCGGTGCGTTGAGAAGGGACTTACGATCAGCGTCTTTTAGATCCGCCAACGTAAGCCACAGATGACGGTGCGAGTTGGTGGAAGGGCACAGATGAGCGGCGAGGGTCTCCTCGACAGATGGCATGCGCACGTAACCGTGGGCTTCAGCCACAACCACGTGGGCGAACATGGCCGGCGTAGCAGCGTGAACGCGCGCCGACTGAGGTGCAGACCAGGATTTCACCACGTCCTCGTGGACGTCTGGGAAAAACTGCGCACTCCTCTTGACGTTGCCTGGCGGCGGCTCGCCATAAAGTATCAGGAGTCGAGCATACATCCTCAGGTGAATCCCGGGTGATATCTAGCTCGCTTACGGCCTTCTCGGGAACCCTAACGAACTCCTCGTGGAGGTCCGGGGGCTCTCTGGATCGGGACGATCCCGATCTGATCCTGCCCAGTCCTTGTCCGAAGCAGAGACGGACATGGAGTCATAGTGCTCCTCAGCGCCGAGGGAAACGGCGTCCGCGATGGAAGGCGGGGGACGAAGGCTCTCGTCCACGTAGAGGACTGGGGAAATGAGGTGACGGCAGAGGACGGGGGCCCGGAGCCGGGTCGTCGCCGCCACCTCGTGGAATGGGTGGACTCACCAGCGGCTCGTTGGCGGCGGTGAGCTCGACCCTATGAGTCCACGAGCGATGTTCGAAGTTCTAGTTGCGTCTTCAACGATGGCAGCGTGAAAAAGAAGATTCTGGGGTATTGTCGTCTCATGCACTGTATTTATACTGTCTAGATTCGTCAGTATTTGCATACTGTTGCATGTCTTGCGACAATTGGCCAGTTTTTACTGGCGTTATCCTATAGAACTTCAGGAAAAGTGAAAAAGAGGAGGAGTTTCATATGCGGTCTCCGCAATGTCGAAGTGACCGCTCTCGAAAGGGAACCTGAAATAATAAACCTTGATAACGTACAGTGCATCCGTAAAGAATTCACAGCGCTTCACCATTTCCACATTTTGTCATGTTACAGCCTTATTCCAAAAAGGATTAAATTCATTATTATCCGACTTGCCCGACAGAATCTGAGACGTTCTGATCATAAAAAATATGTCATGTTCTGACAATGAAACTCTGGTCGGCGCTGCGTTTGAATAAATGTTAAAGTGCCTGTAACTCAGACAGTGTCTGTATATCTCATGTTAATCTTGAGTACTTACAGAAAAGTATCGCACCCTTGAAGTCTTTAGTTTGATCACATTATAAAAAGACAGATACAGCTGTACATTATTTCTGAAAACATGTGATGTGTGTGGGGGAGGAGCTAAAGCACGTACGCACACATTGCCAAGAAAACACAGACATCAGTTTCACCTCGCGTTCGGTTCATGTATGGCATCTTTTAGCACTGGGACCACCGCTTCATCTATCAGTTTCAAACATTCTCCAAATCCAGCGTTATATCCACCATTTATTATTATAGTGAAAGTGACTTGTGCGCATGCGCCTTCTCCATGGTGGATGCGTGGGTGTGCCAAAAAAACTTTCCGAAACCTGTACGAACGCTGGGGGAGTCTATAGAGCACAGAAATACTACGTCATACCTCCAACTCGGTTTTTGAAAAGTTGACCATGTTAAGGATGAGAAGACAACACCTTTAACACTCTAAGAAGTCAGAATGCATGACAAGACTTAACATAAGTTTGAGAGGAGATTGATCATTCTGTCAATCATTTAACAGGATCAGGGTTCGAATTACGGGGTAGCTAAGGGGAGCTCTACTCCCCTGAAAAGGACCTGGGCTCCCCTGAAAGCCCACTTTGAGACATTTAGGGGGAGCTCTAAAATACTGTCCCTTTTTTGTGTCGCATATAGATTTAGATTTTCTGTACATTAAGGTTCCTGAAATAAATGATATTAAAAATGTGTCAATGTTGTGTGTTTATTCGCTCATTACATTACTATTTCTGAACATCTGTCTCCACTAATAAATGCAATGCTGTGTCTCCTGCTGTGAGCATCCATGCGTGGCGGCGCTGCACTGAAATTACTACGTTTACGTCACCACTTGAACTTCTCACTGAGTTGGTATTTGAATGTTAGCTTAACTTCAAGTTCAAAACATACTTTCGTTTTTTGGAACACTCTGTGGATAGTTATAAGAATGTCAAAAATAAAGCAGCCAAACCTCAGTCAATTTGGATTTACAAAACAAACGAAGAGGAGTGATGACAGCGCACCAGCTACAACTAGCTTGCCGGTGTTACCGCCGCCGCCGCTAAAAGTTGCTGCTAGTGACAGCACCAGCACCGAGGATAGCGAGACTTTGGCACCAGAAACCACCGCTGCGACCTGCAGCGGACCAGGCCTCTGTGGTCACTTCTGATTTAAGGTAAGAATCATGGAATTACTTACTTGATCTGTGCGTTTGTGAGGATTGGCCCTAATCCTATTTAATATTCATGTATTTTTTTATAATTGTTATGTGAGTTATTCTGTTTTTATCATGATTTGCATGATATGGGCCTAAGCGCGGTTGATTCAGAACCGTGGACAGAGCTGTTTGCCCTAACACTGACAACACTGACTGACGCTTGCGTTTTGAAGTAAACGGTTTACTAAGTAAACAATAGGTTTACTGTAAAGCTATTGTTTTAAATGCCCGAACATACACCAAAAGCGTTTGAGTCGGTCAGGGTCAGGGAGGATCGGAAAATAGGGCTCCCCCGAAAGCCACTTTGTAATTCGAACCCTGAACAGGATGTATTGAAGCAGCTGCTTACCTCTCTCTTCTGGCATCACTTCATCACTCGACTCATTGCAGACTCTCATTACCTTCTGGTTGATGCAGGCATCAGCTTTGATCATCACGAGACTGAGCATTCAGTCAAACCGGAGCCGTTTCTGTCAGACTCGGATGTCCCGGGGATGAGGCAAGAAAACAAGACAAACTTATTATGGTTCATGTGTCAAACTCAGTTCCCGGAGGGCAGCAGCTCTGCAGAGTTTAGCTCCAACCAACTCCAAACAATACCTGTTTGAAAGTTTCTATTGTGCGTTCCAAATGGGATACATCGCCCTCCAAAGGGCACTTTGGAGTGAAAACCATCATGGCCGCCATATTGAACGGCCGTTTCTATCCGAAGTGCTCATAACTGGCCTCTTCAAAGGGCCTTTCGGAATGAAGGATTTTGAAAAGGTACAACTGATGGACTCCCTCTCCTTGAACCATCACCTTATCGCGATAAACCTGAGATCTATGTTGTCTGGAGCCGTGTACTCCTGGTAGGATCTCCCTTGGCAAATTGGTCTCGGGAGAGGGAACAGACTAAGAATGGTTCAAACACTGCCTTGTGGCCCAGGATAGAGAAGGCAAAGGGAGCATACCCAGACAGAAAAACAACCTTAATGTAGGCCAATTGTCACGGTTATGGACAGAACCCATGCGCAGGCAGACGAGTATTAAATAACAAAACTTTATTTAAACCAAAAACCCTCGATGGGGAAAACATGAACAAAAACAAGACAAAGATGTAAAAGAAAACTTCCCACAAGGGGGACAAAACAAACAAGGTCCTTTGAATAATAAATAAACTATAAATCCACGAACTTGAGAACAGGAAACGGGAACACAGGTAATCCACCAACTTGGAAACAAGCGTATTCCAACACGGTGAGTAAATGTGAACAGATAAACAATGAACCGACAAGAGACAGAGGGAAACTGGGACTAAATGAAGGGAGAGGACCGATAACACAGGGAGAGTGGCAGCAGGTGACAGGAATTAATACTAAAGGAAAGCTAACAGGAGGATTGCACGGGGCAGGTGAAGGGAATGAAACACTAAGGGGAAGATGGTTCAGGGACGGTGACAGGACTAAACACTAATGCGCCACTAACAGAGAAACAAGGGCCGGGGCTAAAGGATGAGACACCAGAGAGAGAGCATGGAGTGACAAAACAAAACAATGCTCTTTCTCCACACAAAACATATGGAACTGACATGATCCTGCCACAAGACTCGAAAACCAAGACAAGGAGAGGCAGGATCATGAAACCAATCCCACTCCAAAAGAACAAACTTGGATTACAGAAACACTGAGCGATATATCAAACACCTTAGAATTGGGAGGAAGAGGACCTTCAACTGGAAGGAGGATAAAGCCCTGTAGTCAAAGCCGACAGGAAGCTGCAGGGCGGAAACTTCTTAATCCTAGATCTATCACAAAGATCGGAACATGGAATGTGCGCTCAATGCATAAGCGCATTGCCACAAATTAAGCCAAGGAGGAGACAAAAGGTGATTTCCATCAAAAGCTAGAGGAAACGAGGAGAAAATGTAAGGTATGTGATCTCACCATTTTAATGGGGGATATGAACGCAAAGGTGGGCAACGATAACAAGTGATGGGTAAGCATGGCCTTGGAGAGATGAATAAGAATGGATAACTTTGCTAACTACTGAGCAAACAACAACCTTGTCATTGGTGGAACCCTCTTTCCCCACAAAACATGCCAACGGGTAACTTGGGTATATCCTGACATGAAAACAGATAACCAAATAGATCATTTTTGTATCTCTAAGAAAATAGCCAGCGCCATTGATCGACTGAAAAAGTCAACAGTGCAATGCTCTTCGCATAAATAACAAAAGAAAATGTGTTAGTAATATGCGCCTATGGGGGAGTGTATGGAGCACAAAAATACTACGTAATACATCAAACTCGTATTTTGACAAGTTGACCATGTTAAGCAAAAGAAGACAACACGTTTAACATTGTAAAGAAGTCAGAATGCCTGTCACACCATTGCACCACCCCTTTAAGAGAATAGGGACAACCCTTTTAGACCATGTGCCTTGCGTAACGACCATTATTCCTGTCCTTAAACTAGCAAAAGTGGATTCGGACACTACGCACTTGAGCCTTGCCCTTTAGACCGTGTGCTTATCTCGTTAAAATAGTGCCCAGCACGTTAAAAATTACACAATATGACAAATGTTTGCTTCAGCTTACGACTTATGCTATAAAAACATGTGTAGTACATGTGTTTACTCATTGAAACGACACGATCGGTAATTTAAAAAGCTGCAGTATTATCCAGTAATTCTACAAGAGACATTCAGATGCTCAAATCTCAAATTCTAATGAAATTTTATAGACACAAATTTTCAATAATAGACTGGGCTATCATATTTGACGTATTGCCTCCCGAGCAGCCACTCTTTTAAAAAAATTCTTACAAGTTAGATGTCCTTCCTCCTCCAAGCCGCTGCCGTCTGTTTTAGTGGTTTTGAAACCGCGGGAATAATGAAACCGGTTCCGTGAAACCGGTTATCGGCCCATGCCTACTCTACACTCAGCCGAGCCGGCCCCTCGACGCCTCTACGCTCAGCCGATACGAGCCGACCCGTCTACGCTCAGCCGATACGAGCCGGCCCCTCTACGCTCAGCCGATACGAGCCGGTCCCTCTACGCTCAGCCGATATGAGCTGGCCCCTCTACGCTCAGCCGACCCGGCCCCTCGACGCCTCTCCGCTCAGCCGATATGAGCCGGCGCCTCGGCGCTCACCTGTACCCACACCTGAGCCTCCTCACGGATTTCCTCACGGGCTCCATCTAATGGACCAGCTATTGCTAAAGTTTGATATGATCTACCGTAAAACGGACCTGATTGACTTTAAAGGGGATGCATGATAGGCATGGACTCTGTCCAAGTCTCCAGAGCCCGCTGCCGAGTCTCCAGATCCCGCTGCTCGAGAATTCCTCCCCTAGCCCAGTGCCCCAGAGTTCCTCCTATAGCCCGGTGCCCCAGAGTTCCTCCCCTGTCCCGGTGCTCCAGAATTCCTCCCCTTGCCCGGTGCTCCAGAGTTCCTCCCCTGGCCCGGTGCTCCAGAATTCCTCCCCTTGCCCGGTGCTCCAGAGTTCCTCCCCTGGCCCGGTGCTCCAGAATTCCTCCCCTTGCCCGGTGCTCCAGAGTTCCACCGCAGTGGCTGTCATAGCGTTGGTGAATGCAGGTGGTGATTTGAAAACAAATGTGGCCGGCTGAAGAAGAGGCTTTGATGGTGTTGACACGACATGATGACACCTACAAATGAAAGAAAAAATACTGTCAGTACTGTTTCTACAAACATTTAAGCATTTATAAATTGAGACTTACTGAAGTACAGGAGCTGGTGTCAGTGTCCTCCAGTGATCTGTGGACTGATTCACTTCATTCAGCATACTGCAAAGATCCTCAATACTCGAGTCAGTATTCAGAGACGTCCTCGTCTTCTCCTTCTCGGGCTCCTTCTCAGGAAAAGCTGTTGAGAATCAGAGTAGACAAATCACACTCTTCCGATGATATAAAAAATGTGGATTTTCAAAACAGTTTTACAAATAAAAAGAGGATTAAAACTGTTGGTGAGAGAGAACATTAATAGAAACAACTTACCCAATGCAGGTGGTGATTTAAAGACAAATGTGGCCGGCTGAAGAAGAGGCTTTGATGGTGTTGACACGATATGATGACACCTACAAAGAAAATAAACTGTAAGTTTTGTTTCTACAAACATTCAAGCGTGTATAAATTGAAAAAGTTTGTGTAACTCACTAAGGTACAGGAGCTGGTTTAGGTTTGTCAAGGTGTTTTTTGGACAGATGAAGTCGCTTCAGCTTCCTGCAGAGATCTTTAATCCTGGGGGCCTGTACCATGAATGTAGCTGAACAAACTCAGGGTAATTGTATTAGTTTTGGGTTGACAAAACCAAACCAACGTGATCAAGCTTTGTTGGTACCATGAAGCAGCTCGTGGAGTTTCTTTGTCAACTCAAGCTTTGATCCTGAAGCTAAGATTAGTTTGCGCGCGCGTGCACATGAACGAGTGACGTCAGCATGGCTAAACCAATCGCATTATAAATGGATAAAGCGATTTCCACAATATGAACACAAACATGAATTTCAGCCACGGAGTGATATGGTTCTGCTGTCTACGCAAGAGAGAAGTGTTTCAGAAACACTGCTGATTGCGTTAATGTGCAAGTTAAACGACTATATAGTACACACATTTACTGTAGTGCTGTAGGGCAAACAGGATCCGCGGGGTCCTCGGTGGAACTACAAACTTTTTTTATGTAAGGCATGGGTACAGAAATATTACAAAAAATGTTCATTGAAACTCCCGCATATTGCAATTTTAACCTGCGTGCGGACAAAAAACATCCATTCAGGCAGCAGAAGCAGTTAACCTTACATCTGCTTCATCATTTCCCTTCCGAGTACACATGAGAGGAGTTGCGTGCAAATAAAGTTCATTCTCATATATTTCTGAACTTCTGTACAAATTTGTTAAAGCTGCAAACGGCTAATTTGACAGGCAAATGACACCACACCGCTTCTGCATTGTAAACTCTGACATCTTACGTGTTTAAAATCAATTAAACATGCACCGTGTACTGATGGGCATGTCAAACAAGTTGCCCCAAAAATTGTTTTTTTTTAGTCTGATATGATGCTCTGCAAAAAAATAGTTATTTTTTTTGCAGAAAGACAACGGAGCTCAGAATGATAAAATAGCGGTGTGTTCTGCAACACAGAGAAGCGGAAGAAAATATAAGAATTAAACTTAATAAAACGGCCTGCTTTTACAACAGAATGCATAAGCCTCTACCTTTAATAGACTAGTCTTTGCGCCATTAACCAGGGTCAGTCATTTTATTGAAGCCTTAATAAAAACGACGGATCAGGACAAAGAAAAATGTCCTAATACAGTGAAACTGAAAGTGTTCCTAGATGTTCTGCACCACAGACAAGAATGTAAAAAATACAATGCACATACACGTGATACAATAAAAGTGGAATATAAGTAAGTAAATTGAATTTCATGTGAGTGTAAGGGAAAGCCAGCAAATCTGTAAAATCAGATTTTACCTATATAGTAAACAATATTTGATTTTATATTTGTAATATATATTTATATATTTTTATTTTATTAAACAGTATAAAAAATCCATCCATCCATCCATTTTCTACCGCTTATCCGGGGCCGGGTCGCGGGGGCAGCAGTCTAAGCAGAGATGCCCAGGCATCCCTCACCCTAGACACTTCCTCCAGCTCTTCCGGGGGGACACCGAGGCGTTCCCAGGCCAGCCGGGAGACATAGTCCCACCAGCGTGTCCTAGGTCTTCCCCGGGGTCTCCTCCCGGTTGGACGGGCCTGGAATACCTTCCGGGGAAGGCGTCCGGTAGGCATCCGGAACAGAGGCCCAAGCAACCTCAACTGACCCCTCTCAATGTGGAGGAGCAGCGGCTCTACTCCGAGCTCCTCCCGGGTGACCGAGCTTCTCACCCTATCTCTAAGGGATCGCCCAGCCACCCTGCGGAGGAAGCTCATTTCGGCCGCCTGTATCCGGGATCTTGTTCTTTCGGTCATGACCCAAAGCTCATGACCATAGGTGAGAGTAGGAACGTAGATTGACCGGTAAATTGAGAGCTTCGCCTTGCGGCTCAGCTCTTTCTTCACCACGACGGACCGGTACATTGACCGCATTACTGCAGAAGCTGCACCGATCCGTCTGTCAATCTCCCGTTCCATCCTTCCCTCACTCGTGAACAAGACCCCAAGATACTTAAACTCCTCCACTTGAGGCAGGAAATCTCCACCAACCTGAAGTGGGCAAGCCACACTTTTCCGACTGAGGACCATGGCCTCGGATTTGGAGGTACTGATTTTCATTCCAGCTGCTTCACACTCCGCTGTAAACTGTCCCAGTGCATGCTGAAGGTCCTGGTTTGAAGGGGCCAACACGACAACATCATCCGCAAATAGCAGAGACGAGATCGTGTGGTCCCCAAACCTGACACCCTCCGGCCCCTGGCCGCGCCTAGAAATTCTGTCCATAAAAATTACGAACAGAACCGGTGACAAAGGGCAGCCCTGCCGGAGTCCGACATGCACTGGGAACATGCCCGACTTACTGCCGGCAATGAGAACCAAGCTCCTGCTTCAGCCGTACAGGGACCTGACAGCCCTTAGCAAAGGACCACAGACCCCATACTCCCGAAGCAGTTTCCGGCGGGACGCGTGAATGAACGTCTTTACGGTAAGAGCTGTGGCGGTGACTATACTAGCATGGTTTGTTCGTGGACTTGCCTCACAGGGATTGTATGATTTTATTTGCTAAAGGTTGGACAGTGGAACCTTGTGGGAGGTGGTCGATTCGATGCTTGTTTAAATACACAGCAGTTTTGGTGCCGTGTGAATCGCACTACAGGTGCGGGCCAATGTGCAAGGGACGTTACAGTGGGCTCTGGGTCCATCTAAGCTTCTGTGGGATGTTCCGTTTTTGCTGTATGAATTGTTTTGCTGCCTGTTCCGCGATCATCTGATTGCCGAGATTAAACTTCCGGTTTAAAGTGGGACGGGATTGTTCTGGCTGTGTCTGCTCTATTGAACCTTGAGACATAAGTGTCATTAACTCCTCCAATTTGCGCGTACACGCGCTGTGCTTAGTCCCTCGTCTATCTGTGGCGTTCACGGTGCTGAACGCGCTCCATCAGCTGGACCGACAATTACGGGCCTTCGGCGGAAAGCTTTGAGTGTCGATTATGTATTGTGAGTAACCAATAGGAGTCCGATCAGCCACCCAGCGGTCACCATTCCTTTCTGCAGTTTTCTTTAAACATTATTTGATTTTCTTTGAGTTATATATTTTTCCTTATTTGACTTGAGTTGTGCTAAGTATATTATCCATTACATATTTTGTGTGCGACTCAAGTCTTTTGTTTTATTTCTTTTTTGTGTGTGGGCGACTCAAGGGTAGCCTTTGGAAGGTGGTTCTTTTTTTTTTTGTAATTTTGTTTGCCATTTTACCCATTTCTGTCTATCCTGGCATTGTCGGGGTGACCGGACGCGGCACCTCTAGTTGAAGTGAACCAAAGTGATATGGTGAACTCTTTTAAAAGTGTCCCTTAAATTGGGGCAGCCAGTTGTGGAAGATTAGCATCTCGTCCCGATTGTGGTGGTGGGTGCTTTTGCCTGAATGCTGTGCTCACGGTGAGGTGTGGTGTGAGAGTGCAGTGAGTGTGCACATATGATTGCTGATCCCTTTCTGCCAAGGAGTGTGAATGCCCCATTCCGAAGTGAGCGTTTGTGGATTGTTTTGTGTATGGATCATTTTTCTTTGATTTATC
Source organism: Barbatula barbatula (assembly GCF_947034865.1). NCBI lineage: Eukaryota > Metazoa > Chordata > Actinopteri > Cypriniformes > Nemacheilidae > Barbatula > Barbatula barbatula. The sequence continues at coordinate 21,935,551 of NC_136781.1, read as the reverse complement.
TGTGTTGTAGTGCTAAATAAAATTATATCTTTTTATTAATGTGAAAATAAAGTTTCGATTGTTTTATACCTAACCCATGTCTGATACCTGACTCTGATATAGTGAACCTATACTTTGTATTCAGTGCATTTCCCCGGAAAGAGGTCCCGGGGTGGCGTAGTCGGTAATTTTCCTAAATCTTTAGTGTACCTCAAATCAAAGCCGCCACACTTGCTTCACTACCCAATGGTGGCAAATCAAACTCCAAGCTACAAATATTTTAGAACAATAACTTCGACTACAAAAGGTGCGTTTCTTGATAATTTGCCTGAATTGTCTCAAATCTCTAGCATGAGTAATAACGTTGAAGATCTTGACTTTACCATTGAAAATATTAATGCCACCTTCTCGGAAACGCTAGACATAGTTGCTCCTCTGCACTTAAAGAAGATTAAAAATGACAGACCGACACCGTGGAAATTATGAACTCACTCAGGCTCTAAAGAAAGCGGCACGAAAAATGGAGCGCAACTTTAAGACTATATTTTAACTATATTAGAGGTATCTCATACTGCCTGGAAGGATAGTATTAAAAATACAGGAAAGCCCTAAAAACGTCTAGATCTGCCTACCTTTCATCATTAATAGAAGAAAACCAGCATAACCCTAGGTTTTTATTTGATACAGTGGCTAAATTAACCAAAAATAAATCGTTACGACAGAGAGACACAGAGAACAGAAGTCTGAAACACAATAGGGTTAATTAACAAATAAACTTAAGACCTCACGGAGGAGGATTAGGAAGGTGCAAAACAGGAACCAGGGAGGACACCGGAGACAGGAGACGAGGAGGATGACGAGGAGGAGGATGACGAGGAAGATGATGAGATACACAAGAGCCTTGGAAGCAGGTTTGTTGTTTGTAGGAGTCCTTGACATTACGTGTAGCGTTAACGAGACCGGACAGGGAGTGAGGGAATCTGTGGTGCTTAAGTGCAGGCATTGATGAGGTGCTGAGAGTTTTCTCGTGTGCTTGGGTGGAGCCTGGCGTGTTCGTAACATTACCCCCCTCCACGGCCCGCACCCGAGGGCCGAGGACCCCGACGACGTGGTGGTCGGCCTCTGCCTCGAGGTGCTGGTCGATCCGGGTGGGATGCATGGAATTCTTCGAGCAGGTTGGGGTCAAGGATGTCATTTCTGGGTACCCAAGATCATTCTTCGGGACCGTACCCCTCCCAATCCACCAAGTACTTGAGAAGACCACCACGCCGCCGGGAGTCCAAGATTTTCTGGACCAGATATGCTGCGCCGTCCTCCATGATGAGTGGAAGGGGGAGGGGGTTCCGGGGTTGCACCAGACTCTGGGGAAACAGAAACAGAGGGATGGTGAGGTTTGAGAAGGGATACATGGAATGTGGGGTGAATCCGATAGTGAGGTGGTAGTTTAAGTTTATAAGTGACCGGGTTGATCTGCTGGATTATTTGGAACGGGCCAATGAACCTGGGACTCAGCTTTTTACAAGGTTGCCGTAGACGGATGTCCCGGGTGGACAGCCAGACTTTCTGTCCTATTTGAAATGGTGGAGTGTCTGAGCGGCGAAGGTCGGCTGTCATCCTCCATCGTCGGAGGGCACGTTGCAGTTGTGGGTGTGCTGAGTCCCAGACCCTCTCACTCTCCCGGAACCAATAATCCACCGCTGGAACATCCGATGTCTCCCCATACCAAGGGAACAGCGGGGGTTGGTAGCCGAGTACACACTGGAATGGAGTGAGACCCGTAGAAGGTTGACGAAGGGAATTTTGTGCATACTCGGCCCAACCGAGGAACTGGCTCCAGGAGTTCTGGTGGCCGTGGCAGAAGGTACGGAGGAAGTGGACGATTTCCTGGATTTTCCTCTCAGTCTGCCCGTTCGACTGTGGATGGTATCCCGATGTGAGGCTGACTGTCACACCTAGGAGCTGAAGAAACGCCTTCCAGACTTTGGAGATAAACTGGGGGCCTCGGTCTGAGACAATGTCTTCAGGAATATGTGGTTAAACAGGAGTTCTGCCGTTTCCATGGCGGTGGGTAACCCTTTCAATGGAATCAGGCGGCAAGACTTGGAGAACCGATCCACCACTACCAGGATGCAGGTATGTTTTTCAGAGGCAGGGAGGTTAGTTAAAAAATCTACTCCTAGGTGTGACCAGGGTCGATTAGGCACAGGCAGAGGATGGAGTTTGCCGGAAGGAAGGTGGCGGGGACTCTTGGACATGGCACACTCCTGACATCCTTTCACGTACCTTCTGACGTCGAATGCCATACGTGGCCACCAGAAGCGCTCTTTTAGCAGCGAGAGGGTCTCATTGACCCCCGGGTGGCCAGTGCCCAGAGAGGAGTGAGCAGAATGAATGAGGGGATTGCGACGAGTTCGGGTGACATACTGGAGATCTGGAGGACAGCCCGGCGGGGCATTTGTGGAGGTATTGGAGGCGGGCAAGGATTCTTCGGACCAGATAATGGGACTAACAAAGATTTGGTCTGGGAGAATGGGTTCGGAATCTTCCTTCTGCTCTTCTGGGCTAAAAATACGGGACAGAGCATCTGCTTTTACGTTCTTGGATCCCGGTTGATAGGAAATGTTAAAATTAAATCTGGTGAAGAATAGCGCCCATCTTGCCTGGCGAGGGTTCAGACGCTTTGCCTCTCGGAGATATCCCAGATTCTTGTGGTCTGTGATTACTAAGAAGGGATGTTTTGCACCCTCCAGCCAATGTCTCCATTCTTCTAAGGCCAGCTTGATGGCTAGTAATTCCCTGTTTCCAATGTTTACCTCCGCCGGGCTGAGCTTGCGGGAGAAGAAGGCACATGGGTGGAGTTTACTAGGATTCCCCTGCTGCTGGGATAGGACCGCTCCCACTCCGGTGGTAGACGCGTCCACTTCTACGATGAACTCGGGATGAACTCCAGGAACTCGGGGTTGGGGTGGACGAGGAGGGGAGTGGTAGTGAAGGCTGTCTTCAAGAATTCGAAGGCCTTCGTGGCTGCTGGGGACCAGGACAGGGACTTGGGTTGGTTGCGGAGAAGATGAGTGAGCGGACTGGCGATGGAGCTGTAATTCTTGATGAACCGTCTATAGAAATTGGCGAACCCCAAGAAACGTTGTAACTGTTTGATGTTGATGGGGGTTGGCCAGGACCGGATGGCTTCTACCTTCCTCTTGTCCATCCGGATGCCACTGTGATCAATGAAGTATCCTAGAAACTGCACTGAAGATTGGTGGAACGAGCATTTCTCGGCTTTCAAGAAGAGATGGAAGCTTCTCAGGCGTTGGAGGACCTCCGCAACGTGACGGCGATGATCAGCCATATTCTGAGAGTAAATCAGGATGTCATCAATGTAGACGAGTACGGACTTGTGGAGAAACTCCCGAAGCACTTCATGTATGAAATCCTGGAATACGGAAGGAGCGTTGGCTAGTCCATATGGCATGACGAGATACTCATAATGGCCCGTGGGTGTAACAAATGCGGTCTTCCATTCATCCCCTTCACGTATCCGGATGAGATTGTACGCGCTGCGGAGGTCCAGCTTCGTGAACACAGTGGCACCACAGAGATGTTCCAGCGCAGCAGGGACGAGAGGAAGTGGATAACGGAATTTTACTGTGATCTTGTTAAGAGCTCGATAGTCGATACAGGGTCGTAATCCTCCATCTTTCTTTGCCACGAAGAAGAAGCTGGATGCAGCAGGGGAAGTAGATGGATGGATATAACCTTGTTCTAGTGCCTCCTTGATGTACTCTTCCATGGCCTTCTCCTCCGGTCGTGATAATGGATATATCCTTCCACAGGGCACTGGCTCACCTGGCAGCAGATCAATGGCACAGTCCCATGGCCGGTGTGGAGGAAGCTTGGAGGCACGTGTGGGGCAGAAGACGTCCTTGAAGGGACTATAATAGGCTGGGATATCTACGGACCGCTTCTCAACAGGACTTTCGATTGACGTGGAACAGAGGGACAACTTCGTGGGTACAGGAAGCGTCTTGAAATGTCCCAATGCTCCACATTACAAACACAGATTCTGGGTCAGCCGTCGTTGCCTCTCTGCCATAGATAACCGGGAGGAGTCTATCTGCATGGGTTCGTGGACTGGTTCTGGAGGGCTGACAGGATCTGGTCGGCGTAGGAATGGCATGCTGAATTGTTGGCCCTGTTGCTCTTCCACACACGACTGCATACGAGTGGCGAATCGTATAGATAGCTGAATGAAACGCTCTAGCCCGATGGTATCCTCGTATGCAGCGAGATGCAATCGTACCTGAGGATCCAATCCTTGACGATATGACGTCAACAGGGCTTGTTCATTCCACCCACTCGCGGCGGCTAGAGTACGGAACTTTATGGCATACTCCGTTATCGGGTTAGTACCTGGTCTTAATTGATATAGTTGTTCACCCACTGCTGAATCCCACGAGGGTTTACCAAACACCTCTTTGAAGTGATCGATGAATCCAGAGAGAGAGTGTGTAACAGGATGGTTTTGAGACCACAGGGGTTCTGCCCACCGAAGAGCTTTGTCGGACAACTGGGAAATAATGAATGCCACTTTGGATCTCTCGGTAGGATACAGGTGTGATTGCATCTCCAGGACCAGCGAGCATTGGAGTAAAAATCCATTGCAATCCTCCGCCGAGCCAGAGAAGGGCGCCGGTTTGGCCATGGGACTGGCGTTCACCGTGGGCGAAGGAGGCGTGATGTTCGTGCTCGTTGATGCTGAGACGGGTGGAGTGGTGGAAAGTGTTCGCCGGAGGACGTCCACCAAATCTTGAAAGGGATCTGTGGCACTCATGTCGACACTCTGTTTTTCGGTCCGGTCTGCTGTTACGACAGAGAGACACAGAGAACAGAAGTATGAAACACAATAGGGTTTATTAACAAATAAACTTAAGACCTCATGGAGGAGGATTAGGAAGGTGCAAAACAGGAACCAGGGAGGACACCGGAGACAGGAGACGAGGAGGATGACGAGGATGACGAGGAGGAGGATGACGAGGAAGACGAGGAGATACACAAGAGCCTTGGAAGCAGGTTTGTTGTTTGTAGGAGTCCTTGACATTACATGTAGCTTTAACGAGACCGGACAGGGAGTGAGGGAATCTGTGGTGCTTAAGTGCAGGCATTGATGAGGTGCTGATGAGTTGCAGGTCAGCATGATCAGAATTCGGGAAAGTTTGCTTGTGATGCTTGGGTGGAGCCTGGCGTGTTCGTAACAATACCAGCATAGCAGTGATGAATTTATGAACTATTTCACAAATAAAATCCAAGATATTAGAGAAAAAATTATAACTATGCAACCAGAAGTGAAACCCGCTGAACAGATGACTAACTACAGCGCTTCTAAGGAGAAATTACATTTATTTTCTACTATAGATCACGATGAACTCTCTAAAATCATTAGATCATCTTAATCAACTTCATGCATGCTAGACCCTATACCTACAAATCTACTGAAAGAGATAATTATAGATCCTCTTCTGAGCATTATTAACTCATCTCTGACATTAGGACATGTGCCTAAGCATATAAGGTGGCTGTTATAAGGCCCCTTGTCAAAAAACCCATCTGGACCCTGGAGAACTAGTTAACTACAGACCTATTTCGAATCTACCTTTCTTATCTAAAGTTCTGGAAAAAGTAGTCTCAACTCAAATATGCTCCTTCCTCCAAAGGAATGAGATAAATGAAGATTTCCTGTCTAGATTTAGAGCACATCACAGTACAGAGACTGCTCTGATTAGAGTTACAAATTATCTGCTTATGGCGTCTGACCGAGGTTGTATCTCCTTATTGGTGCTGCTAGATCTTAGTGCTGCATTCGACACCATTGACCACAGCACTCAATATGTAGCAATAAACAATGAGGTATCATGCAATCGCAAGTCCAGTACAGTGTACCACAGAGCTCAGTCTTAAGGCCTATGCTCTTCGCATTATACATGCTACCTCTAGGAGATATAATAAAGCGACACGGAGTAAGCTTTCACTGTTATGCTGATGATACGCAACTTTATATTTCCTCGAAGCATCATGAAACACAGCAATTCCATCAAATAGTGGAATGCATAGTCGATATAAAAAAGTGGATGAGTAGCAATTTTTTATTACTGAACTCGGACAAAACTGAAGTGTTACTTATCGGACCGAAAACCGCCCTACGTAACAACCAAGAATACTGCTTAACTATTGATGGATGTTCCATAAAACCCTCATCTTCAGCTAAGAATCTTGCCGTTTTATTCGATAGTACTCTGTCATTTGAGAACCAGGTCGCCAACACCTGTAAAATTGCGTTTTTCCATCTAAAAAATATATCTAAACTACGTCATATGCTGTCATCATCAGATGCAGAGAAGCTTATACATGCCTTTATGACATCAAGACTAGATTACTGTAATGCACTATTAGGTGGTTGCCCTGCAGGCCTATTACAAAAACTCCAACTGGTCCAAAATGCGGCAGCTCGAGTTCTTACGCGTACAAAAAAGTATGAGCATATTAGCCCGGTTCTGTCAACCTTGCACTGGTTACCTATAAAGCATCGCATTCACTTTAAAATCTTGCTTATTACCTATAAAGCCTTGCATGGTTTAGCTCCTCACTACTTGAGTGAACTTCTAATGTATTATAGTCCATCACGTGCACTACGCTCTCAGGCGTCAGGTCAGTTGGTTATACCTAGAATTTCAAAATCAAGTGCAGGCGGCAGATCCTTTTCCTATCTAGCGCCTAAACTTTGGAACAGTCTTCCCTGCACTGTCTGGGAGGCAGACACACTCTGTCAGTTTAAATCTAGACTAAAGACGCATCTTTTTAATCTTGCATACACTACATTATCATAATATATGTATTTCAAAGATCTAGGCTGCACTAGTTAGATCAACCGGAACCAGTGACACTTCCAATAACAACGGATGCATTTGTTGCATCAAAGAGTGCAAAACAGTACTCTACTCTCAGCCAGTCTTGTCTCATTGTTCCAAGGTTACCAGAGCGGGCAGGATGCAGTCCAAGGTTACCAGAGCGGGCAGGGCGCAATCCATTCCCAGACCTGACAAATGCTGTGATGATAGAGCTGTACGAAGCGAAAACTTCCGCTGCTAGTAGATAATTAATGATAATTTTAAATCTAACTTTGTTTATTTTGTCTTGTTGTGCAAGCACTGTTGAGCTTGTGCAGAGGCTGCAGTTTTTGCCAGAGGGGAACTGGAATCCCCTGGTTAGGCCTGATCTCCCTCTGAGGTTTTTTCTCCTCCAATGGAGTTTTGGGTTCCTCGCCACCGTTTTCATACCGTTTTGCACTGTTTGCCTGGCCGGGGGGGCTGCTAGAATTTGATAGTCTTATTTAATGAACACTGCATATATGAATTTATAGTCTGTCTGATATTTGACCTGTGTTTTGACTTCCATAACCTTATATGTTTTACTTATAGTCAATGTTTTCTTGTACAGGTACTTTGTAACAATGAAAATTGTAAAAAGCGCTATATAAATAAAGCTGACTTGACTTGACTATAATAAAACCATGGATTTGCGTAAATTGCTGCAATGGCAAAAAGCAGACCATAAGCAAACATAAACTTACAAAAACAAACTGTGAAACAAGCAATGCTGTTACTGGACACTATACCAGCGCTCTACATGCTCAGCCAATCAAATTAGAGGACTAGAACTATATCTGTAGAATGATAACATAGACCAGACTAAAATAGATTTAAACCCTTTTAAAATACATTCCTGTCATTTTTAGCACTAAAATGATGGGCACTATTATCTTTAAAAGCGTCATAAACTATGTATGGTTATATTAAGAGGTGTGAAGGAGGTTTAATGACGTTTCTCAATGCAGATATCCCCTTCGGTTATTGTGCTTTTACACTCGCTCCGACAATGATCCTCCAAAAAGATCGTCTCGGTTACGTATGTAACCTCCGTTCCCTGATGGAGGGAACGAGACGTTGTGTCGACAGAATGGGGTTTGACTTGAGAACCTACCTTCTCTGACTGACTTGAACAGGCCAATGAAAATTGGCGAATGAAATTTGCATGCCGGACTCCGCCCCCGGATATCCGGGTATAAAAGGGAGCCGGCGTGCCGCATTCATTCACCTTTTGTGCTGAGGAGCCTGAGGATCTTGCCCCGACTGCTGCAGCGGGCGGCCAGTGTTGTGGCATGAAGGACACAACGTCTCGTTCCCTCCATCAGGGAACGGAGGTTACATACGTAACCGAGACGTTCCCTTTCTGTCGGTCTCTCGACGTTGTGTCGACAGAATGGGGTTCCTCGGAAAACGCCACAGCGCTGTGCCGCGTCACAATTCCTCGCGAAGCGACGCTGACTGGCCTGGGCGTGTCAGACGTGAGCGCTTAGCATGAATTGCAACCTTCCAGCGGAAGGGAAGGAGTCCAGAGCTTTCTAAAAAGATGGGAGCCCCTTCCACCGGCCGTCACGGACGGCGGCCTAGTTCTCTTAACAGCGAGAAGCCGCCCGGCACCGTAAGGCCACTGGGAAGCGTCATTCCCCCCTGAGGGAACGCGCCACGGAGACCACTTCCTACCGCAGGGAGGAGCTTTAGTGGAGATTCACACACGGTCTCACCGGATAGGGGAGAGCACGTGGGAGACATGCAGACACGAGAGGGTGTCGCTAGCAGGTGAAGTACACCTGGGAGAGGTCATGGGCCGTCGATTGAGAGCCATTCATGAGAAGACAACAGACGGAACCGCCCTGTGGGGGGGTTACTACGTGTGGAGCACTAGGCCTTGTTTGAGTCACTGCTAGGGCTCAGAAACAGGCCAAGGGGGGCAGGGCTGCTCCGCCGAGCCCGCTGCCGAGGAGTGCTTAGTGATGGATGGAATGCCTACTCTTCGCCCACGTGGGGGGAAGAGGGGAGGCTGGATAGCACCACGTCTCACCTGTGGAGGGGTGCTATCGCAGGCGTACGCCCACCGGCTGCCGGACTTACCTGGCGGTGTCCCGTAAGACTCTGGCAGATACCGGTCCCACGCGGAGGCTGTAGAACCTCGCGAAGGTGCTGGGCGTAGCCCAACCCGCAGCTCTACATACGTCTGCCAGAGGGGCGCTCTGAGCCAGTGCCCACGAGGAGGCCACACCCCTGGTGGAGTGTGCCCTCACTGCAAGCGGGCACGGGAGATCCTGTGATCGGTAAGCCATTGATGGCGTCCACGATCCAGTGCGCCAACCTCTGTTTGGAGACAGCCCTCCCCTAGTGCTGACCTCCCAAAACAGACAAAAAAGCTGCTCAGAGCTCCTGAAGCTCTGCGTGCGGTCCAAGCAGAGGCGCAGTGCGCACACTGGACACAACACGGAAGGGGTTGGGTCTTCCTCCCCAGAAGGGAGCGCCTGCAGGTTCACCACCTGGTCCCGAAAGGGAGTGGTGGGAACTTCGGGCACGTAGCCAGGCCGGGGTCTCAGGATAACGTGAGATTGACCAGGCCCGAACTCTAGGCAATCCGTGGCCACGAAAAATGCATGTAGGTCCCCTACCCTCTCGGCGAGCGCCGCTAGGAGAGCCGTCTTCATCGAGAGACGAGAAAGAGCGGCAACTCCGGGGGGCTCGAAGGGGGGCCTCTGGAGGCCCGCCAGGACCACATTGGGGTCCCAAGAGGGAACGGAGCGCGGACGGGCCGGATTCAGCCTTCTCGCGCCCCTCAGGAACCCAATGACCAGGTCGTGCTGTCCCAGAGACCTCCCACTAACTGGTTTGTGATGAGCGGCAATTGCGGCTACATACACTTTCAGCGTGGAAGGGGAGAGATTGTTCTCGAGTCTCGACTGCAGGAAGGACAGCACGCTCCCGATCGAGCATATCCGTGGGTCTTCTCCACGAGAAGAGCACCAGGACGAGAAGAGGCGCCACTTAAAAGCGTATAACCGGCTCGTGGCCGGGGCCCTAGCCTGAACAATGGTCTCTACCACCGCTGGGGGTAGACCACTCAGGATCTCCTCGTCCCGTCCAGGGGCCAGACATGGAGGTTCCAGAGGTCTGGTCTCGGATGCCACAACGTGCCCTTCCCCTGAGAAAGAAGGTCCTTCGTCAGGGGAATCTGCCAGGGGGGAGTTGTCGTCAGGAGCATTAGCTCCGAGAACCAAGTCCGGTTGGGCCAGTAAGGCGCAACTAGTAGCACTTGATGCTCCTCTTCCCTGACCTTGCACAGGACGTGTGCAATGAGGCTCACTGGGGGGAAGGCGTACTTCCGCTTGTCCCGCGGCCAGCTGTGCGCCAAGGCATCCGTGCCGAGGGGGCCCTCGGTCAGGGAGTACCAAAGCGGGCAATGGGTGGTGTCCAGGGAGGCGAACAGGTCCACCTGTGCCTGCCCGAACTGCACCCAAATGAGCTGGACTGCGCGGGGGTGGAGCCGCCACTCTCCACGGGGCGTCGACTGACGAGAGAGCGCATCGGCTGTCTGGTTCAGGTCGCCCGGGATGTGAGTGGCTAACAGGGACTTCGTCACCTGCTGGCTCCACAGGAGGAGGCGTCGGGCGAGTTGCGATAGCTGCCGTGAACGAATACCACCCTGTCGGTTGATATACGCCACAGCAGTCGTGCTGTCCGACCGGACCAGCACGTGCTTGTCCTGCACGAGGGGAAGGAACCTCCTCAGTGCAAGCAGCACCGCCAACAACTCTAGGCGATTGATATGCCAGCGCAGGCGGGGGCCCGTCCAGAGACCCGACACTGCGTGCCCGTTGCACACAGCACCCCAACCCTGCAGGGAGGCGTCGGTCGTCACCACGACGCGCCTCGAAACCTGCCCAAGAGGGACCCCTGTCCGCAAAAAGGTCATTGAAGACCATGGGGTTAGGGTGCGCCGGCAGAAGGGCGTGATCGCGACGCGCCTGTTGCCGGTGTGCTGCGCACTCCACGGAACTCTGCTCTGTAGCCAGTGCTGTAGCGGTCTCATGTGCATCAACCCGAGGGGGACCACCCCCGCCGAGGACGCCATGTGTCCCAGGAGCCTCTGAAAAAGTTTCAGGGGGACCGCTGGCTGCTGCCTGAAGCTTCTCAGGCAGGTCAGCACCGACTGGGCACGCTCGGAAGAAAGACGTGCCATCATGGAGACAGAGTCGAGTTCCATACCGAGGAAAAGGATGCTCTGCACAGAGGAGAGCTTGCTCTTCTCTCGGTTGACCTGTAACCCCAAGTGGTCTAGGTGCCGGAGCACCAGGTCCCTGTGTGTACACAACAGATCTCGCGAGTGCGCCAAGATGAGCCAGTCGTCGAGATAGTTGAGTATGCGCACCCCCTGCTCCCTGAGGGGAGTGAGGGCGGCCTCCACGACCTTCGTAAAGCTCGAGGAGACAGGGACAGACCAAATGGGAGGACGCGGTACTGATATGCCTGTCCCTCGAAAGCGAACCGTAGGAACGGCCGGTGACGAGGGAGGATGGACACATGGAAGTACGCGTTCTTCAGGTCGATCGCCATGAACCAATCCTGACGCCTGACGGACGTCAGGATGCGCTTCTGCGTTAGCATCCTGAACGGCAGCTTGTGTAGGTGCTTGTTCAGGGTACGCAGGTCCAAGATGGGGCGCAACCCGCCACTTTTCTTGGGGACAATGAAATACGGGCTGTAAAACCCGGAGTACATCTCGGCCAGAGGGACGAGCTCGATCGCCCCCTTCGCCAGAAGGGTAGCGACCTCGGCCCGAGGCACGGGAGCATCTACTCCCACTGATGTGAAGAGGATGCCCCGAAACTTGGGTGCGCTTGGCGAACTGAATCGCTTAGCCGAGACGGATCGTTCGCTCTAGCCACCGTGCTGGTCTGGGAAGAGCCAACCAGGCTCCCAGGTACCGAGACAGGGGGACCAGAGGTTCGATCTGAGTCATTGCCCCCGTGGGGGGTGGTTCGATGGCTGGCAGTACAGCTCCCTCGACGCGGGGGGGAACCCCGGGGAGGAGAGCGGCTCTGCCGAGGTGCCTGTCGGGCAATATCGCGGCATACCGCACCATCTGACTGAGGGTGCTGGTGGCCACTGAGAGTATACCCAACCGTGTGTCTCGCCGGAACACAACGTGGGGTTGCCGAACACCGTCCTGCGGAGGGTGAGAGCGGCTGTGAGAAAGACCCAGGGAGAGAGAAAGCTCTCTTTGTGAGAATGTGGGCACCAGGCCCTGGAAAGGGCCCGGCTGGTGTTGCTGGGACGGGGCAGGCACCGTCCCAGACCGACCCTCTAGCGATGTAGTTGCCAGGGTCGGGCCCGGTGAACTCGATCTCCCTGGGTTCACCCCGTCAGGAACGCTTCTGCTTCCGCGGAGGTCGGTGACGGGATGGTGCTCTCCTCGTCGACGTCCTTCTCCGGGAGGCCGCCTGTACAGGGGGCGCTGGAGCCGGAGTCTGAGTCGGCGAGGGGCGGGGCTGCTGGGGAGCAGGCGCCGCGCGGGACCTCGACGGACGATAGGCGGCCGGGTCGCGGCGGGGCAGGATACGCCTCCGTCTGCTCCTTTACAGTCGAGAACAGCTGCCCTCGACCGTATCACCAAACAGCCCACCCTGCGCGATGGGAGCGCCGAGAAAGCTTCTCAGCGTCCCGCATCTGCGCAAGGTTAAACCCAAGGTGTCTCTCCTGGACCACTAGTGTGGACATCGTACGACCCAGGGCTCGCGCCGTCACCTTCGTCGCCCGAAGAGCGATGTCAGTGGCAGCGCGGACCTGCATAAGCCCCGGGTCGGACTTTCCCTCGTGCAACTCTTTCCACGCCTTGGCGTGAAGAGCCGAGGCAGCTTGACCCGCAGCGTTGTAAGCCCTCGACACCAGCGATGCCGAAAACTTACAAGCCTTGGAAGGGAGCCTTGGTCGATCTCTGCAGGTGGCAGCTGTCTGCGGGCACAGGTGCACCGCGACTGCACGTTCCACCTGAGGGATGTCGACGTAGCCCCTAGCTGCCCCGTCATCGAGGGAAGTCAGGGCGACCGAGCTAGTCTGACGTGCACGCGCCGAGAAGGGGGCGTTCCAGGTCCGACTGAGCTCCTCATGCACTTCCGGGAAGAATGGTACCGGCGCCGACCGTGGCTTAGAGTCACGGCCGGTCCCCAGATACCACGTGTCCAACCGCGAGCGTTGGGCGGACTTACCTGGCGGTGCGGTGCACTGCAGCCCAATACTCGCGGCGGCCCGGGAAAGCATGGTTGACATCTCGACGTCCGCTTCATCCTGAGCTCGACCCCCCGGAGGGGGAAGCTCTAAGGAATCGTCAGGGTCGGATGCCAAGAGGACGCCCTCCGATGCTGCGAGCGACATCTCATCGTCGTCACGCCCCGTGTCCGAGTACGTGACGGAGGAACAAGGCGGCGTACCGCCTTTTCCGGGACGGTCAGACGAGCGAGGCGGGGCGTGAACGGTCCGCGAGCCGATGGCTGACGGATTGAGGCTCACGGTAATTCCCCGATCACCCTCGGTGCTCGCCGAAGCGGACGGCAGGGCTGATGCCACTGCTGCCGCAGAACGGGAAGCACTCGAGGTGGCGGCTGATTCTCGGAAGAACGCAGCTACCCGTGAACGCAACGTCTGAATTACCATCCGCGCGCAGTGACGCAACGTCTGGATAGCCATCCGCGCGCAGTGACGCAACGTCTGACTAGCCATCCGCGCGCAGTGCGGGCAATATGTATCCACAAACGCTGCCTCAGCGTGCTGGAGTCCCAGACACACGAGGCAGACATCGTGTCCGTCCCCTTCCTCGATGAGTGCGCCGCACCCACGAGCACAGCGGGACATGCCGCGCTGAAGAATATTAAGCCCTGAAAAGGGCTCGCTCTTTAGAGAGACGCTTTGGCAGTTGCCGAGACGCCCAGGGGAAGTCACAGGAAAAGGGACAGTCCGCTGCACCACGTCGTAAGACCAGCAACACGTAGATAATATCTGCAGAGTCGTCAGCATCAGGATGCGAAGGCTCCGAAGAACAAAAGGTGAATGAATGCGGCACGCCGGCTCCCTTTTATACCCGGATATCCGGGGGCGGAGTCCGGCATGCAAATTTCATTCGCCAATTTTCATTGGCCTGTTCAAGTCAGTCAGAGAAGGTAGGTTCTCAAGTCAAACCCCATTCTGTCGACACAACGTCGAGAGACCGACAGAAAGGGAACTAAAACATTACCCTCTCCAAAAACTACTGCAGGAAGGGAGGATACCATCTCCTCATCCAATCCAACGGGTCCGTTGGTTAACAGGATAACAACGTTTACAGTCAGTAGCCTACGCAATACATATCTGTAGGTTTTTATACATATAAATATGTCAAACAAAATATAAAATTGTTCCAAAACACTTAACAACTGGTTGAGAGAAGTTAGTCTTCACATCATTCTAGGAGTCATTTAAAAATCTGTGTTTCTTTATTATGTTTTTTATTTAGAGGTTTAGTATCTGTCTGACAACTGTGTGAGCCTGGTTTTGTAAACATTCATAAACTATGGGCTATTTTGGCAGTGAAAATTAAGATTTAAACTAAATGTCACCACAACGTCTCAAATTCTTACATAAAAATATTTGTATTCAAGCAAATGTACTTGCTCTGCTCTCGAAGGACTTGGCCTACTTCTTTTACATCAATTTACATAGGCTACACCGTAACCATGTACTTCTGTCATGAATTGAACTATGTAGGCCTACTTTACAAAAGCCCTGAAGCCCTCATTCTCCAACACTGAAAACGGCTGTGAATCTTTGATCATGTCCAATCAAAGCCTAATACATGTCATTTGCATTTGCTACATATAAAATAAAAATCTAATTCAATATTGTAATAGTAAATAATTGTAGCTGTAATAAGGTCCAATAGAAGAGAAGGAAGGAGGCGGGAACATTTAACAATCTTTAATAAAAAATAAACAAACAATAAAGACGGAAGTAAAGACAGGCAGCCACCTCACTGTAGACTTCTTGACATAAAACATAACCACAAACTTGACACATGTCCAGGCCCGGTGCTCTCTCACCAACAGTCCTGCCGCTCGTCCTCTTAAGCTCCTGATCTCCTCCATAAGATATGCAGGACCGGTGCGCAACAGCTGATTGCAACTATCACTCACGCCACCGGCCCCGCCTCACGGCTCTCGTCCCGCCTTCCTCACCACAGTAGCTTTTTATAGGATTTGAGGGCTCAAAGATTGTGTTCTTGAATGACTGGGCATTAGATGTTTTGGCTACACCTATGCCCATCTAATATTCAATTCAATTTTATTTATATAGCACTTTTCATAATGTGCATTGTTCCAAAGCAGCTCCATTACAGTAGTCAAGTCTTGAGGTCATAAATGCATGAATAAGCTTCTCCGTATCATCAAAACATAGAATATTTCATCATTTGGCAACATTTCTTAGGTGGAAAAAGGCTGTTTTTGTGACATTTGAGATGTGATTTTGAAATGACAGGTTGCTGTCTAATAGCGCAGTTTCAGTGCTATGATGCGGTCTAAAGCCAGACTGAAATTTTTCGCCTATGTCGTTATTTTGTAAGAGAGTACAGCTGAGTGGACACTACTTTTTCTAGTATTTTAGACAGGTATGGGAGATTTGAAATCCGTGTGGATCTAAGTTTGGTTTCTTGATTAGATGCTTAATGACGGCCATCTTGAAGGGTCCTGGGACATGGCCTAGATTAATTGACGAGTTGATAATGTTATAGATGGGCTGCCGTGGTGGGTAGTCACTTTTTAAATACCCGTCAAATTACTAATTCAACAGGCCCCGCCCTCAGATGACACGCGCACACAAAGCAAACCAATTAAACTAGAACGAACAAACGATACTACACGAGGTTTCACCGCGTGACAGAGCGGAAGTAAATACAAAGCGATTTCTCAGTTTAACACAGTACTAAAACTCAACAAGACATGATTTAAATACACTTACACAGTTCTGTACGCTTCTGCTGCTAAGTTGCTTCTCCAGGAATTTAGCTGGAGAAGTTTATGACCTACTTTGGACACAAAACCCTTTCGTATCTCACTTAGGTATGTCGTGGCACCTGGCGGCCATGTTTGTGTTACGGGATGGTGAGGCGGAGAGCAAGATAACTAAAATAACCTCACATTAAGATACGGAAAGTCTTAACTGTAGCCAACTAAGGACTTTCACCCCAGGATATACTAGTGTTCAGAGGAAATCTAAACCCCAGGTTCGTTCTTTCCAGAGAGGACTGAGACAGTTCTGCCAATTAAAACAAATGTTTATTTTATTAAAATACAATTCCTATGACAGTCACTAAAAAGTACCTTCCAATACAGTTATCCCTTACGTTACCAACACGGGCCAAGAAAAGGTACGTAAAAAAAAGAACAATGTAAACACTACGGGCAGCCTTGGATCATAAAAAGGCACAAACAAGGAAAAAGAATATTGCCCCACCTAAAACAGTAATCACTCACTACAACCAACCACACACACTGGTGTTGCCCCCTGAACAACAGGGAATGAGAAACTCACTCGCGTTAAACACTGCACCCCAAAAAGAGGTGGGTAAAATACCCTTTCTACTATTGGCCACAGGAGCCCCGAGCACTTACAATAAGTACAGTTAATCACAAACAAAACTAAATAAATCAGTAGTTACTGGTTCGTCAGTGAACTTCCTCAATGGGAAGCACTTCGTCTACAACCACAAATGGGGGAAGCCAAGGACGAAACCCAAAGCACCCAAATTACAGCAATTACTGAAAGAAATTGTCACAAAACAAAAACATTAATGAAAATAAAACATTCAAAATAGAAACAAAACAGCAGCGTAATCCGGGGCAGTGCGTCTTGCCATTAAAGATACGCTTGCACAGTCAGAACTGGATGCACTGTTATACACGTCCCTCCGACTGCGTTCACGATCCGTCTAGCTGCACTTGAAAGGTGTAATGACTGCAGGACACAAACCTTACATTACACACTAATATTATAAAATCACATTCTACATATCACTCATTATAAGATCATATTCCACACTGATTCACATACCTGATCAAACAATGAATGGGAAGATATGCTTACACGGCTCAGCTGGACGCAAGCCTGTTATGCATGTCCCTCTGTCTGCGTTCTCAACCAGTCTAACACATCTGTACAGGTTCTAGCTGCACTAGCACGGTATAATGACTGCCTGGAACAAACTTTAAATTATACACTAATATATGAAAACAAACCACATATCACTCACTCACTCACTCACTCACTCACTCACTCACTCACTCACTCACTCACTCACTCACTCACTCACTCACTCACTCACTCACTCACTCGACCAATACCCAGACTAAATGCCCCGAACCACACGACTCCGCTAGGAACAGGCGACCAGGATGCAAAGAGTAACGCATACCCATATGGCAAGCCATTTTGACATAAAATACGCCTAGCTGTACTAGTCATAATTTAGTTTTGACTAGTCAAAATTCCAATTCCAGATATCTCTTCTGTAATTTTGAGTCGTCGCAATTGGAATTAGTATATCTACAATGTGATTATTACTAGTCATAACAGGCAATGAAGATATCTATAATGTTATTCTGGCTATTCATAATGTACATTTGAGATATCTACAAATGTGTTTTGACTGGTAGAAACTGCAATTAAAGATATCTATAATTCATTTTGTACTAGGCATAATTCCAATTAGAGATATCTTGAACTCATTTTTACTAGTGATAATTCAATTAGAGATATCTCTAACTGAGTTACTACCAGTAGAAATCATAATTAGAGATATCTGTAACTGGTCTTTGACTAGTCATAATCACATTTAAGATATCTTTAATGAATCATTTTTAAAGATATCCAAAACCACATTTGCAGATATCTGAAAGCAACTAATTACTAGTCTTATTTTAATTGTAGATATCTTGAATTGGATTTTTGACTCGACAAAACTAAATTTGAGATATCTTGAATTGAAATTCTTCCTAGTGATATCTCATTTTAAGATATCTGCAATTTAATTATGAATATCTCAGTCTGATTTGTAACTAGGAAGATCTTTCTTTGGATATATCTTCATTTAGCTTGGCGACAGGAAGAATTTCAATATAGATATCTGGAATTAACATTCTAACTACTCAAAATTACTTCATAGATATCTTAAATGAATGCATGCAAATACACTTTTTCTAAGCCCCACCTTAAGCGTTTTAAACTGTTGTCAGCTGCCATTTTGTCAAATAATTATATAATAAAGGTCTTACATTTTGTGTCATTCAAACTGCTTCATACAAAAGTCATTTTAAAAGAATGAAAATAAAAACTTAGCATAAGGTATGCAGAGGTATTAGTAAAATATCGTAATGTTGGAGATTTGTGCTGTGGATTAAATAGTGTTTGCCTTTATTCCAAATGAACACATTTAAGATAAGCATCTGTATAGGCATCATGTCTGGTGCAACAATTTGATTCATTTGTAAATATTTAATTGCACTGGACTCATCACTGAACACAACCGAACATCACCATCATTGATCTCTTACTATAATATAATACAATACTCCCACCTTGTGTGTAACTACCTAAAGACACAACTTAACCTGCATTAACAATACATACTGTATGCATAACGAAACATACTTATAAATGCCATTAATGAATGTTAAACTATGATTCACTTGTAATCTTCTTCAAAAAAAGTTATATATTTTGTATATATACAAAATAAATTACAACAAAACAAGCAGTTTGCTGATCTTTGTATTTATTGAACATTACACATTGTTTGGTCCGCTTTGTCACATGACTGCAATTAAAATCTCAGCGCTATCCAGACATGCATGTTGGACATCTTTTACCACATGAATGCATCCAAATATTATTTAATAATCACGTAAGAAGCATACTTCATTCGGTTCTTTTCTCTCCTTGACAAGTTACAAACGCTGTCTACTGTTGTTAGCCGTTAGCACTAGGTGTAAGGAGGGGTAACCCTTATTTCAGTTAGATGGAAGGGTCTTTAATACATCCAACTGGAGAAAGCGTAACAGCTAACAAACCCATTGACATCCATTTTAAAAACTAGCCTGTTGTCTCCTTGCTGTGTTCCGATGAAGCTAAGGTGATAGCATTAGCCGTCGCGCTTTTGGCTGAAATTATAATTATGACTTGTCGAAATACAATTGAAACTATCTAAAATATATTTTATGGATAGTCAAACCATAGGTTTATATGTCAAAACGGCTTGCCATACTGTGTGTTCACATAGAGCGCGAATGAGGCGTCAAAAACGTATGGAAAGCCGTTTGGGTCATATTTCGCCATCAACCAGACGCCTGGTGTTCATATGATGCCTGCTTTTACGGCGTTTAAGACGTACAGACGCCGTAAATTACGGCGTTTAAGACGTACAGACGCCGTAAATTACGGCGTTTGCGCCTTAGAAACGTCGTTAATAACGGCGTTTTAAATGCAATGCGAAACGCCGTTAATTTCGCCGTTAGAACTTCCATATTACGCCGTAAATTACGGCGCTTCCGTGTAACAAAGACGCCGTAAAAAGCGGCGTTTTTTATAATATTAAAATCAGCCCCGCCTTTTCTACACAGTCCAGCCCCTCCAATGAACACAAAGACATGTGTAGTAGAATGTCGATCTGAATAAGTGTTCCTGTTTTTAACTTTATTGCGAATAATGCTTAGACTTTCATCATGTGATATTTTTCCATTGGGCGCGTTTATCCTCCTTTTCATTTATCATATGTGTACGAGCGGCAGACTTTTGAACGAGCACGTTCGTGACACTTTGTGCGTTTATCTGACTTCGAGCTCGTCGTTCTTGTCGTCCACGGTGGCGTAGTGAACTGCGTGCGCAGCAGCGGAACTTCATCACTTTTAACGATTGGAGTTCGACTCCGCGGTCCGACCATATTCTTCATTCCTTTTGAATTGTTTTATTGAGTCGTGTTTTTAAATGTTGGAACACTACCTGTTGCTGGCAACTTATTAAATGACAAGAAACGCTTATTACAAGCCAACGGTCTAAGGCCTTTACGCATGCAATAGCTGCGGGCTAAGTCTGCTACTGCTACTGTGGCTGTTGTAGCTTGCCACAAAAGGCTCCATAGGCTTTGGAAAGGCGTAATATTGTTTATTTTCCATGGTGCTAATTGAGGTTTGAGTTTAGCCTATGTAGTACATTTTATTCTGCTAGTTGAGGCTGTAATAAAAAGTTCATTGTTATAACAGTTGTCTATATTAATATGTGATACGTTATCAAAAATGTTTAGCATCGTTATGTTCAGTGTCACGTGATTCTCCATAAACCATTCTAGAATGCTGATTTGCACAGGAATATAAAAATAGATGTTCAAAATTGATAATATGAGCCATTATTAATAACTGCTATATTAAAATAATTTCTGAAGGATCATGTGAAACTGAAGACTGGAGTATTGATGCTGACAAATTCACATTTTGATTGTTCTTGGCGTGAAAGGTAAAAAAACTAAGTTAACTTCTAAACCTCAAGCTCGTGTATGATGGTGTGGTGCTGCGACAACGAAGTATAAAAAGCAAAACTTCCTTGTCTTGTAATTGTCTGTTAAGGGCACTTATAACAACAACAATGATATAAATATCAGAATCAGAATCAGAAAGAGCTTTATTGCTAAGTATGCTTGCACATACAAGGAATTTGTTTTTGTGACATAACCTTCCAGTACACAGAGACAACAACACACAGACAAGAAATAGGCAAATAAATAAGTGTATAAACAATTGTGCTAGAAATGATAATGGGTTGGGATTAAGTAGATGCAGAGATGTACTAGGATGGAGGGGTAACAATAAATATAAGGATATTGCACATTTTTATTGCATAAGTGGGGAACATTTAACTGTTCATGAGGTAGATTGCCTGGGGGAAGAAACTGTTCTTGTGCCTGACTGTCCTGGTATTTGCGGCTCTGAAGCGCCGTTTCAATGTAAATATTACATTGAAACGGCGATCAGTCATTGTAATGCTAAATACTTTAAGTTGCTTAACAATTCCTTTGTACAAGAAATACCGGTGCCGCTGCTAGCCATTTTGGTGCCCTAAGCATAATTCCATTATGATTTTTCTATATCCTAATGAAATGACATTAAATAAAAAAAATGATTAGGCTATTTTTGGTGCCCCTACGCACAGATGCGCCTGGTGGGAGCGGCGGCGCTGAGTAATACGCTTTAACAAATGCTGCGTAACTGGTAATGTTATAGGGATCGAGCCCGCCATGTTGACTGAAGTCACGATGAAAAACGACTTTGTTTGCGCATCAGATCTCACATCAGATCGTAAGGGCATCTATTTTCAATCAAATTAAGAGTTTGCGGTACATTTAGAATTGGGGTAGGCTTGTTGTCAATTGGCGTCCATTTAATGATTTACATACATACAGGCAATGCAAGTTTATTTATATAGCACATTTCAAACAGTTAATGGTGATTTATATAGAAATTACAAAAAAAGAAGGATACATAATGCAAAAGAGATCTTCAAAAAGCGTTAATTCTTTTAAATCACACATACTTAAGAATAGAAAATAACAATAAATAGGAAATCAAATGTGCAACGGAAGGAAAAGGAAGACAAATGAACGACTAATTGTGTTTTTAATCTGGATGTAAAAGTAGCTAATATTGAAGAGCATCTGATGCCTGCGGCTTCACGTGGCATAGTTTCTTATCGCTGACGAACCTTGTTTTGAGTCAACTTTTGTTATCTCTAACTGACTTGATTCTAATGATCTGAGTAGTCTGTTGGGTTATTTTATAATGTACAGTATACAGTTCTGGAAGAACACATCTTAATTTTGCAATCATTTATAAATTCATTATATTAATGCATTACTTTAAATTATATAATAGCCTATATAAATATAATAAAAGAACAACACGCACGCATAATTAAGGCTAAATAATTTGGTTAAGCAAATAAGAGTTAAGGGAGTTATATATCATTCGTAAAAATAAATAAAAAATCACTTACATAATGCAGTTATGCATAAGTCCCACACTTAAACTAAGATAAGTGAACGCGGCCTCGTCAAAATAGCCATCCCAAAATACAAAACGATTTAACAAACACGATCGCTTAACTTCTAAAGAAAGGCAGTATTTATGTAGGGAGCTGCGCGCCTCAAAGAGCGCGTTTCTCCGCAGCCGGCATCAACAGACTGAGAATGAGAAACAAACTTGAATTTAGATATGATTTATTTTACTCGTCAAAGCACGTATTTTTTCAATAAAGAAACTCAGCTCGATGTGGATGGAGCATATAATAACCTAAATATCCAGTGCTTTTGTGTTGCATACCTTTTACGTTCTGCCCAGTTAGGCGACTGTGTGTACATTATTTTTCATTTAATTAATTCATTTTTTTATTTATTTAATTGGCTTTTATTGTTTGACAATTTAGCTTAAGATGCCTGCAACTTTCGTTATTGCACCTTTGCTGATTGTTATGTCTTTACCAATAAGTAAGTTATAAAACCTATGTTTAATATGGCCTATATTTTCCTTTAAAAATTGCTATATAATAATAACGCAACAATATTTTTTTGGTCAGCATTTCCCTTACTGTTTCTGTATGTGAACAGTCTCCTCCATTTTAAGATTTTTGATCGTCAAAATCTTATAGAGGTTTATACTGAATGCATGCAGCATGTGCAGTCTATATGTAAATGGAAATACAAACGGGTTCGTAGATGGGAAAAATTTGAATCAGTAAAAACATACTGACAACAGCCACAGTAGCAGACTTAGCCCGCAGCTATTGCATGCATAAAGGCCTTAGACCGTTGGCTTGTAATAAGCGTTTCTTGTCATTTAATAAGTTGCCAGCAACAGGTAGTGTTCCAACATTTAAAAACACGACTCAATAAAACAATTCAAAAGGAATGAAGAATATGGTCGGACCACGGAGTCGAACTCCAATCGTTAAAAGTGATGAAGTTCCGCTGCTGCGCACGCAGTTCACTACGTCACCGTAGACGATAAAACGATTATCTCGAAGTCACAAGATAGACATAAATCCACAAAGTGTCACGAACGTGCTCGTTCAAAAGTCTGCCGCTCGTACACATATGATAAATGAAAAGGAGGATAAATGCGCCCAATGGAAAAATATCACATGATGAAAGTCTAAGCATTATTCGCAATAAAGTTAAAAACAGGAACACTTATTCAGATCGACATTCTACTACACATGTCTTTGTGTTCATTGGAGGGGCTGGACTGTGTAGAAAAGGCGGGGCTGATTTTAATATTATAAAAAACGCCGCTTTTTACGGCGTCTTTGTTACACGGAAGCGCCGTAATTTACGGCGTAATATGGAAGTTCTAACGGCGAAATTAACGGCGTTTCGCATTGCATTTAAAACGCCGTTATTAACGACGTTTCTAAGGCGCAAACGCCGTAATTTACGGCGTCTGTACGTCTTAAACGCCGTAAAAGCAGGCGTCATCTGAACACCAGGCGTCTGGTTGATGGCGAAATATGACCCAAACGGCTTTCCATATTCCATAACCGCCTCATTCGCGCCATTCGAGCCGCTAGCGCGTCTATCGCGTCTTTGCCTTGATTTAACATGTAAATCACTCGCGCTTGACGCCTCATTCGCGCTCTATGTTTAATCTACTGGGCAGATACTATGAAGGTAGAATAGTAGCAAATCTCGAGAGCACGTAGATGTGAATTTGAGACCTTGTACAATAAATATTTGCACTTGTATGCTACAATTTACACTCACAGCTTCGATGTGAAAACCTGTAAATTAAAAATCTGAAGTTGAACGCTGAGATTTGCACTCGCAGACAATAGTCACAAACCTGTATTCTGAATTTGAAGCTGCAGACAATCACAAATGTGTAAAATGACAGACACAAACTTGAAATACATATTTGCATTTCTTCTTACATTAACATTCGCAGTACAACCTCAAATAGGCACTTGCAACTTCTCAAGTCTGTCACTGCAAGTTCAAATTTCGCGCTTCGACTTTTGCTACTCTTATCTCGATATATCAGTTGCAAAACTGATTTGTGCACTTGAAACTCAGTACATTACATACATCAAATATAACATACCGTGTAAATACAGTTGACATTGTGTGAGATGTCTTTATGACAACTTGACATAAACCAATACATCATAACCTGTCAGTGTCTTTGTCACAACAGCTTAACATTACTAAGACAACATATATTGTAAATTGTCATGTGGTTGGTTTTGACATTGGCTGTCATGAGGCAATTATAACTGTGTCATGAATATTTTTCTTGACCTCAACTACAGTGGTACAAATTTAATTTGTCATTAAAATGTTATAATGGCCTTACGACAGCCAATGTCAAAACCAACCAGCTGACAGTTTTTAATGTAATGTTAACCCATAAAGCTAAGTGGTTTCTTAAGTTTGATACTTAATCTGCTATGTCATGTTTATGACATATTTGTGACAGGTTATGTTGTTTTAGTAATGTCAAGCTGTTGTGACAAAGACACTGACAGGTTATGATGTATTGGTTTATGTCAAGTTGTCATAAAGACATCTCACACAATGTCAACTGTATTTACACGGTATGTTATATGTGATGTATGTAATAATTTGAATAACAAATATTGTATAAAAAGAAAAACTTACTGTAATAAAGTTCCATAGAAGGGAAGGAAGGAGGCGGGAACCGGCGAACATTCAAACAATAAATCTTTAATTTAATAAACAATAAACACGGAAGTAACCGGCAGCCAGCCACCTCACGGTAGACTGCCGGCCATAAACCATAAACATAAACACATGTTCGGGCCCGGTCCTCTCTCGTCAACAGTCCTGACGATCGTCCTTTTAAGCTCCCAATCTCCTCCGTGATAAGACGCGAGACCGGTGCGCGCACAGCTGCTTGCACTTATCACTCACCGGCCCGGCGTCACGGCTCTCGTCCCGCCTTCCTCACCACACTTACCCTCGGATCGTTATATCCCGCCATCGCGATGACAACCAAAGTGTCGCGAATGCGAGGCTGCGGGTGTCGTGACGTCATCGCGTAGAAAAGAAGCCCGATTTCATTGGCTAGGTGCCGACCAATAAAACGACTCCATTGCAGCCACCCACCACCGCCCCTCCCACCCTTCGCTGCTACTGAGTTTCAAGTGCACAAATCAGTTTTGCAACTGATATATCGCGATAAGAGTAGCAAAAGTCGAAGCGCGAAATTTGAACTTGCAGTGACAGACTTGAGAAGTTGCAAGTGCCTATTTGAGGTTGTACTGCGAATGTGAATGTAAGAAGAAATGCAAATATGTATTTCAAGTTTGTGTCTGTCATTTTACACATTTGTGACTACTTGTCTGCAGCTTCAAATTCAGAATACAGGTTTGTGACTATTGTCTGCGAGTGCAAATCTCAGCGTTCAACTTCAGATTTTTAATTTACAGGTTTTCACATCGAAGCTGTGAGTGTAAATTGTAGCATACAAGTGCAAATATTTATTGTACAAGGTCTCAAATTCACATCTGCGTGCTCTCGAGTTTTGCTACTATTCTACCTTCATAGATACTGCCAGTTCTCCACCAGGGGGAGTTATAGGGAGATTTCTATTCCACTACATTTGCAACGCCTCCGGTATGTTATCTCTGTCATACCAAGACCACAGTTCTGTACACTTAAAGGGGGGAAGAGTGATATCTCTCATATAGAAGACTAAAATCACAATTAATATATGTAATAACATTTTCAACCAACAATTAAACCTAGACCTAAATCTCTCTGTCTTTCTACTCTACGTTCATAATTAATGACATTATACTAAAAGATTTTAATTAGAAAGAAAATACCTTTCAAAAAAATTCCCATATAGTACCTTACAAAAATAACCATGTTTTTGGCATATGAATTGAGGGGATGTAGTAAATAGTAGTATACTGTGGATTTCTGCAGAATTAACTATAATGAATTGATAAGCTGCAGTTAATAGTATACTTCACTTTAATATTATTTATACTAAAGTTGTTCAAAAACACAGTTTAGGATAAATCTGCATACATTTTTACATAAATACTTGCTTTTGAGATATGAGATACAGACTTTAGCAGGTCATTCATTATGTTGTTCTGTTTGTAAAACTGCGTTTATATTTTTAAAAGCGTCACAGATGATTGAATTATTCAGGAGTCATGTGTGACTCAGGCCACTAGGGGGCAGTCTAGACTCCAAACATCTCCATATTGAATAACACAGAAAATGTTGGCATGGAGTAGTTAAAACCTTTCTGCTTTTCTTTCTTTCAATGCAAATCCTGAAGAAGATGAAATACTTCCTTGAGTTTAATCTCCAGTCATGATGAACATAAGATGCAGATCAGCAGAACGTGTCAGATGCTGAAATAAAGGATCATGTGACTTTATATGACCGTGTGTGTTCTTCTGTGTGATTTACATGTTAAACAGGTGATTGAGGATCTGCCCTGACAATCTAAACCCTGTGCTTCAGATGTCACGAGCCAATCACAGCACACGTTGTCTTTAACGCCATATAAGGACAGAGCAGGAGTATGAAGGCGTTCATTGTTCCTCACACACGTGTGTGCGCAGCCCCCCACAACACACTTTACAATACTGAATCAATGCTGCTTACATCAGGGAATGTTTCATAGCACAAACTATTGTGTTTAAGCACAGTCAAAAACTGGACCAGAACCACCGGTCCAGCCCAAAACTCATAATCGGTTTGGCAGTGAACTTGTATTTTTATTAAATGAGCGCTTGAGAAAAGCCGTGTGTGTATTTTATAACAGCTGTGAGGCATTAAATATGAGCCCCTCAGCTTCACACCGATTATTGCTTTTATAAAACATGTTCCATACGTCTAGCAACCAGTTATAAAGCAGATATTTTATAACAGCTTATAACACGGCTCAACCAATCAGAATCAAGCACCAGAACTGAGCGTTTTATAATAATATTTCATTGATTTTGTTTCAGTCTTTGTGAAATATAAAGACTGTGTCAGAGTTGTGTGCGTCAGTGTTGTGTGCGTGTGCGTCAGTGTCGTGTGCGTCAGTGTCGTGTGCGTCAGTGTCGTGTGCGTCAGTGTCGTGTGCGTCAGTGTCGTGTGCGTCAGTGTCGTGTGCGTCAGTGTCGTGTGCGTCAGTGTCGTGTGCGTCAGTGTCGTGTGCGTCAGTGTCGTGTGCGTCAGTGTTGTGTCTGTGTCGTGTCAGTGTCTGTGTCGTGTCAGTGTCTGTGTCGTGTCAGTGTCTGTGTCGTGTCAGTGTCAGTGTCAGTGTCGTGTCAGTGTCGCGTCAGTGTTGCGTCAGTGTCGCGTCAGTGTTGTGTGAGTCAGTGTCAGTGTCGCGTCAGTGTTGTGTGTGTCAGTGTTGTGTGTGTCAGTGTTGCGTCAGTGTTGTGTGCGTCAGTGTCGCGTCAGTGTCAGTGTCGCGTCAGTGTCAGTGTCGCGTCAGTGTCGTGTGCGTCAGTGTCGCGTCAGTGTTGTGTGCGTCAGTTTTGTGTGTGTCAGTGTCGCGTCAGTGTCAGTGTCGCGTCCGCGTCAGTGTTGCGTCAGTGTCGCGTCAGTGTCAGTGTTGCGTGTGTGTCGTGTCGCGTCGTGTCTGTCTGTGTCGCGTGTGTCAGTGTCGCGTGTGTCAGTGTCGCGTGTGTCAGTGTCGCGTGTGTCAGTGTCGCGTGTGTCAGTGTCGCGTGTGTCAGTGTCGCGTGTGTCAGTGTCGCGTGTGTCAGTGTCGCGTGTGTCAGTGTCGCGTGTGTCAGTGTCGCGTGTGTCAGTGTCGCGTGTGTCAGTGTCGCGTGTGTCAGTGTCGCGTGTGTCAGTGTCGCGTGTGTCAGTGTCGCGTGTGTCAGTGTCGCGTGTGTCAGTGTCGCGTGTGTCAGTGTCGCGTGTGTCAGTGTCGCGTGTGTCAGTGTCGCGTGTCGCGTGTGTCAGTGTCGCGTGTGTCAGTGTCGCGTGTGTCAGTGTCGCGTGTGTCAGTGTCGCGTGTGTCCGTGTCCGCGTCCGTGTCCGCGTCCGCGTCCGCGTCCGCGTCCGCGTCAGTGCCGCGTCAGTGCCGCGTCAGTGTCGCGTCAGTGCCGCGTCAGTGCCGCGTCAGTGCCGCGTCAGTGCCGCGTCAGTGCCGCGTCAGTGCCGCGTCAGTGTCGCGTCAGTGGCGCGTCAGTGGCGCGTCAGTGGCGCGTCAGTGGCGCGTCAGTGGCGCGTCAGTGGCGCGTCTGTGGCGCGTCAGTGTCGTGTCGCGTCAGTGTCGTGTCGCGTCGCGTCAGTGTCGTGTCGCGTCGCGTCAGTGTCGCGTCAGTGTCGCGTCAGTGTCGCGTCAGTGTCGCGTCAGTGTCGCGTCAGTGTCGCGTCAGTGTCGCGTCAGTGTCGCGTCAGTGTCGCGTCAGTGTCGCGTCAGTGTCGCGTCAGTGTCGCGTCAGTGTCGCGTGTGTCAGTTTCGTGTGTGTCAGTGTCGTGTGTGTCAGTGTTGTGTGTGTCAGTGTCGCGTGTGTCAGTGTTGCGTCAGTGTTGCATCAGTGTTGTGTTGCGTTAGTGTTGCGTCAGTGTTGCGTCAGTGTTGCGTCAGTGTTGTGTGTGTCAGTGTTGCGTCAGTGTTGTGTGTGTCAGTGTTGCGTCAGTGTTTGGTGTGTCAGTGTTGTGTGTGTCAGTGTTGCGTGTGTCAGTGTTGCGTCAGTGTTGCGTGTGTCAGTGTTGCGTCAGTGTCAGTGTTGCGTCAGTGTCAGTGTTGCGTCAGTGTCAGTGTTGCGTCAGTGTCAGTGTTGCGTCAGTGTCGTGTGTGTCTGTGTCGTGTGTGTCTGTGTCGTGTGTGTCTGTGTCGTGTGTGTCTGTGTCGTGTGTGTCTGTGTCGTGTGTTTCTGCGTCAGTGTTGTTGCGTCAGTGTTGTGTGTGTCAGTGTTGCGCCAGTGTTGCGTGTGTCATTGTTGCGTCAGTGTTGTGTGTGTCAGTGTTGTGTGTGTCAGTGTTGTGTGTGTCAGTGTTGTGTGTGTCAGTGTCAGTGTTGTGTGTGTCAGTGTTGTGTGTGTCAGTGTTGTGTGTGTCAGTGTTGTGTGTGTCAGTGTTGTGTGTGTCAGTGTTGTGTGTGTCAGTGTTGTGTGTGTCAGTGTTGTGTCAGTGTCAGTGTTGTGTCAGTGTCAGTGTCAGTGTCAGTGTTGTGTTGTGTCAGTGTTGTGTTGTGTCAGTGTTGTGTTGTGTCAGTGTTGTGTTGTGTCAGTGTTGTGTTGTGTCAGTGTTGTGTTGTGTCAGTGTTGTGTTGTGTCAGTGTTGTGTTGTGTCAGTGTTGTGTTGTGTCAGGGTTGTGTCAGTGTTGTGTCAGTGTTGTGTTGCGTCAGTGTTGCGTCAGTGTTGCGTCAGTGTTGTGTGTGTCAGTGTTGCGTCAGTGTTGTGTGTGTCATTGTTGCGTCAGTGTTGTGTGTGTCAGTGTTGTGTGTGTCAGTGTTGTGTCAGTGTTGTGTGTGTCAGTGTTGTGTGTGTCAGTGTTGTGTGTGTCAGTGTCGCGTGTGTCAGTGTTGCGTCAGTGTTGCGTCAGTGTTGTGTTGCGTTAGTGTTGCGTTAGTGTTGCGTCAGTGTTGCGTCAGTGTTGCGTCAGTGTTGTGTGTGTCAGTGTTGCGTCAGTGTTGTGTGTGTCAGTGTTGCGTCAGTGTTGTGTGTGTCAGTGTTGTGAGTGTCAGTGTTGTGTGTGTCAGTGTTGCATCAGTGTTGCGTGTGTCAGTGTTGCGTCAGTGTCAGTGTTGTGTCAGTGTCAGTGTTGCGTCAGTGTCGTGTGTGTCTGTGTCGTGTGTGTCTGTGTCGTGTGTGTCTGTGTCGTGTGTGTCTGTGTCGTGTGTGTCTGTGTCGTGTGTGTCTGTGTCGTGTGTTTCTGCGTCAGTGTTTCTGCGTCAGTGTTGCGTCAGTGTTGCCTCAGTGTTGCCTCAGTGTTGCCTCAGTGTTGCGTCAGTGTTGCGTCAGTGTTGCGTCAGTGTTGCGTCAGTGTTGTGTGAGTCAGTGTCAGTGTTGCGTCAGTGTTGCGTCAATGTTGCGTCAGTGTCAGTGTTGCGTCAGTGTTGTGTGTGTCAGTGTTGCGTCAGTGTCAGTGTTGCGTCAGTGTTGTGTGTGTCAGTGTTGCGTCAGTGTTGTGTGTGTCAGTGTTGCGTCAGTGTCAGTGTTGCGTCAGTGTCAGTGTTGTGTGTGTCAGGTCGTGTCAGTGTCGTGTGTGTCTGTGTAGTGTGTGTCTGTGTCGTGTGTGTCAGTGTCGTGTGTGTCAGTGTCGTGTGTGTCAGTGTCGTGTGCGTCAGTGTCGTGTTGCGTCAGTGTTGCGTCAGTGTTGCGTCAGTGTTGTGTGTGTCAGTGTTGCGTCAGTGTTGTGTTGCGTCAGTGTTGCGTCAGTGTTGCGTCAGTGTTGCGTCAGTGTTGCGTCAGTGTTGCGTCAGTGTTGCGTCAGTGTTGCGTCAGTGTTGCGTCAGTGTTGAGTCAGTGTTGAGTCAGTGTTGTGTTGCGTCAGTGTTGCGTCAGTGTTGTGTGCGTCAGTGTTGCGTCAGTGTTGTGTGCGTCAGTGTTGTGTGCGTCAGTGTTGTGTGCGTCAGTGTTGTGTGCGTCAGTGTTGTGTGTGTCAGTGTTGTGTGTGTCAGTGTCAGTGTGTGTCAGTGTCAGTGTTGTGTGTGTCAGTGTTGTGTGTGTCAGTGTTGTGTCAGTGTCAGTGTTGTGTCAGTGTTGTGTGATGTCAGTGTTGTGTGGTGTCAGTGTTGTGTGGTGTCAGTGTTGTGTGCGTCAGTGTTGTGTGCGTCAGTGTTGCGTCAGTGTTGTGTGTGTCAGTGTTGTGTTGTGTCAGTGTTGTGTGTGTCGGTGTTGTGTTGTGTCGGTGTTGTGTTGCGTCGGTGTTGTGTTGTGTCAGTGTTGTGTGTGTCGGTGTTGTGTTGTGTCGGTGTTGTGTTGCGTCGGTGTTGTGTTGCGTCGGTGTTGTGTTGCGTCGGTGTTGTGTTGCGTCGGTGTTGTGTTGCGTCGGTGTTGTGTTGCGTCAGTGTTGTGTTGCGTCAGTGTTGTGTTGCGTCAGTGTTGTGTTGCGTCAGTGTTGTGTTGCGTCAGTGTTGTGTTGCGTCAGTGTTGTGTTGCGTCAGTGTTGTGTTGCGTCAGTGTTGTGTTGCGTCAGTGTTGCGTGTGTCAGTGTTGCGTGTGTCAGTGTTGTGTTGTGTCAGTGTTGTGTTGTGTCAGTGTTGTGTGTGTGTCAGTGTTGTGTTGTGTCAGTGTTGTGTTGTGTCAGTGTTGCTTCAGTGTTGCGTGTGTCAGTGTTGCGTGTGTCAGTGTTGCGTCAGTGTCAGTGTTGCGTCAGTGTTGTGTGAGTCAGTGTCAGTGTTGCGTCAGTGTTGTGTGAGTCAGTGTCAGTGTTGTGTCAGTGTTGCGTCAGTGTCAGTGTTGCGTCAGTGTTGTGTGTGTCAGTGTTGCGTCAGTGTCAGTGTTGCGTCAGTGTCAGTGTTGCGTCAGTGTCAGTGTTGTGTGTGTCAGTGTCGTGTGTGTCAGTGTCGTGTTGCGTCAGTGTCGTGTTGCGTCAGTGTCGTGTTGCGTCAGTGTCGTGTTGCGTCAGTGTCGTGTTGCGTCAGTGTCGTGTTGCGTCAGTGTCGTGTTGCGTCAGTGTCGTGTTGCGTCAGTGTTGCGTTAGTGTTGCGTCAGTGTTGCGTCAGTGTTGTGTGTGTCAGTGTTGCGTCAGTGTTGTGTGTGTCAGTGTTGCGTCAGTGTTGTGTCAGTGTTGCGTCAGTGTTGTGTCAGTGTTGTGTGTGTCAGTGTTGCGTCAGTGTTGTGTGTGTCAGTGTTGCGTCAGTGTTGCGTCAGTGTTGCGTCAGTGTTGCGTCAGTGTTGTGTTGCGTCAATGTTGCGTCAGTTTTGTGTTGCGTCAGTGTTGCGTCAGTGTTGCGTCAGTGTTGTGTGTGTCAGTGTTGCGTCAGTGTTGTGTGTGTCAGTGTTGCGTCAGTGTTGTGTGTGTCATTGTTGCGTCAGTGTTGTGTGTGTCAGTGTTGTGTGTGTCAGTGTTGTGTGTGTCAGTGTTGTGTGTGTCAGTGTTGTGTGTGTCAGTGTTGTGTGTGTCAGTGTCAGTGTTGTGTGTGTCAGTGTTGTGTGTGTCAGTGTCAGTGTTGTGTGTGTCAGTGTTGTGTGTGTCAGTGTTGTGTCAGTGTCAGTGTTGTGTCAGTGTCAGTGTCAGTGTTGTGTGTGTCAGTGTTGTGTTGTGTCAGTGTTGTGTTGTGTCAGTGTTGTGTTGTGTCAGTGTTGTGTTGTGTCAGTGTTGTGTTGTGTCAGTGTTGTGTTGTGTCAGTGTTGTGTTGTGTCAGTGTTGTGTTGTGTCAGTGTTGTGTTGTGTCAGTGTTGTGTTGTGTCAGTGTTGTGTTGCGTCAGTGTTGCGTCAGTGTTGCGTCAGTGTTGTGTGTGTCAGTGTTGCGTCAGTGTTGTGTGTGTCAGTGTTGCGTCAGTGTTGTGTGTGTCATTGTTGCGTCAGTGTTGTGTGTGTCAGTGTTGTGTGTGTCAGTGTTGTGTGTGTCAGTGTTGTGTGTGTCAGTGTCAGTGTTGTGTGTGTCAGTGTTGTGTGTGTCAGTGTTGTGTCAGTGTCAGTGTTGTGTGTGTCAGTGTTGTGTGTGTCAGTGTTGTGTGTGTCAGTGTTGTGTGTGTCAGTGTTGTGTGTGTCAGTGTTGTGTGTGTCAGTGTTGTGTGTGTCAGTGTTGTGTGTGTCAGTGTTGTGTGTGTCAGTGTTGTGTCAGTGTTGTGTGGTGTCAGTGTTGTGTGTGTCAGTGTTGTGTGTGTCAGTGTTGTGTGTGTCAGTGTTGTGTGTGTCAGTGTTGTGTGTGTCAGTGTTGCGTCAGTGTTGTGTGTGTCAGTGTTGTGTGTGTCAGTGTTGTGTGTGTCAGTGTTGTGTGTGTCAGTGTTGTGTGTGTCAGTGTTGCGTCAGTGTTGTGTGTGTCAGTGTTGCGTCAGTGTTGCGTCAGTGTTGCGTCAGTGTTGTGTGTGTCAGTGTTGCGTCAGTGTTGTGTGTGTCAGTGTTGCATCAGTGTTGTGTGTGTCAGTGTTGCGTCAGTGTTGTGTGTGTCAGTGTTGTGTGTGTCAGTGTTGTGTTGTGTCAGTGTTGCGTCAGTGTTGTGTGTGTCAGTGTTGTGTGTGTCAGTGTTGTGTTGCGTCAGTGTTGTGTGTGTCAGTGTTGTGTTGCGTCAGTGTTGTGTTGTGTCAGTGTTGTGTTGTGTCAGTGTTGTGTTGTGTCAGTGTTGTGTCAGTGTTTGTGTGTCAGTGTTGTGTCAGTGTTGTGTCAGTGTTGCGTCAGTGTTGTGTGTGTCAGTGTTGTGTGTGTCAGTGTTGTGTGTGTCAGTGTTGTGTTGTGTCAGTGTTGTGTCAGTGTTGTGTTGTGTCAGTGTTGTGTCAGTGTTGTGTTGTGTCAGTGTTGTGTCAGTGTTGTGTCAGTGTTGTGTTGTGTCAGTGTTGTGTTGTGTCAGTGTTGTGTCAGTGTTGCGTCAGTGTTGTGTGTGTCAGTGTTGTGTGTGTCAGTGTTGCGTCAGTGTTGTGTGTGTCAGTGTTGCGTCAGTGTTGCGTCAGTGTTGTGTGTGTCAGTGTTGTGTGTGTCAGTGTTGTGTGTGTCAGTGTTGTGTGTGTCAGTGTTGTGTTGTGTCAGTGTTGTGTTGTGTCAGTGTTGTGTGTGTCAGTGTTGTGTGTGTCAGTGTTGTGTGTGTCAGTGTTGTGTGTGTCAGTGTTGCGTCAGTGTTGTGTGTATCAGTGTTGCGTCAGTGTTGCGTCAGTGTTTTGTGTGTCAGTGTTGTGTGTGTCAGTGTTGTGTGTGTCAGTGTTGCGTCAGTGTTGTGTGTATCAGTGTTGCGTCAGTGTTGTGTGTATCAGTGTTGCGTCACTGTTGTGTGTGTCAGTGTTGTGTGTGTCAGTGTTGTGTGTGTCAGTGTTGTGTGTATCAGTGTTGTGTGTGTCAGTGTTGTGTGTGTCAGTGTTGTGTGTGTCAGTGTTGTGTTGTGTCAGTGTTGTGTTGTGTCAGTGTTGTGTCAGTGTTGTGTTGTGTCAGTGTTGTGTTGTGTCAGTGTTGTGTTGTGTCAGTGTTGTGTTGTGTCAGTGTTAGTGTTGTGTTGTGTCAGTGTTGTGTTGTGTTGTGTCAGTGTTGTGTCAGTGTTGTGTCAGTGTTGTGTCAGTGTTGTGTCAGTGTTGTGTCAGTGTTGTGTCAGTGTTGTGTCAGTGTTGTGTCAGTGTTGTGTCAGTGTTGTGTCAGTGTCGTGTGTGTCAGTGTCGTGTCAGTGTTGTGTCTCTCTCTCTCTGTCTCTCTCTCCATCATAACAAAGCACAGTGAATACTCACACAATACTGAGTGAAGGCATTTGATATCCTGAAATACAGGTCTCGTGCTGCTGCTGAACACACCTGTCAGATGAAGGAGAATTTAATCATTATACATTACACACAAATATATCCTGAAATCTGTACTTCATCTGTACTTCTGTAACCTCATTTTAACTGTGACTTCACGTGCTAGAACAATAAACGTTATTCTGTTCTAACACTGTAAACTGTGTTACGCGTGTCAACAGCGAGTTTTGTTGAGCATTTACACTTCACACCCGGGTTGTGTACAAGAGGACACTATTAACTGAAATTAGAACAGGAATTTCTTGATAGTCTTGAATGTGATTTTCCAAACTGCTGTTAATATTCTGTCTTCTGCTTTCTGTAAGCAAACACAAAAAAAGCACAAATCCATTTAAATGTGTGAAACTCTCTTTATGATACACAAGATTATTAGATTATGGATTATAGGTTTAAAACTAAGGTTTTTAGTGTTTACAAGAACACTTGCTGCATAGGAAGAAACATGCTTAATCTGTCATTTCATGTGTTATAATCCCTCTATTGAGCACAGTTGAATTGCCCCATAGGACATTTCCCACGCCTTATGCATGATGGGGGAATATGAATAGAGGAAAAGGAAGCCTGTCGGGTTAGTTTTGGATAAAATCCCTGGCTATAGCTGGCCTGAATCTGGGGTTAAGGGCTTGGCCTGCTTCTGCCCATCCCGGATAAAGAGTTGCCTTTTTAGCGAGTCAGCCCAGGTGTTTTGGGGCATGGCATTTGCTGTCACTCTCTTGGTCTCTACTGCTGCAGCCAAGCACTTTAGTACTTGATTGTGGCGCCACGTGTATCTCCCCTGTGTCAAGCTCTTCTTACAACCCACAAGAATGTGTTACAGGTTTGCTAGAGCTGCACATAGGTCACAGGCTGGAACCTTTGACATGCAGATTTGTTGGTGTGAGCAACAAGTCATATGTAGCTCTGATGATAAAATTTAGCCTGTTTGTTTCCATACTCAACAGCTCACTCCAAGTGATTTTGCACCGTTCAATGCCTTCCCACCTCATCCAACGTCCTTGCTGGGCATGAGAGACCGCTCTGGTGCATCTACCTGCTTCCTCTTGACACCGAACCATGTGGGTGTGGTTGATGCCAAACCAAGTCCTCCTCTGCCATGTTGAACTTGTCCCACAATGTCCTTATGTCTGAGGGATGTCTTTGCATGTCCTACCGTTGTTGTAGGGTTCCGTTTCCTCCCTGTCGCTACTGTTGGAGCAGCATCTCTTACACAGGGATCACATGTATCTTTGAGCGTCATCTCTAACCTTGTTTTGGTGCATTTATATTCCTCCAAAAGACTTGAAATGGGAAGAGAGAGAAAGCTCCACTCCCGTACAGCTCTATGTTGCTAAGGCATATTGGTAGCCCAAGCCATTTCACTTGTGTACTCACCAATCTCTCCAGGTTCTTGGCGTAAGACACTGTGAGATCATACATTGAAATTGGCCACATCAGGTGTGGCAACAAGCCAAATGGGAAGCATCAGAGTTTCAGCTTCCCGAGAAGAGCTGTAATATTGATTTTCTTCAGTCCTCTTGCTGTCTCTTGCCTGAGTTGTTCCACCTGTTTGGCGTCTTTAAGGTCTGCGGTGTACCACCGTCCAAGGCTTTTGATGGCATTTAAACAGAACCTGTCATTGCGGGCCCTTGACAATAGAAATGCTGCAGGATTTGCTGGGTTTAAACTCCATTTTATGCCCAACTAATGTTCTTCTGAAGCTTATCCAGCAGCCCCTTTGTAAATGCTTTGGTTGTTGTGATGGTTGTTATGTCATCCATGTATGCCCTGAGTGGAGGTAGGCGCAACCCATTTTTCAAACGCTCTCCTCCAACCACCCAACGCGATGCCTGGATTATTATTATATTATAGTTAATGAAACCATAGCAAGGGAGTGGTGATGAGTTTTAAAGGTAAATTAACCCAATTCATGCCATTCCGTGCCATACAGCAGACCTAGACAGGTATAATCTTTCTCTAGACCCATCCATTTTTTCATAGAAATGTACGGTAATATTGAAAGGTCAACATTGATTTTACCCAAATTATCACAATTAATAAACCATAATAACAGGAATTATCTGTGACCAATCAATCAAATAAAAATCAATCCTAAAGTCAAAACTTACATTTTCAGTAGACAGACAGCCCAGGCAGCTTATTCTCCAAACTCTGCATGCTGTTCCTGTAATGACGAGTCAGGGTCGTTCGGATCCATTTGCAATGTTTATTAGAAAGAGTAGTATAATCAGACAGAGGTCTAACAACAGCATCAACAATATCCCAGACAGACTGAATCGAGGTCGGTTACCAGGCTTAGATCAGGGCAGAGGGCAGGCAATAGGCAGGTCAGAAACAAAGCAGAGGGTCAGTGGGGCAGGCGGCAGAGAATCAATAGAATAGGAGCAGTCCAAGATAATACACAAATACACTGTCCGGAATAAGCGCTCAGAAATGCTAGATGGGCTAAACAAGACTTCGCGTTGATTGAGAGTTTGGAACCAGTTATATGGGGAGTGGAATGGGAAACACCTGGTGGTGATTAGTCCGAGGTAAGGGGCATATGGGTAATGTAGTCCAGAACGGAATCAGAACTCAGGGGAAGGTGCCCTCCGGTGGCTGTTGGAGAGAGCCACAGAGGCCTGGGTCGTGACAGTTCCCCTTTACCTACAGACGTGTACTGTAGAGGTACATTATTGTTACAGTTAGTTACGCTGTAGATTCTGTTTAATTATGCGGTACATACCACAGGCTCTCCGATTTTGCTCATTGTAGTGTGTTTGTCAAGTTCAACCATTCAACACTGTTACCAAACTTATTGAAACAAACAAAGATTTTAAAAAAAAATCTTATCTTATACATTTTAAGTTCAGTGGTTGGTCATTATGTCTCAAACCGGCTATAGCCTCCATTGCTTTAAGCTAAATATGCGACTCTGATTAAGTTATTCAGTCGGGGGTTATATTCAAGTAAATGTATTGGAGTGGGACAGCAATATACCGATACCAGGCTGATGGAGAACGTGTCGTGAGACAAATATTTCCACTGCACTTTATTCTCATGACAGGTGTATTATGTTCTTCAGTCTGAACAGCTGCTATTATCTGTCATTACACTACACACATCACACGTACACTGCTACACAATCGATTATTCCACTGACACTATAAGTTTACATACAATGCAAATATGATCATAGGCTGCAAATTATGTTTTAAACATCATGCTTACCGTTAAACATCATTTCTCTTTTTTGGACCTCAGTCAGTTTCCCAATTCTGTTAGAAGAGTGTGGTTGGTTGTGTTTTTAAACAACTTTAGCAGCATATTCATGTACAATTCATATGTAATGTACAACCCGAATTCCAGAAAAGTTGGGAGGGTTTTTTTATATGAATAAAATGAAAACTAAAGGAATTTCAAATCACATGAGCCAATATTTTATCCACAAAGGCACATAAATAACATAGCAAATGTTTAGAATTTTACACTTTTATCCACTACATTAGCTCATTTAAAATGTAATGTCTGCTACAGGTTTTAAAACAGTTGGGACGGGGCAACAAATGGCTAAAAAAGCAGCAGCTGTGAAAAGAGACAAATGAAGTTAATTGATATAAGTTCTGTAACATGATTAGCTATACAAGGGACGGATGTCTTAGAGAAGCAGAAGTAAAGGTGGGCAGAGGCTCTCCAATCTGTGATAGACTGCGTAAAAATATTGTGGAATACTTTAAAGACAATGTTCCTCAATGTCAAATTGTAAAGGCTTTGCAAATCCCATTATCTACAGTGCATATCATCATCAAGAGATTCAGTGAAACTGGAGAAATCTCTGCGTATTGGATGCCCGTGGTCTTTGGGCCCTTAGACGACACTGCATCACTCATCGGCGGGATTGTGTCAATGACATTACTAAATGAGCCCAGGAATACTTCCAGAAACCACTGTCGGTAAACACAATCCTCCGTGCCATCAGCAGATGCCAACTAAAGCTCTTTCATCCAAAAAGGAAGCCATATGTGAAGCCACATCGTGTCCTGTGGGCCAAGGCTAATTTAAAATGGACTATTTCAAAGTGGAATAGTGTTCTATGGTCAGATTATTGTTGGAAATCACAGACGCCGTGTCCTCCGGACTAAAGAGGAAGGAGACTTTTCAGTGTGTTATCAGCGTTCGGTTCAGAAGACAGCATCTCTGATGATATGGGGGTGCATACTGTTAGTGCATTACTAATTTAATTTGGGTAATAGTATACCCGTTACAATCTCAGTAAAGCACGTTACATCAACGTATTTCCCCCCGAAATTATGTTTTAAATAATTTACCAGCACATTCCATTCCCAGAAAAAACGAATCTGAGATTAATATACTATAATATACTAATATACTATTTCTCTGTGCCTATAATTTTTGTTCACTCGAGTATGCATCTGAAAATGCAGACTGTGGGCACTTGACAATGCATTGATGCACTTTGTTTGCTTTGATACGGAATGTCCGCCAAAGTATTGTCAAACTAGTATTAGTTTCGCAGATAGTTTTTTAATAAACATTTTATAATATTGTGGTAGTCCAGGGATATTATCTGATACTGACACTAACAGATCCTAAAATATTAATTACTGCATTGTTTTTATGGACTGTAGACAGACATGGTTGTAGCCTACAGGTATGTGCTGATGGGTTGATGCTGTATTTGCCTGTGTTTGGAAGGCCAAGTAAAAAGTGACAATGATGAGCACAATCATTATGTATTAACACAACTTCCCCCACTGGATGTATAATGAGCAGCACAAACGTATATTTTAGAATGTATACGCTGCTGAAGAAACCATCACACAAATTCTACAGGATTTAATGGTTATGACAGGAATTTTATTGGTTGTATTGCAGACAAAAGTAACTACTGGTATGTGTTGGGTTGATGAAACCATTAAATCATACTCAAATAATGCCCAAAACACACTACAAAGAATGTATTAAAATAACCTAATGGTTTCCAGTGGAGTTTCAATTTCTGTGGTCATACTTTTGTGGATATTTTTAAGACAGTAATGTTGTAACTAGTAATATTTAATGCATGACATTTTTTGGGGTAACTCTCCAACACGTATTGCATGTGGCAATGCCATCATCTTTTAATCAAACTTTTGAACGTTTGCTGCGTTCAGTCATAGAGCTGATGGTAATGAACTGTGCATTTGCATAATGAGATAAGGTCCTTATCCCAGGTCCTGGCAGATATACCTTCCAGAACGTCCAGAAATCTAGGAGGGGTGATCGATGGTCATCTTAACTTCACAGATCATGTTGCCAGCACTACCCGGTCCTGTAGATTTATCCTCTTTTCATTCCTGTCCGAAAATACTACACAAGTTCTAGTCCAGGCTCTTGTTCTGTCCAGGATGACTGCTACTACAATGTGCTACTTGCTGGTCTGTCAGCCTGCACAACCAAACCTCTACAGATGATCCAGAATGCAACGGCAAGTTTTAGAATTATTGAAGAAATGGCACATATCTGTAGGTAAAGAGAAACAACATGTAAAGTTTGGAGAATAAAGAAGAAATTGTAAAATATATTTATACTGTTAGTCTTCTAAGACTAAGGGGTCAGTATTTTAATATGACGTGGTATTGCATGACCTGCAGTATCTACACAACTAAAATAGCGTGAACATTCACTACATCACAATGTACCCATAAATAAGCTTCTGGGGTTCTTATTTTAATATCATAAAGCAAACATGAAACAAGGGGAAATGATGTGAAGAAAACAGCACACAGACTGTCTGACAACTGTTAATATGACAGAGTTTTGACTTTAGGATTCAT
Organism: Barbatula barbatula; assembly: GCF_947034865.1. Taxonomy (NCBI): domain Eukaryota; kingdom Metazoa; phylum Chordata; class Actinopteri; order Cypriniformes; family Nemacheilidae; genus Barbatula; species Barbatula barbatula. The sequence goes on along the minus strand of NC_136781.1, from coordinate 21,895,385 downwards.
TTTTATTTGATTGATTTTAGGATTGTTGGTCACAAATAATTCCTTTAAATTTTGAGTTATTTTGATGAGTAAATCTTGATTTGCAACATCATTGTTGATCTTTTGAGAGACTATATGATCAAGAGATCGCTTTGATTTGGATGTTACTATGGCATTCAGTTCCCTCACAAATACTCTTACACGTTTATTGCCCAAACTTCACACAAAGTTCCCCTTTACCTACAGATGTGTACTGTAGAGGGACATTATTAGTACAATTAGTTTAGCTGTAAATCCTGTTTAATTGTGTAATACATTGAGGGCCGTAATATAAAGTGTTACCACTCACATAGTGACACATGTCAAATACAGCCCACAAGAAACTATTCTTTCAGGAAAGATGTCTTGATGAGACATTGTTTTGGTATATAATTTCACTGGTAAATGATTTTGCATGAGTAGGCTAACTTACAAAGTGTCAGACGTGTCGGCTATGCAAACTACGATGCGCTCACACATGTTGTCTGTGTAGGGCAGGCAGCTCACACATGTTGTCTGTGTAGGGCAGGCAGCTCACACATGTTGTCTGTGTAGGGCAGGCAGCTCACACATGTTGTCTATGTAGGGCAGGCAGCTCACACATGTTGTCTATGTAGGGCAGGCAGCTCACACATGTTGTCTATGTAGGGCAGGCAGCTCACACATGTTGTCTATGTAGGGCAGGCAGCTCACACATGTTGTCTGTGTAGGGCAGGCAGCTCACACATGTTGTCTATGTAGGGCAGGCAGCTCACACATGTTGTCTGTGTAGGGCAGGCAGCTCACACATGTTGTCTATGTAGGGCAGGCAGCTCACACATGTTGTCTGTGTAGGGCAGGCAGCTCACACATGTTGTCTATGTAGGGCAGGCAGCTCACACATGTTGTCTGTGTAGGGCAGGCAGCTCACACATGTTGTCTGTGTAGGGCAGGCAGCTCACACATGTTGTCTATGTAGGGCAGGCAGCTCACACATGTTGTCTATGTAGGGCAGGCAGCTCACACATGTTGTCTATGTAGGGCAGGCAGCTCACACATGTTGTCTGTGTAGGGCAGGCAGCTCACACATGTTGTCTATGTAGGGCAGGCAGCTCACACATGTTGTCTATGTAGGGCAGGCAGCTCACACATGTTGTCTGTGTAGGGCAGGCAGCTCACACATGTTGTCTGTGTAGGGCAGGCAGCTCACACATGTTGTCTATGTAGGGCAGGCAGCTCACACATGTTGTCTATGTAGGGCAGGCAGCTCACACATGTTGTCTGTGTAGGGCAGGCAGCTCACACATGTTGTCTGTGTAGGGCAGGCAGCTCACACATGTTGTCTGTGTAGGGCAGGCAGCTCACACATGTTGTCTGTGTAGGGCAGGCAGCTCACACATGTTGTCTATGTAGGGCAGGCAGCTCACACATGTTGTCTATGTAGGGCAGGCAGCTCACACATGTTGTCTATGTAGGGCAGGCAGCTCACACATGTTGTCTATGTAGGGCAGGCAGCTCACACATGTTGTCTGTGTAGGGCAGGCAGCTCACACATGTTGTCTGTGTAGGGCAGGCAGCTCACACATGTTGTCTATGTAGGGCAGGCAGCTCACACATGTTGTCTGTGTAGGGCAGGCAGCTCACACATGTTGTCTGTGTAGGGCAGGCAGCTCACACATGTTGTCTGTGTAGGGCAGGCAGCTCACACATGTTGTCTATGTAGGGCAGGCAGCTCACACATGTTGTCTGTGTAGGTGTTGTCTATGTAGGGCAGGCAGCTCACACATGTTGTCTATGTAGGGCAGGCAGCTCACACATGTTGTCTATGTAGGGCAGGCAGCTCACACATGTTGTCTGTGTAGGGCAGGCAGCTCACACATGTTGTCTATGTAGGGCAGGCAGCTCACACATGTTGTCTGTGTAGGGCAGGCAGCTCACACATGTTGTCTATGTAGGGCAGGCAGCTCACACATGTTGTCTATGTAGGGCAGGCAGCTCACACATGTTGTCTGTGTAGGTGTTGTCTATGTAGGGCAGGCAGCTCACACATGTTGTCTATGTAGGGCAGGCAGCTCACACATGTTGTCTGTGTAGGTGTTGTCTATGTAGGGCAGGCAGCTCACACATGTTGTCTATGTAGGGCAGGCAGCTCACACATGTTGTCTGTGTAGGGCAGGCAGCTCACACATGTTGTCTGTGTAGGGCAGGCAGCTCACACATGTTGTCTGTGTAGTGCAGACAGCTCACACATGTTGTCTATGTAGGGCAGGCAGCTCACACATGTTGTCTATGTAGGGCAGGCAGCTCACACATGTTGTCTATGTAGGGCAAGCAGCTCACACATGTTGTCTATGTAGGGCAGGCAGCTCACACATGTTGTCTGTGTAGGGCAGGCAGCTCACACATGTTGTCTATGTAGGGCAGGCACCTCACACATGTTGTCTATGTAGGGCAGGCAGCTCACACATGTTGTCTGTGTAGGGCAGGCAGCTCACACATGTTGTCTGTGTAGGGCAGGCAGCTCACACATGTTGTCTGTGTAGGGCAGGCAGCTCACACATGTTGTCTATGTAGGGCAGGCAGCTCACACATGTTGTCTGTGTAGGGCAGGCAGCTCACACATGTTGTCTATGTAGGGCAGGCAGCTCACACATGTTGTCTATGTAGGGCAGGCAGCTCACACATGTTGTCTGTGTAGGGCAGGCAGCTCACACATGTTGTCTGTGTAGGGCAGGCAGCTCACACATGTTGTCTGTGTAGGGCAGGCAGCTCACACATGTTGTCTATGTAGGGCAGGCAGCTCACACATGTTGTCTGTGTAGGGCAGGCAGCTCACACATGTTGTCTATGTAGGGCAGGCAGCTCACACATGTTGTCTATGTAGGGCAGGCAGCTCACACATGTTGTCTGTGTAGGGCAGGCAGCTCACACATGTTGTCTGTGTAGGGCAGGCAGCTCACACATGTTGTCTGTGTAGGGCAGGCAGCTCACACATGTTGTCTATGTAGGGCAGGCAGCTCACACATGTTGTCTATGTAGGGCAGGCAGCTCACACATGTTGTCTATGTAAGGCAGGCAGCTCACACATGTTGTCTGTGTAGGGCAGGCAGCTCACACATGTTGTCTATGTAGGGCAGGCAGCTCACACATGTTGTCTATGTAGGGCAGGCAGCTCACACATGTTGTCTGTGTAGGGCAGGCAGCTCACACATGTTGTCTGTGTAGGGCAGGCAGCTCACACATGTTGTCTATGTAGGGCAGGCAGCTCACACATGTTGTCTATGTAGGGCAGGCAGCTCACACATGTTGTCTGTGTAGGGCAGGCAGCTCACACATGTTGTCTGTGTAGGGCAGGCAGCTCACACATGTTGTCTGTGTAGGGCAGGCAGCTCACACATGTTGTCTGTGTAGGGCAGGCAGCTCACACATGTTGTCTATGTAGGGCAGGCAGCTCACACATGTTGTCTATGTAGGGCAGGCAGCTCACACATGTTGTCTATGTAGGGCAGGCAGCTCACACATGTTGTCTATGTAGGGCAGGCAGCTCACACATGTTGTCTGTGTAGGGCAGGCAGCTCACACATGTTGTCTGTGTAGGGCAGGCAGCTCACACATGTTGTCTATGTAGGGCAGGCAGCTCACACATGTTGTCTGTGTAGGGCAGGCAGCTCACACATGTTGTCTGTGTAGGGCAGGCAGCTCACACATGTTGTCTGTGTAGGGCAGGCAGCTCACACATGTTGTCTATGTAGGGCAGGCAGCTCACACATGTTGTCTGTGTAGGGCAGGCAGCTCACACATGTTGTCTATGTAGGGCAGGCAGCTCACACATGTTGTCTATGTAGGCAGGCAGCTCACACATGTTGTCTATGTAGGGCAGGCAGCTCACACATGTTGTCTGTGTAGGGCAGGCAGCTCACACATGTTGTCTATGTAGGGCAGGCAGCTCACACATGTTGTCTATGTAGGGCAGGCAGCTCACACATGTTGTCTGTGTAGGTGTTGTCTATGTAGGGCAGGCAGCTCACACATGTTGTCTATGTAGGGCAGGCAGCTCACACATGTTGTCTGTGTAGGTGTTGTCTATGTAGGGCAGGCAGCTCACACATGTTGTCTATGTAGGGCAGGCAGCTCACACATGTTGTCTGTGTAGGGCAGGCAGCTCACACATGTTGTCTGTGTAGGGCAGGCAGCTCACACATGTTGTCTATGTAGGGCAGGCAGCTCACACATGTTGTCTGTGTAGTGCAGACAGCTCACACATGTTGTCTATGTAGGGCAGGCAGCTCACACATGTTGTCTATGTAGGGCAGGCAGCTCACACATGTTGTCTATGTAGGGCAAGCAGCTCACACATGTTGTCTATGTAGGGCAGGCAGCTCACACATGTTGTCTGTGTAGGGCAGGCAGCTCACACATGTTGTCTATGTAGGGCAGGCACCTCACACATGTTGTCTATGTAGGGCAGGCAGCTCACACATGTTGTCTGTGTAGGGCAGGCAGCTCACACATGTTGTCTGTGTAGGGCAGGCAGCTCACACATGTTGTCTGTGTAGGGCAGGCAGCTCACACATGTTGTCTATGTAGGGCAGGCAGCTCACACATGTTGTCTGTGTAGGGCAGGCAGCTCACACATGTTGTCTATGTAGGGCAGGCAGCTCACACATGTTGTCTATGTAGGGCAGGCAGCTCACACATGTTGTCTGTGTAGGGCAGGCAGCTCACACATGTTGTCTGTGTAGGGCAGGCAGCTCACACATGTTGTCTGTGTAGGGCAGGCAGCTCACACATGTTGTCTATGTAGGGCAGGCAGCTCACACATGTTGTCTATGTAGGGCAGGCAGCTCACACATGTTGTCTATGTAGGTGTTGTCTATGTAGGGCAGGCAGCTCACACATGTTGTCTATGTAGGGCAGGCAGCTCACACATGTTGTCTATGTAGGGCAGGCAGCTCACACATGTTGTCTATGTAGGTGTTGTCTATGTAGGGCAGGCAGCTCACACATGTTGTCTATGTAGGGCAGGCAGCTCACACATGTTGTCTGTGTAGGGCAGGCAGCTCACACATGTTGTCTATGTAGGGCAGGCAGCTCACACATGTTGTCTATGTAGGGCAGGCAGCTCACACATGTTGTCTGTGTAGTGCAGACAGCTCACACATGTTGTCTATGTAGGGCAGGCAGCTCACACATGTTGTCTATGTAGGGCAGGCAGCTCACACATGTTGTCTGTGTAGGGCAGGCAGCTCACACATGTTGTCTATGTAGGGCAGGCAGCTCACACATGTTGTCTATGTAGGGCAGGCAGCTCACACATGTTGTCTATGTAGGGCAGGCAGCTCACACATGTTGTCTGTGTAGGTGTTGTCTATGTAGGGCAGGCAGCTCACACATGTTGTCTATGTAGGGCAGGCAGCTCACACATGTTGTCTGTGTAGGTGTTGTCTATGTAGGGCAGGCAGCTCACACATGTTGTCTATGTAGGGCAGGCAGCTCACACATGTTGTCTGTGTAGGTGTTGTCTATGTAGGGCAGGCAGCTCACACATGTTGTCTATGTAGGCGGCTCGTGAGGTACTGAGACACGTGCTCACTCAGTTCAGAGTTACACGCCAGCAGCCAGCGAAACAATCACAGTAAGTTATAAACATATAAAAGTTGTTTCAGTGCAGTTCGTCGGTGTTTATTTGAAACAACGGAAGCTTGTTCTATGAGTTAGTGATACATTTACATGTTTGCAATGGCTTCAGAGTTTGAATCGAGCAGATCACTTTATAACACGACAGACAGATGCGTTTGTGTGTGATGACTTGTTTCGTGTGCTTCAGTCTTCATCATGTCTGTAATAAAGATCACAGATCATATACAGTAGATGTGATGAAGTGATTTATGAGAGTTTGTTTATTATTAAACTCTATTAATGATAACGCTGCATGTTCATGAAGGTGACGTCATTTCATAATGCTTGTGATATATTTTGAGATAATGTAACTGAATGACATATAGTGACAGAAGGCAGTTTACACTTGGATGTAGTATAATAGTTTACAGAAACTAAACATACAATCAGTGGCAGTGTGGGTGTGTTCAAAATGAAATATGAATAAATCATGTAATATAAATGAAACGAAGTAGTATTGTAATATCTCTGTATACTGTAGCGGTAGTAGGCTACTGGTTACGCACACTGTTTAAAGGAGGAGTTCACCTTCAAAATGAAAATTCTGTCACCATTTGCACGTTCTCTTGTCACTTCAGTAGTGTGCTGTGTTCTACAACGACACGTGTTTAACTGTAGTGTTTGAGTCTTTGTGCTGTGTTCTACAACGACACGTGTTTAACTGTAGTGTTTGAGTCTTTGTCTTGTGTTCTACAACGACACGTGTTTAACTGTAGTGTTTGAGTCTTTGTGCTGTGTTCTACAACGACACGTGTTTAACTGTAGTGTTTGAGTCTTTGTGCTGTGTTCTACAACGACACGTGTTTAACTGTAGCGTGTGAGTCTTTGTCTTGTGTTCTACAACGACACGTGTTTAACTGTAGTGTTTGATTCTTTGTGCTGTGTTCTACAACGACACGTGTTTAACTGTAGTGTTTGAGTCTTTGTCTTGTGTTCTACAACGACACGTGTTTAACTGTAGTGTTTGAGTCTTTGTGCTGTGTTCTACAACGACACGTGTTTAACTGTAGTGTGTGAGTCTTTGTGCTGTGTTCTACAACGACACGTGTTTAACTGTAGTGTTTGAGTCTTTGTGCTGTGTTCTACAACGACACGTGTTTAACTGTAGCGTGTGAGTCTTTGTGCTGTGTTCTACAACGACACGTGTTTAACTGTAGCGTGTGAGTCTTTGTCTTGTGTTCTACAACGACACGTGTTTAACTGTAGTGTTTGATTCTTTGTGCTGTGTTCTACAACGACACGTGTTTAACTGTAGTGTTTGAGTCTTTGTCTTGTGTTCTACAACGACACGTGTTTAACTGTAGCGTGTGAGTCTTTGTGCTGTGTTCTACAACGACACGTGTTTAACTGTAGTGTTTGATTCTTTGTGCTGTGTTCTACAACGACACGTGTTTAACTGTAGTGTTTGAGTCTTTGTGCTGTGTTCTACAACGACACGTGTTTAACTGTAGCGTGTGAGTCTTTGTGCTGTGTTCTACAACGACACGTGTTTAACTGTAGCGTTTGAGTCTTTGTGCTGTGTTCTACAACGACACGTGTTTAACTGTAGTGTGTGAGTCTTTGTGCTGTGTTCTACAACGACACGTGTTTAACTGTAGTGTTTGAGTCTTTGTGCTGTGTTCTACAACGACACGTGTTTAACTGTAGCGTTTGAGTCTTTGTGCTGTGTTCTACAACGACACGTGTTTAACTGTAGCGTGTGAGTCTTTGTCTTGTGTTCTACAACGACACGTGTTTAACTGTAGTGTGTGAGTCTTTGTCTTGTGTTCTACAACGACACGTGTTTAACTGTAGTGTTTGAGTCTTTGTGCTGTGTTCTACAACGACACGTGTTTAACTGTAGTGTGTGAGTCTTTGTGCTGTGTTCTACAACGACACGTGTTTAACTGTAGCGTGTGAGTCTTTGTGCTGTGTTCTACAACGACACGTGTTTAACTGTAGCGTGTGAGTCTTTGTGCTGTGTTCTACAACGACACGTGTTTAACTGTAGTGTGTGAGTCTTTGTGCTGTGTTCTACAACGACACGTGTTTAACTGTAGCGTGTGAGTCTTTGTGCTGTGTTCTACAACGACACGTGTTTAACTGTAGTGTGTGAGTCTTTGTGCTGTGTTCTACAACGACACGTGTTTAACTGTAGCGTGTGAGTCTTTGTCTTGTGTTCTACAACGACACGTGTTTAACTGTAGCGTGTGAGTCTTTGTGCTGTGTTCTACAACGACACGTGTTTTACTGTAGTGTGTGAGTCTTTGTGCTGTGTTCTACAACGACACGTGTTTAACTGTAGCGTGTGAGTCTTTGTCTTGTGTTCTACAACGACACGTGTTTAACTGTAGCGTTTGAGTCTTTGTGCTGTGTTCTACAACGACACGTGTTTAACTGTAGTGTGTGAGTCTTTGTGCTGTGTTCTACAACGACACATGTTTAACTGTAGCGTTTGAGTCTTTGTGCTGTGTTCTACAACGACACGTGTTTAACTGTAGTGTTTGAGTCTTTGTGCTGTGTTCTACAACGACACGTGTTTAACTGTAGCGTTTGAGTCTTTGTGCTGTGTTCTACAACGACACGTGTTTAACTGTAGCGTTTGAGTCTTTGTGCTGTGTTCTACAACGACACGTGTTTAACTGTAGTGTGTGAGTCTTTGTGCTGTGTTCTACAACGACACGTGTTTAACTGTAGCGTGTGAGTCTTTGTGCTGTGTTCTACAACGACACGTGTTTAACTGTAGCGTTTGAGTCTTTGTGCTGTGTTCTACAACGACACGTGTTTAACTGTAGCGTGTGAGTCTTTGTGCTGTGTTCTACAACGACACGTGTTTAACTGTAGCGTGTGAGTCTTTGTGCTGTGTTCTACAACGACACGTGTTTAACTGTAGTGTTTGAGTCTTTGTGCTGTGTTCTACAACGACACGTGTTTAACTGTAGTGTTTGAGTCTTTGTGCTGTGTTCTACAACGACACGTGTTTAACTGTAGTGTTTGAGTCTTTGTGCTGTGTTCTACAACGACACGTGTTTAACTGTAGTGTTTGAGTCTTTCTTGTGTTCTACAACGACACGTGTTTAACTGTAGTGTTTGAGTCTTTGTGCTGTGTTCTACAACGACACGTGTTTAACTGTAGTGTTTGAGTCTTTGTGCTGTGTTCTACAACGACACGTGTTTAACTGTAGCGTGTGAGTCTTTGTCTTGTGTTCTACAACGACACGTGTTTAACTGTAGTGTTTGAGTCTTTGTGCTGTGTTCTACAACGACACGTGTTTAACTGTAGCGTGTGAGTCTTTGTGCTGTGTTCTACAACGACACGTGTTTAACTGTAGCGTGTGAGTCTTTGTCTTGTGTTCTACAACGACACGTGTTTAACTGTAGCGTTTGAGTCTTTGTGCTGTGTTCTACAACGACACGTGTTTAACTGTAGTGTTTGAGTCTTTGTGCTGTGTTCTACAACGACACGTGTTTAACTGTAGCGTGTGAGTCTTTGTGCTGTGTTCTACAACGACACGTGTTTAACTGTAGTGTGTGAGTCTTTGTGCTGTGTTCTACAACGACACGTGTTTAACTGTAGCGTGTGAGTCTTTGTGCTGTGTTCTACAACGACACGTGTTTAACTGTAGCGTTTGAGTCTTTGTGCTGTGTTCTACAACGACACGTGTTTAACTGTAGTGTTTGAGTCTTTGTGCTGTGTTCTACAACGACACGTGTTTAACTGTAGCGTGTGAGTCTTTGTGCTGTGTTCTACAACGACACGTGTTTAACTGTAGTGTTTGAGTCTTTGTGCTGTGTTCTACAACGACACGTGTTTAACTGTAGCGTGTGAGTCTTTGTGCTGTGTTCTACAACGACACGTGTTTAACTGTAGCGTGTGAGTCTTTGTGCTGTGTTCTACAACGACACGTGTTTAACTGTAGCGTGTGAGTCTTTGTGCTGTGTTCTACAACGACACGTGTTTAACTGTAGCGTGTGAGTCTTTGTGCTGTGTTCTACAACGACACGTGTTTAACTGTAGTGTTTGAGTCTTTGTGCTGTGTTCTACAACGACACGTGTTTAACTGTAGCGTGTGAGTCTTTGTCTTGTGTTCTACAACGACACGTGTTTAACTGTAGTGTTTGAGTCTTTGTGCTGTGTTCTACAACGACACGTGTTTAACTGTAGTGTTTGAGTCTTTCTTGTGTTCTACAACGACACGTGTTTAACTGTAGTGTGTGAGTCTTTGTGCTGTGTTCTACAACGACACGTGTTTAACTGTAGTGTGTGAGTCTTTGTCTTGTGTTCTTCAACGACACGTGTTTAACTGTAGCGTGTGAGTCTTTGTCTTGTGTTCTACAACGACACGTGTTTAACTGTAGTGTGTGAGTCTTTGTGCTGTGTTCTACAACGACACGTGTTTAACTGTAGTGTGTGAGTCTTTGTGCTGTGTTCTACAACGACACGTGTTTAACTGTAGTGTGTGAGTCTTTGTCTTGTGTTCTACAACGACACGTGTTTAACTGTAGCGTGTGAGTCTTTGTGCTGTGTTCTTCAACGACACGTGTTTAACTGTAGTGTTTGAGTCTTTGTGCTGTGTTCTACAACGACACGTGTTTAACTGTAGTGTGTGAGTCTTTGTGCTGTGTTCTACAACGACACGTGTTTAACTGTAGCGTGTGAGTCTTTGTGCTGTGTTCTACAACGACACGTGTTTAACTGTAGTGTGTGAGTCTTTGTGCTGTGTTCTACAACGACACGTGTTTAACTGTAGTGTTTGAGTCTTTGTGCTGTGTTCTACAACGACACGTGTTTAACTGTAGTGTTTGAGTCTTTGTGCTGTGTTCTACAACGACACGTGTTTACTTGTAGTGTGTGAGTCTTTGTGCTGTGTTCTACAACGACACGTGTTTAACTGTAGTGTGTGAGTCTTTGTGCTGTGTTCTACAACGACACGTGTTTACTTGTAGTGTGTGAGTCTTTGTGCTGTGTTCTACAACGACACGTGTTTACTTGTAGTGTGTGAGTCTTTGTCTTGTGTTCTACAACAACACGTGTTTAACTGTAGTGTTTGATTCTTTGTGCTGTGTTCTACAACGACACGTGTTTAACTGTAGCGTGTGAGTCTTTGTCTTGTGTTCTACAACGACACGTGTTTAACTGTAGTGTGTGAGTCTTTGTGCTGTGTTCTACAACGACACGTGTTTAACTGTAGTGTGTGAGTCTTTGTGCTGTGTTCTACAACGACACGTGTTTAACTGTAGCGTTTGAGTCTTTGTGCTGTGTTCTACAACGACACGTGTTTAACTGTAGTGTGTGAGTCTTTGTGCTGTGTTCTACAACGACACGTGTTTAACTGTAGCGTGTGAGTCTTTGTGCTGTGTTCTACAACGACACGTGTTTAACTGTAGCGTGTGAGTCTTTGTGCTGTGTTCTACAACGACACGTGTTTAACTGTAGTGTGTGAGTCTTTGTGCTGTGTTCTACAACGACACGTGTTTAACTGTAGCGTGTGAGTCTTTGTGCTGTGTTCTACAACGACACGTGTTTAACTGTAGCGTGTGAGTCTTTGTGCTGTGTTCTACAACGACACGTGTTTAACTGTAGCGTTTGAGTCTTTGTGCTGTGTTCTACAACGACACGTGTTTAACTGTAGTGTGTGAGTCTTTGTGCTGTGTTCTACAACGACACGTGTTTAACTGTAGTGTTTGAGTCTTTGTCTTGTGTTCTACAACGACACGTGTTTAACTGTAGCGTGTGAGTCTTTGTCTTGTGTTCTACAACGACACGTGTTTAACTGTAGTGTGTGAGTCTTTGTGCTGTGTTCTACAACGACACGTGTTTACTTGTACAGTATTATAAAACACTCAGTTCTGGTCCTTGATTCTGATTGGCTGAGCCGATTTATGGAATACTTTATTTGTTTGGCAAGAAAATGTCAAATGATGGTTTATTTATCCGAAGCGAAGGTTTGAAGCACATTACTGTGTGTTGTGAGAATTGGATTTCAGTGCTGCACGCACGCATGCTTTGGATGCCATTGTCAAGGTCGAGGTTAAAGTGATGTCAGGGGGAAAGCCTCTCTGTAATGTCAACAGTCCTGTTGTCAATGTTCATGATGTTCATGACTCGATGGATCCTGATAAACTTCATTACGTCATCTACACAATGCTTGTGTGATTCTCAGCAAATTCTCTGGCCGTATGACTTCACCACACAAACTTTTACATTTGCTCAGCTGAATTGGCTGAAGGTTGGCCAGGTTTGCTTTTTCTTTAAACATTTCTTTTGGTCGATGTTTCATTCCATTGAATCAATGGCTGTAGTGATGTGCTGAATTAGTACATTATAGAACCGAGTCATGATTGTGAGGCCGCTGTATTATTCCACACACTTGACAGAATGTGAAAATAAAGTTTGCTGTATTCCTGATGACATGCCCACTGAACTCTAATTCTGTAGACCAGTGGTCCTCAAACCTTTCAGATCAAATCCACCTTTAATAAAATGAGCTGTTCCAAGTACATGAAAATCACATAAATAAACATTGAAATTAATATAAGAGCTGTGAATCTTTCTTTTTACCAACACTTTTCTTTTATTTACCAGTTGTTTTTAAACTAAAGAAACATGTTTCTCAGGTTCTTCAGCAGTTATAGTGAACACAAAACACTTGTCTGTAGTGCACAGTAAACAGGGCTCTGTAAATGACTCTTATGGGGGATTTATTCACTTGCAAGACTTCAAACTTATATTAAAGGCAAACAATGTGGAAATAATGTTTAACACAGAAGATAAATAAATACATGCATACTAAACATCACGAGAACAGCTGTATATAGATCAAACGGAGACTCTGCAGCGCTGCTCCCGCTGTGTTTGAGCTTGAGTTATATCCACCAATGACAGATAAACAATCCTTCATACGTCTGTATTAAAAATGCATATAGACTATATGAGATGTATTCCACATTTGACATTGTATTTAAAACAGGAAATGAATGTAGAGTTTTTAATGTCCTGCCGTGTCTCGTACCACCAGGGGAGGTTCACGTGTACCACTGCTTTACAGTTTTGTTGAAATATCGGAGTAAATGTTTTGAATGCTGTAGTTTGATGTGTTTGTGTTTTCATGCAGTTTATTCTGTTATGACATGTATTTCACTAAAACCAAACTAACAGTATAACTTGATCCCAATGGTGTGTGTGTGTGTGGGATTGACAGAAGTGTTTGTTATGCATGTGAGGTATTCTATAGATGTGATCTGTATGTCGGTCTGATCATCAAACAAATGTGTATTTGGAGTATCTTCAGTGTGCTCATATCACTGATGGATCGCTCAATATACTGCATAAACTCAACAATAATACTCAGTCCTGGGACCCGTTTCAATAAGGAGGTTCAAGCAACACTGAGTTAAAATATGAACTCTGAGTTGATTTACTCAGATAACCGCTACTCTGAGTTTTCTGTTTCAGAACAGCTGGTTTCAATCAGTTAAATCCACTCTGAGTAACTTCACCCGAGGTTACTCGTGTTCACCGCGGCTTTAAAAAGACATCATCAATTGAGCGAAGATAACACGATTCACCATGGCAACGCCACGTGACAAAAAACGCTCCGTTTATTTCTCGCCAGTCGAATTGGAGGAACTATATATATATATATATATTATGTATATCGTATCGTATATGTATAAACATATATACCTACGATTTTTTGTCATGTAGGTGCAATCCTTCTGCAATAAAAAGAACGTGGCAGCAGCTGGAAATGAAATATAAAAACATCATTCAGTCCGATGAGTTTAAATGCTCTTGGTAGTAGGATGCCTGACTGGGAAATGCTTGATATATTTAATAAACTGGCCTTGAAAGTTATGAGGACATGAGAACCGAGCACTGTGGCTATAGAAGACAAAAAACTGGCCATGCTTGCCCCTGCTCCAGCTATGTCTAATGGAGGCCAGCTAGAGATGCTCTAGCGACAGACGCAATAGGGACTGCGGTCGTTAGGCTCGTGGTTAGAGCGCCCGTCCCTCATTCTGACCGACGGCAGTTCGAAGCCTGCGCAGAGCGGGGCGAGTGGGACCTTTTAAATGTGCACCCAATCACATTGGGAAATCCTAAAGGGTATTTGAATTATTAGAGGTGGCAGCAAGAGCACATTTATTTGATCAGCTTATTCAGAAAGACGTTCACCATTCACCTGCAATCCTATGAAACTCCTCTTTGATGGCTCTCACAGGAAACTTAACACAAATGTATATAAAGTGCTTGAGAGTGATGCACACTTTTCTTACTGCTCTTCATACAGTTGCCTTGCTAACGTGTTCTGCATCCCCGGTGTTATATAGAAAGCTTCCATTAGCAAAGACACATAAGGCCATACAGAGAATCTGCTCAGATGTAAGAGTGCAGCCACGACGAGTGAGGTTTGTGATGTAAGGATGAAGCAGAGTGTGGATATATTAAATGGACTGTAAAGAAAAACTGTGCCTCTCAAATAAAGAATCCTCCGGATATGATAAAACATCCAAACGGGGCTTCACCATATACTCTCCCGACGTAAATGTAACTCTCTCTGAATGAATGCAGCTTCCTCATCTACGGGTTCATGAAGAAACAGACATGCCATTTTAATGTCTGTGTTACGAACTTGTGCGCGATTAAGGAAAACGAATGAAAAAACGAACGGCGAAGGCAATTTCAACACCGCTCGCGCTTCGAAAAGGGGCGGAGATTGTAACAAACCTCGGGTTAGTGGAATAAAACCTGCTGCAGACCAGGTTAGGTTCACAGAGTAGGTTACTATGGTTACTCACTCTAAGTATAAGATACCTTGATTTCTGAAACGGGGTTGACTTACCCCGCGGTCACGGGTTTGATTTACCTCGCGTTCTGAAACTGAAAACCCAGAGTATCCCGTTTTCTGGGGTTAACTTACACTGAGTTTGCTCTTACCCTGCTTTCTGAAACGGGTCCCTGATGTCAGACTAACGCTGTTTCCATCATGTGAAGGTGTGATGTTGTGAACCCAGTCTGGATGAGATGCGTTGGCTTTTGGATTACTTGAGTGGTTTTACTAAACTTTCTTGTTTTTCTAAGTAAAGTGAGTTTGTAGGTAAGATGGCTTTGTTTAAACATGGTTAGCTTTCATCCACAAAAATCATTTTTTGCAAGTTTTTAACAATGTATGTATACAGTTAATTGAATTACAATGAAACACATTTTTCCTCAAAAATTGACATTGCTGTAAATCAAAAGTCTTGTTTGTATTAGGATGACAAAAGAAATGTATTTGAGTCATTTGATACACATTATTATTATTATTATTATTTTTAATAGCTGGAAACAGAATTCAGGAAGCGGGCTATTTGTCTGAAACAAGTGGTGATACTTATCCCCTGAATCTGTAATGTAGCGGTTAACCGATATGAGGTTTTAACGCTGATGCTGATACCCATATAAAGAAAGAGCTGTGGCTGATAAGAGGCCAATATAGCACAATTACAAATTGATACATTTATTATTGTATTGAACTAGATTTGTTGTCTCTTTCTTTATGTATTTAGTGTGTTCTATATTCCTCTGCATGCGTGCTGTTTTTAAATGTGCTTTAGAAATGAATTAAACTTGAATATAACCCAATTGCAATTAAATACGTGTCTAGTTAGTAACACGCTTGAAGACATGAAAAGGTCCACACATGACATTAGCTAAACATGGCTTAATATGACTCAAATAAAGCTATTTAAACATATTATTTATACTTAACTGTGGTCATTACATCACTAAGTGGCAAATGCCTGCTTTACATCTCAGTGGCACTTATATGAATGAAATGCTAATATGCTCTATGGCGGCCGGACAAACAGAAAAAAATATCATCGGCTGATAATGACAAACGTCTAAATATCGGCCACGGCAATATATCGGTCTATCACTACTTTATTGTCCTATAAAGGTTTGGTTTCCCAAACACTGCTGTTGTCAGTCAAACAGAAAGCTCCGCCTCTGACTGGCACTATTGGTTGAGGAGTTGTGTTGTTTTGGCTCAGCAGGTCCCACAGACAAAGCTGTTTAACAGTGACATCAATGACTCAATCAAGTGAGGTTTCTTATATAGATCTGGTTTAGTTGTACAGGCTCTTTTCCCTGAAGCGGTGTGTAAGTTTGTTGTTCAGTTGTGACGCTCATCAGCACATACAGTAGTTTGTCCGAGCCTCTGTTTCTACAGAGGAACACACTCAAGCGCTGGAATGTGAAGATCAGACCGCTGTGCTAAAGTCAGCGTCCCTCATCTACAAGACACAACTTGTTTAACAGGTGAGCTGTTGTGTAAGTTGAGTTTGAGGAATCCCAGAATTCCTCTTGATGTGTGGAAACAGCCAGTGAGTTTTCAACACACAACCAACACCAAAAGCAGTTGTTTGGAAATGCAGAAGTTTTATTTGTGTGACTGTGACCGTGGCACAGAATGAAATGTTTAAAGTTGACTGGGAACCTTTAAAGCAAATGAATGAGTCTTTATCCCGAGCTGACCGTTGACAGATATGACCACAGGTTTGAGTTCTTTCTCTAGTGTAATGTCAACATGTATTTTATATTATCGTGTGTTCAGCACATGTTTCCGGATGATTCAGTGGAGTTTCAAGTGATTCAGCATCGTCTGTCCACGGCAGGGTTATTCTTAAAGCAACAGGACGTCGAGTGTTTGTTTAAGCCGGTATGTGAGTTTGAGAGACGCATTATTTCACTTCTCTCCGCCCTCTTCCCGTTTGGGACTTTATTGGTGTACATCTGGCTTAGAAAGAAAGGGTGGCAGTGAAGGAAAAAAGCCCTCGTCCCCCCCCCCGCCCGTCTCTCTCTCTCTGTGTGTGTGTGTTTCGCCCCCCCGCCCGTCTCTCTCTCTCTGTGTGTGTGTGTGTGTGTTTCGCCCCCCCCCGCCCGTCTCTCTCTTTCTCTCTCTCTCTTGGGCGGCGGACGGGCCGTCCTCTGCTCTGCCCTCATAGCCTGGGAGGAAGTGTTATGACTTGCTGCCGTAGTTCTTTGTGAGGCAGACAGGAATGCTGGTGTTTCAGATTATAGTCTTGAAGGGTGTGGAGCGAGCGCCGTCTGCACTGCTGCCGTACTGTTCTCAGAACAGGTCAGATCTCTCTTCTTCTTCTCTACACCCCACACGTCTCCAGCTGCTCTAACATACTGCTGTGGTTTTCAGGTGAGGTGTTGTTGTGGAAGTGTGAGGACATTTTTGTCGTGTTGTGAGTACTCGTGCAGTGTTAGTTAAAAACTGGCGAGCGGACAGCATTCTCTGGTTGCTTAGATTTGTTGATGACTCATGGGGTTAGATTACTCCTCAGCACTCATTTGGGATGTAAACAAACGTTAGTCAAATTAGATCTCGTCAATGCTTGTATCATACAGACGCTTACTGTAGCATGATCAGCTTATTTAATGGAGTTGAAGCTGATCATTCCTGGAAGCACACGGCGCTCCACAAGGCTGGAGGTTGGGCCCGTAAAACATATTTCCCATCGCGTTGATATCAGCATTCTTTGTTTTCTTTAAAGTCCTGTTGCACCAGGCGTGGTAGAGTGGGGCGGCGGCGGGCATGGCTAATGACGTAATAAAGTGCTTTAAGAAAGGCGAGGGAGGGTGACGGACAGCTGCTCCACTCTGTGAATGGATATGTTGATATCCGCTGCGGGTGTGTCCTGAATCATCTTGAAGGGTTGTGGCTTTGAGGAAGAGCAGTCTGTGGATGTGGTGATCACTGATCACATCTTTGTTTCTACAGCAGAAACGACTGGACACTGAATCTCTTCTGAGTTCTGCTGCTGCGCTGGACATTTCACAAGGTCTGTATGTGTAAAGCTACTTGTACAAACACACACATTTCTATCTTGAGTAAAAGTAAATGACAGATATCGACAGTTGCACGAGTGGAAGGCCGAGTGTTTTTTCCTCAGTTGTTTGTATTGTGTATGTGGATTTGTGTTGATGTAACTGTGTGCTGCTTGGTGATGTGATGTGCCGTGTGCAGTTAAATAAAAGCGGGCCGATCATCTGACCTTGGATTTCTTCATTTGCTTTGCTTTGCAACAGTATCAACAGCGAAAGATCTCTAATACAAATCAAACTCGAACGCAATAGTTCAGTTGGTGTTCAGCCCTTTACATATGTTGTGAACATCTTGTGCTGGATTGACCTGTTCAGAAGACCATAGTTTGTGTTGTTTTGTCATTTAGATCGAGTTTGTTTAATTCATCAACAGCTGGCACCTGCACACTAGCACTCAGTCGTGTTTAACGTGCTGAGCTAGTCTGAATGTTTCTGTCACGTCACGCCTGTGTCCTTTCATTATTGTGTCATTGTATTCAAAAGGACGAGCTGGGACACGCCCTCTCCAACATATGCTTTGCCCAAATATAGTCGAGTTTGTTGCTCTTGAATGCTTGATAGATGTTTGCATGTTATTTGCATTTCTTATTATCTTACTGTCCGATCCCCAAACTGGGCATCAGCACACGTTTATCCTAATTTGGAAATCTAGGCGGTAATGTTGTGTGACATTGTGATGTTATTAAACAGTGTTGTTTGTTGTTTTCTCTGCAGAAGGACACACATTATTTGACTGAAAGAGCTTCTGGTTGTTTTTGGGGAAATGGCAGCAAAGATATCCAAAGAAGAGCTGGAGGAGTTACGGGAAGCCTTTGAGAAAGTCGGTGAGTTTTCTTTCTTCCTGTTGGACTGGTTTAGCGTTTGGGATGCTGCACATGACGCCGGAGGAATATCCACCAAGTTTTCTAGATATCTCATGATTTTATTGTCTATGTTTGCATAGATGAAAATGCAGACATCACTGCATGCAAAATGTTGTTTTACCTCTAATTTGTTTCTCTAAAGTTTCATAATGCTCGTGTGTTGTCTGAAGTGATTGATGTCATCTGTCCTTCTCTCAGCATTGTTACTGCTCGGAACAACATCTGGACTTTTCATTTGACCTCATGAGTTCTTTTTTTGGCTTCAGTCGTTGCCTGACTCTTGAAATGTCCTCACGGTCTACTGTCGCTTTTGTATTGAGATTTTCATTACGAGATTTCTTGGATTTAATAATTGTCCATTTGTAAATGTAAATGCCAAATAGTGTTGAATTCAGTGGAATTAACTGTGCACTGAATATTTCCCAAACATGATGTACTGAACACATTTAACTGTACAACAAAAACATGCAATACAGAAATAAACTGAAATAAGAACAACTAAAGGCTACGGTTAATAGTGAAGGCTAGATTCATGGAAAGGAATGTCCCAGTTGGATTTAACCACATAATCTAAAGATGTTTTCATCACGGTGATGTGAAGAAGCATCGCAGTGCTGATATGCTGAAGATGTTTGACAGCTTTCTGTCTTACAATGAATGAAAGAAAGATGATGATGATCTGAATGCTGTGATATATGTGCTCATGAGGAGATTAGAGTGAGTGCCGTTAGACTGGATTGTCTGGAAGAGACGTCAGGTTTCCAGTTTGGTTTGCTTTTCACGCTTCTTAACAGGAATGTGCTTTCGTGAGAGTTTTCAGTTGATCAGATTTCTCCAGACGTCTGGCCAGAATAGTTTCTCCTGTCACGCTTTTATAAAGCAGCAGCTCACTAACAGTCTGTTTCAGTAAACGCCTGCGTGTCAACACACAAAATTCACCATTTGTAGTGATTCATGAACATTCAAAGTGGTTTAAAGCAGAGCCGTCAAGAGAGCGAGAGTCGCGATAACAGAAGTTCAAATTCTTTGATTCATGAAGCTTTCAGTTAGTTCCAGGAAGTTATGTTTTATCTTTTAATTCTTCATTTCTTTCATTTTTTATTCATTAAAATGTCTTTAAATGTGTTCATCACAATCACACCAATAAGAGCCTCCATGAACCAGCATTACTGTGAAACAACTAATAATGTGTCAAGTAATAATGTGTCATATACTGTAAATGAGAGTAATGACATCATGTGTGAAAGTTATGATTTCTATAAAGTTGATGGTTTGGATCATTATTTGATTTGAATTGTAGTTTCTAGCATGTTGTGGTCCAGTCAGTTGTTGTAGATGAGCGAGGTGAAACACTGAAGTTCATCACACATACTGATGTCATGTGAAGTCTGTCACATGAACACGTGAATGTAGATGTAAAATGAACACTGAAGTTTGTTGTCTGTGTGTAGATCTGAATGGCAACGGTTTTATCAGCGACTATGAGCTGCACGATCTGTTCAAAGAGGCCAATCTGCCATTGCCGGGATATAAAGTGAGAGAGATCCTCCAGAAACTCATGGAGGATGGAGACAAAGACAAGGACAACAAGATCAGCTTCGATGAGTTTGTCTCTGTGAGTGTCTGATATACTCAACACAAACACATTCATGAAATCACATACACAACCAATCCAATGGAAGTTTTTTTACTCTCGTTTTTGTATCTTAAACAAAACTCCCTAACACTGCTTTTGGTCTTAAGACTTCACATGATGTAGACAATTATATGATTTGTAGACAAACATCAGCTTTCACCAGGGATCATTTTTAATTCAGAATATTGGGAGTCATCCCGGTTTATATAGATACGTTCCATAGATAACATGCAGCCCTGTGTCACCGCCTCCCAAACTGGTCCAAATATTGGGTTTGTCGGACAACAGACCAGCAGTGTGCGCTTTTCTTACTGTTTAACTGAAACACTGTAAGCGTGCTCCGGTCATGCGGAGGAGTGGGCATGGCACCATGTAAAATGTCAGTTTTGGCCTTCATCAGTTACCAAAACTAAATAATGGAGGCAAACAATTCCTCTCTGTTCTTGTAACTCCACAGCGCACACCTTTCCTTTACACGGCTACAGCTTTACATTTATCAGTTCAAATCAGAGTTTAAAGCAAAGTTTTATTCTTTTCTGTGTTGTTTTAAATGTTAAGTAACCGAGATCTCAATATTGGCCGTAATAATGGCGATTATGATCCGTGTCATAGTCGAGCAGCCCTAGCTGTTGTTCTTTCTAGTTCTGTGGATAATAAACTGAATCAATGATTTGT